>NW_017804131.1:2962229-2975277 GCF_001625305.1 Branchiostoma belcheri
GGGGGGGGGGGGTTACCTTAAATCGTTGTTTGATGTCATCGAAAACATGGCTACCATTGTAAGTCTAAAGATGAGAAAAAAGGTCTAATTGGAAATAGAAACAAAATTTGAGACATTTTGTAACATACCCTTACCTGCTTTCTTTTTGTTCAGCCCAAGGTATCTACGTGGACAATGGAAACCCATACGACAATGGAACTCTGGAAGTGGTTAATTTAACTCTCAGCCAGCACGATGCCCCACTGCTCACCAAAGGTAGTCTGCTCCTTGCCATTTACACATTACACGTGTATTTAGATTCAGCCTAATATTTATGACAAACAATTCGTGACGACAAATTTAAGGTGTGGCAATGTCTTCCTTTTCAGTCTACTACCCTAAGAAGATCGACACCTATGCTGTCGTGTTTTTCGCGGGTGGTTTGCTGGGTTGGATTCCTGCGGAAAGTTACAGTGACGTGTTAAAACGTGTGGCCAGTCACGGGTTTGTGGTCATCGGAGTGGACTACTTACCCTACACCTTCCCAACTCCACCACCAGAGGTGAGGGTTAGGACTCACACGCAAGAAGGTGTTCAGAGTCACCAGTCCAAGAAATACTTGGAGGAACTACAGTGGGTAGGTTTGAAATGTACATTCTTCAACATTTCATTAGCCTCTACCGAGCTTCGGGAGGCAGCTGGAAAGAGTAGAAATCGGCCAAATAGAGAGATAACATGCCAGGAGAGTTGGTCCGCTAGAAAGTAGTTCGTGGGCCTTCCGAGGCTAACATTTCACTTCTATGGGCTCTTCTGTCCCCTTCTTGAAAAGTAATGACTTACATACCCGTTGAAAAAGCATGTACAGATTTTAAAACCAAGCCAGGGTTTATTAAAGAGGAGTCAACCTTCGTTCACATACAGTTAGCACAACACCTGGAGGCAAGGATAGCTCAGCAGCTTAACCAAACCGGGCTGGTGCCCGACTTCCGCCACCTAGCGGTGAGCTGTCACTCTGCAGGGTGTGACCCTATTGTGGACATGGCCATGGAGAATCAGACATTTTCAAAGGTAAGACATCAAAGTAGTAAAGCTACTGTGGATGTGTACCTTTGCCTGGTTGCAGAATTGAGTATCACCTTTATACTATGTAGCTAATGTTCAAGTCTGTTAATCTCCAAGCAGATCCCAGGGTGGCAAAAAGACAGTATCAAATTGGCCAGGCAGTATCCATTGGCCAGATAGGGTCCATTGGTGGGGTTAGCGACAAAAAGGGCCATATATAAAAAGCTAACAATCTTCCCCTATCAATCTCTGCTTGGAGAGTAGAGTCTGTATTTGTTGTACATTGTACTTGGAATACCTGTTACAGTACACTCAAGATCTTTTTATAATCTGTTGTTACAACTCTTCTACAACAGGCGGCCCTATTTTTGGAACCATTCAGCTATCACTTCAAAACTCCCATGACATACACCATGCCTGCCTTCATACTCGGCACAGAGTTCTCGACAGAACATCCAGCGTGCATCTTTCCTCGCGAGGGATACGACCACTTCTACGACATGTGGCAATGTCCCAAAATCGTGATGAACGTCAAGGTTAGCATAAACATGATATACATGTTCACCTTGACTTTTGTGGTAGAGATTGTACTTTATGACACATGGCACACAACCACTAGAATATAAAGGGATGGTGCAAGTCAGAATGTTTAGAATTGGTTGAATTTATTTTAATTTTCATTGCCCTTTGAACTTCCTCAGGGCCATGGTCACTGTGAAGTTCTGGATGCCTGGTTGTACTCAGGTATGGTATCAGCATTTTTTTTCTTGACAAATATGTGTGCAAAGAACCCTCCTCCAACCTATGTAACTTCTAAGAATGACCAGTAAAGGGTACATAGTACATGTATGGGTCTACACAAGAAAACAGTTATTCAAGCAATTTAACTGGATAGAGTTTTCAAAATCTATCCAGTTGCTTTAGTAACTGTTTTGTTATGAATCATACTACCTGGATGTCTATCCTTCATTGGTTGTACTGAATGTATCTATATTATAGATTTTCTTGAAATATATGATATTAAAGCTTTTTCAGAAGACTCTGTGAACAGAACTTCTGAGGAAAGGCAAAATAAATATAGGACTAACTGTGCCAGTTAAAACAGACATTTCTAAAAAAAAACATGTATATATGATCTCTTCCACAGTGTGTGCCAAGTACCAATTTTGCAAGGCCAACCCGGACGCAGACATCAACAAGTACCACAACTTCATCCAGGGCATCAGTGCAGCCTTCCTCACCACCACTCTACAGGGGTGGGACAAACTACAGTACATCACTAACACTACACTACTGCCTGTACAGCTACTGGAGTTTAAGAAAGACTTGGACTGTTGAAGATAAGGGTGTAAATGTGGGGAAAACAACTACAGTTAAACCTGCCATGGTGACCATCTCTTCAAGCTGGCCACCTGGCCATGGTGACCACTTTTTCTATTTCTCTGTCCCCATTGATGTAAGCATTAAGCAACCTGTCCAAGGTGACCACCTGACTGTGACTGTGAAAACTTAAAAATATCAGTATTGTCTATCATCCTCTCCTGATATGTTCCAAACATGTCTTCTTTAATATTTAGTTAAATCCTTTGTCAGGAACTCCCACAGGAGTATAAGATAGTGATATTCTTAGTTAGATATATGCAGCTGATTTATACATATGCTTTACAACTATATGTGTATGTATAAATCTAACTAAGGTAGATGACATGCATCATGATCATTCTCATACTTTTTGAATTCTGGAACATTGGAAACAAGCACTACTACGAGATTGAAACCAACAGTTTTAAATAATGGCCATGCAAATCTATTATAGGGTGCTCTTTGTCTTGACTTGTCTTGTTCTGGTCAATAAGCTGTCACATCTGTCCAGAAGAACCTGTAATACAGAGAGATTTATCATGTCTTTTATGACTTTAGGCACTTGATAATTGTTTTGAAAGAGGACTTGACTGCTAAGATAGGTTTAGATACCAGTCTACTTCTCCAAAGTACTACAAAGGTCAATGTTTATTCACCTGAATGCTCTGTACCACACTTTTCCTCTTCTTTTTTGCATCACTGTGACTTTCATGAATGATCTGAAAGAAGCAAGATCATCACTACTTTAAGTTCAAATTATATACATTATGTGCAACAAAATGGTGTCTACAATTTTTCACCTTTAATGCTTTGTAATTATAGGGAGTACCTAAGAAGTAATAATTATTGAGAATACATGTATTTAAGCTCCAGGCCTCCCCACGTACACCCTTCCAGCTCAATTAAAATCTGATATGTTTTGGGCAGCTGCCTATAGTTTTGCCAGCATTTGGTGGTCAACATATATAATGCACCACCTTTGTACCATTTATGTTATATAAACTTTAATGTATCACCCATGTGTATGAGTCACTCATGTCTGTACTCCTGAGTAACTATGGTTACAATCTGGTGTGTGATACCATTCAGCAAGCAAAGTGTTCACCCAGAAAACATGTCTTATCTACCTATGGTATCAGCAAACAACAAGGGTCAGAAGACAGGGCAATTAGGGTAACATGGGCAAAGTCTAACAGCCATTGCTCAAGCAGAATGGATAAATCAGTAATGTATAGCAGACCAGAGCTCTGGTGCTTTCATTTTATCATCATGTACTGATAGAGCGCATACAGTTCAGGTGTTCCGAGTAAAAACAGTTCTTTTTTGATTGTTTCACTTTACAAATAACTTCAGCTCACACAAATGATACATGTGTCACATTTGTGTACCTTCTAGATATGCAAAATAACCCGATGTCAAGCTGAACGGAGAAGAACAGAAATAATGCAGGGTTCTTACTGTTGAGTCGAGTCTTTCCAACATCTTCATCAGTTCTTCTGTTGACAGTCCTATTCTCTTCTCCAGCTTGGGTAATGCCTCAGTTATTAAAGGTTCCTCCAGGAATCCCTACATGGAAAGATGGATATTGGACTTGAAACATACATTTGTACATTTAATTTGTCATTTTTGCACTTTCTGGATGGTCCTATGACTGAATGATCATTCTTTATTGTATATCTTCACACGAGAAAAGAAAAGAAAAAGCTCTTAACCATACCTTCTCCATTCCTTCCAGTTCCTCAGACATCCCTGTAAGTTTCTTCTCCACAGCTTCTTGAGCCTTGTCCACTTCCTCAAGACTCTTCAACTCTGCTTCTTCCTCAGGGTTGTGCTGGACAGTGTTACAAAGGAGGAGGGAGATCTTTTAACATTCCATTGATAATACAGACTACAGTATATATTGCGACTATATCACCTACATGGTGATAGTCATGGCACACAGTGTTAAAGGATTTACGAAAAAAACAATTATGTTGGAAGGAAAGACAATAATTGTCTGAATCCTACATTTGCTTGGATTACACATACATGTGCATGTATAAGGTTATATATTTCCAACCACTTGAAGTGATTGGCATTCTATTTTCCACTGACCTTTTTCCCAATCATCATGACCTTGACACCATCCTTGAGACCCATCTCCTCAAGTGTCTTCTGAGGATCCTTTAAGGACTTACCTAGAACATGAGAAAACATACATCTGTTAGGTAACAGCACATGTAAAGAATTCTTAAGTGACTATGGAGTATTGTGTTTTTATGTAACTGATCATTGCAATCGCAGGGAATACTTCATCTGAGCTCTTTCCATAATCCATTCTCTCTAACTATTCAAAGCATTACAGTAAAAAAAAGTTACATCACATCTAAAACCAAAGTCACCAGACCTTTATAAATAAGTCTCTGGTTCTGTACAGGTACCCCTGTCACCCTCCATGCAGCCAGAGCCAGATGTTCTACACGGACAACTTGGTTTTCTTCATCTTCAGGTACACAAACATCGACAGTGTGCTTCTGGGAGCCTGATGGTGACAAAAACATGGGGGTTGGATAGATGATTTTTGGTCAATTCTATTGCTTTTAAGACATAATGCTGTGAGTCACCTGTATATTGAATGAAGGCACCTGCTACAAGGTATACATTATCAGATGTATAATGTATTTGTAGAGATAAAGATTCATCATAGCATAGAGAGCAATACTATATGTCATGTCTGTCATCAATTTGAACCAAGGAGCTTAACACTAAATACTATATTTAACCTCCTTGGTTGAACACAAAAATTTGTACAAAAATGATGTAACTGAACATGTAATTGATAACGTTAGCTGGAGATTATTGCATCTTTTTCAGGATTGACATTTGAGCAAAATAGCATTGCAAGAAGCCAGATTTATGACTCGATACCAGCATCACCAGCCGTCATATCGTGACATTATGTTACATTTGCTGTGTTATAGCTTTTTCATGTTGTCAAATCTCAGGCACCTGACAAGTTTAAACGCCCCCCTCCCCACATCGTGATAAAACTGGTCGCTCTCCTGCCAAACATGCTGAGGGAAGCACACGCTCTATAAATTTATGAAACAACAGGTCAACAGTAATATCATTTGAGGAGAAATATGTCATATGGTTTAACGTCAGATTCAGAATGTTGCATTTCATACCGTGAACGATCAAAAGCTTCATGGAGGCGGCCATTTTGAATATTTTCCTTGTGCAGAGTGCTTGAAACAGCGCCCCAAGCGGAATTTATCCTAAGTGTAGAATCAATCAATACCGCATGTTCGTGACCAAATGGTGTATGGTAATATACCTGAGTACAACTTCTACAACTATTCAATAGCAACGTTTAAACAATTAAAAGATGGAGCGATCTATGTGGATTCGGAATTCATTACCTTATTCCAAAACAGGCCCTGCTCCAAGGCATTTCAGACACGTAACGCGTTACGTAACGAGAATGGATGTATTACCATTCGGCGTTGTGCTCATCATATGACAAAGTTATGAAATTATAATCGATTATCTGATGAGATTACACTTGGAAATCACCTTCTTTTCATTCATCTTCTGAAAGACCACTGTAAAACTAATATCGGATACACAGTGACGTGATTAGAAAGCCAGTGTTAGATGTGTATCAAATATAAGAGTAACAACTAAACATATACAAATATAATATATGCATTTGAGATATCATTTCTCAGCTGTCGTGTGCCATAAAATGAGCCACATGATATGGTAACGAGTGAATCTCTTAAGCTTGGAAAAAACGTCTACGTACATAGCAATCCATCAGAAGCTCGTAGAATATAATACTATGCCGGGTTGTCATTAATTACAGTTTAATTGATAATTTGATTGCATTATAGAGTCATGTATATGGGCTAGTGCTGTGCGCAAGTCCATGTCAATGAAATTACAGCTAGAAAGTCAAAACGATTAAATAAGTGTGCAGTGGCCATGGACCCAATTGTATAGTCGACTAGTTCGCAGTCTGGATCATATTCTGCATTGCATGAATCGGTGACAATAGTGGTTAGCTTATACGGTAAGCTCGTTTACGGTATTATGGATGTAATTATCTAATGTCATGGAATTATCTAATTGAATAATCAAGTCATAAATCATAATCACAGTGTCCTCTCGTTAGGACCATGTAGGTAAATTTTCTGACGAGAAAAAATAACGTTATAAAGTGAAAACACTAGTACATCAGATTAAACATGTTTTGATGTCAATATCAGCACCAAGGACAGATGCCAAACTAGTCCCACTACAACAGGACCCAGCTGTACTGTTAGCGATACAGCCTGTCGTTTATACGGACGCAGAAAAGTGCACGTGTTGTGCACATGTGTCATTATACAATTGTGTACTGCAGATTTCAGTCGGGATTGTACGCCACACACCGGGCAGCAGCCGTCAGTAATAAGCGCATGATCGCTCCCTCTCAGCGGGGTTCACCTCCAAGAAAATTAGCTCCTGACCCGACCGCGTTCCACTCTCGTCTCTCCATACATTTTCATACCTCATTTTCCACCATCACACATGTGACTTCCCTACCCAGAGTGTAATTTGATGAAGCCGCGTCCTTGCCTCATAAATATATACGTTTTCGATCGAGAGTCACTCAGACAGAGGTAGGTACGGCTGCCGGAGGGAACGATCATATTCTCCTGCACGTCTTATTCTTCTGACTGCCTGGCGCGGGGACGTTATTTACGGCAGAGATCGATCCTACATGTTAATGCTATCCGGCTCCATCTTCACTAGCCTTGGTGCTGATGAGTGTATCGACCCGCTAGTGGAGTAAGGCGAGGAGGCGAGGCTTCTATGGGAGCACAGGGCTGCCTGCCCCCGCGGATGGGGCGCCCGTACCCCTATCTCTGTCAGCAGGTACGTCTACCATATTCCTACTGATCTCACGTATTTACAAACATAGCCTGATATGATTTGAAGTCTCCTTCGCGTTATTCTACGTTGTGAGGTAGAGCGTGTGGAAGATAGGGTACGCTGTAATATAATGGCTTTCTGAGGAGAGGCATTATAGCCGTAATATGTTGAAGCGTGTCTAACCAACCAAGTGGAAAATGGAATCGCTGTAACTGCGATGTCCAAGCGTGATAGCTTTATAAATTCAACACAAACCTTTAAAGTTAAAGAGGAAAGAGGATTTTTCTTTGTTTGAGGGTAAAGTCGTGGTGTCATTGAACATGTGGGGGTGTACGCATGCGCAGACAGGCCCAGGTGCAGCGGGCGTGGATGGGCGGTCACGGTTAATTGTCTCGAACCGGAGTTTGTATTTTCAGAGGAAATTGATGACGCGACGCTAATGCAGAGTAGTTTATCACGAAATTGCAAATGGCGGAACACAAGCGTCTCTGGGGGAAATAAACGTCTGAATTTGTCAAGGACGACCGACGGAGATGACATTGGGGAGGGGAAGGGGTGATTTTAGATGGCTGATTTGTAGTCGTGGTTTAAGTAAGAAAAATGCATAACTCATCACATGCACGTTTCAAAACAATTACTAGTACGCGAAACGAATATAACCAAAATCATGCATGATCTAGCATAGTGTAGGGTTTAGGTTGTATATTACAGAGCAACCAAATATCGGCACTATAGTTATATATATATTATATGAATGAATGAATGAATGAATGAATGACTGGTTTATTAGGTAAAACATTGCAGCCCGTCAGGCTGAAATACGTTCTACTTACATAGTACATGAAAGTACGTTTCATCACTTACATAGGACACAACTCAATATGACGAATAGCATAAAATATTACATAGTATTAAAATGTCGATTAGAATAAAATATTACAATAACAAAACATTATATACAGCTGTGACGTGTGGCATCACTTTCAAGTCAATTCAATTGTAGTATTATGCCGTGTGTACCGAAGAGGACCATTGAATAGTACAATCGTCGAGCCATTTTCAATATAGAAATATATAATAATGTGCCGAGGTAAAAATTGAGCTAGTCTACATGAAAGTCTGGATAACGCTATATTTCTTTAAAAATATTATATTCCTAATAGTTGAATCAGAAGCGTCTGTATGAAAGTTAGCTGTGCCGACCTTCTCCTAACTACATGTAAAAATTCCTTGGGCGTAGATTAACCACAATGAAATTGACATATATTTATCTTGATTAGAATAAGATTGAGAGAAATGCGATTACGTCTGTAACAAAAGACGTGAAACTGCCAATATAGCTGATGGTGCCCGCAGTCCGACAATAAAGAGAGGTACTGTTAGTTCTGATTGGTGATGGATCATTCAGCGGCCATGGTTAAACGGGTTCAAATATTGTGGAGAATTTCATCTGTAATCACCACTGGCATGTTATAAAATAAAACTCTCTCCGTACAGATTCAAGAGGAGCTAAAACATAAAAGCAGCTTATGACATATTTATTGTTATTCTGAGAGTCATTATAATCTGAAATAATGAAATAAAAGGGAAGGGCCCAGATTTAAGAAGAGAAGGCAAAAATGAAGTTGCAGTAGTATACCTTTCTCCCTTGACCCAGTTTTGAATTCCCCTAATCATTGTATAAATGTATGTACGTAATTTACGAAAAAGGGGGATTTTGCAAAAGACCAAATATACTAGTACTTTGTCCATGTGGTCAAAAACTAAGACTATCTACAATGGTCTTGTATCGATTGCTGTTGGTGTAATGGTCTGTAAAACACATGACGTATCAGTGTAATAAAAACATCGTCGGTAAAAGTGGGTCAATCTGCTTTCAGAACAGGTAGATACAGTATACGAAAGGACATAAAAGGTTCCAAGAGCCTTTATCGTTTCTTATTACTCACCAACACCAACGGACCATGTAAAATTCATTACCGAAGGAACTAGTGCTGGCAGGAGTGATGCAGAAAGAGAGAAAATGTTATGACATTTTGGTAGAATTTAATGATGTTTAAAATACACACAATTCATATTTGACTTAATAACAGCATTTCCATTCAGCAAACCATAAATCTATATTGTCCTTGACCTCTTGTACCAGAGAAAAAGCCAAGCAAATGACATGCATTTCAATGATTTATCATCAGCGAGACCTGAAGAAAGGGAAATGTCGTGAACTCTGTACTTCTTCCACTGATTACAGCGCATTAGACGATACCTTGGGCCTCAGACTGGGCGTCGCCTGTCTTCACAGTAAAATGGTGAATGTGGATACAGAAGAAAATTAAATGTCTGCCTTTGAGAATTGAATCGGTGATCGTCAATTTGGCCCAGGAGGGATTTCGAAAGGACTGTAATCGGATCATGTGGGCATTATGTTTTTTTATGACTTCCGCAAAGTTTGGCAGTGATTTCTAATGGCGAAACCGTGTTTGTAATGGTTTATTCAAGCAAAATTAGCTAGGGACAGACAAGGAAAGATATCTAGGTGATTCTTGCAAATTGAGACTTTTAAAGTCCATCATTTCTTTTTATCATCATCTACTTCAATAAAAATCCTCGTAAAATGTAGTTTAAAAACCTTTATATGTCCTCCGTCAATTACACTGCAGTGTCTCTCAATACACATCTCTAGCATTAACAGAACATATACATTCCAAAACGTTTTGAGATCTTTTGTCGCTTTGGTTGCTCTCGAATAGACTTATATATAGTATAGACTGGTCTATTTGCAACACCATACCATTGCAGCCTTACATGGCTGAATTGGAGCATGAGACATTAAAATTCATCATGAATGGTTCAACAACTCGACAATACAGGGTAAAACACTATTCTTAAACCTAGAAGCTTAACTGCGTGAAGTTGTCCTTTGTTCGTAGTTCTCTGTCATATAGGCTTCCACTTTCCAAAGCCTATTGTAGCTAGATTCATATGGCAAACAAACATTAAGACCACCATATAGCTCGTGTGATTTCATTAACCCGTTTCCCGCCGCCTATATGGCCCCAGTTTCACCGACTTTTGCGAAATAATCAAATTTGGGGTTGATAACGGTGTGCAACACATTAGCATGTACTAATTTACATGGCAGGAGGGTGATATAGATGTAGATACCAATATATAAGGATAAGAAACGTGGGAAAGTAACACAGGCAGCTTGTATACGGTATAAACAAGGCAAGAAGAAGACCAGACATGGGGCCATTCTTAAAGGTAAGACATGAAATGTCTTCCTTTTATATTTTATCGTAATTAGCATTCTCATACGTTTATAACAGAAAATGAACCTACAATGTATACTGCTACATACAGAGAGTTTTTAACTAGCTTGCCCGTTTTGTCTGCACTGATTTTGCATGACGGTTTTAAGAAAGAAAAAACTCTCCCAAAGCCTTTGTGCTTGCTTTATCCCATAGACCGCTTTCTATTGTTGTTACGAGGGGTGTTCAAAAAGTTCTCGGCCTCACCTAGAAAACGTCAGGGCAGTAAAAATTTTCTTAAACTATTATAAAATATAGTCCTCCCTAACTGCAATGCACTTGGTCCAGTGATGTTCCAGCTTTATTTTCCCCTTGTGGAAGAAGGTTGCATCTGGACCCCCCAGATAGGCCTATACCGCATAGATGACGTCATCATTACCATCAAAACGTTGACCACGTAAGTGGAACTTGAGTTTAGGAAACAGGTAGAAGTCCGAGGGTGCTAGGTCAGGTGAATTGGAAGGGTGGGGTTAGACTGCAAACCCAAATTCGTTTGCTGCTGTCGCTGACCCATGTGTGTTGTGTGGACAGGTGCATTTTCATCACGCCAGCTCGGAGCTTTCCTCTCCTTTTCTCTTTGATCGCTGCCCTCAAATGTCGTAATTCTGTTTTATAGTACTCCCCATTGACGCTTTAACCCCTTCGCATGTAGTCAATCATGATTACTTCCTTACTGTCCCAGAAAACAGAGGCAAAAACCCTGTCAACGGACGAAACTCGCTAAAACTTCTTTCGGGGGCGGGAAAAATTCTTCATCCATTATTTGCTCTGTTGTTTTGATTCGGGGTGAAAGTGGTGAACCCAGCTCATCTTGAGTGACAAATGTTTTGAGGAAACTGCATGAATTGGACTAAATTCGTTCCTTGAAATGTCAAGCCTGTTTAAGTTCTGATGTTCAAAAAAACATTCGAGGCACCCACCATGCAGACAGTTTGTTCACCCCCAGGATGTTCGACAAAATATTGTGAACTGAGTCATAACACAGGCCAAAGAACCTGCTACATGTTGGACAGTCTCACATCTGTCATTCACTACCGTGTGGTGATGGATGGCCTCAACTGGATTGTCCGTGGTGCTGATTTGTGGCATCCTGACCTATGTTCATCTTTTGTGCTCTCCTTGCCGCGATTGTAGCTAGTAACCCCGTTCTTTATATTTAAATAAGAAGGGGAGTCATCACCAAGTGTCTTGACCATGTCTTCATGGATGTCCTTAGGAGACTTTCTTTTTTATCGATACACTTGATCACAGCACACGCTTCTTTTGCGGCCATTTTGTGATTTGCCCTCACCCACCCCATTTTCACGGGGCGTCACGTGCTCATTAATGAATACAAAAATTTGAATTTTTGTGTGCAGTGATGTAAGACGTCATAGTATACAGCTATACCAAAGAATAGGAGTTTGACCTTTATTTTCTAGGTGAGGCCGAGAACTTTTTGAACACCCCTCGTATATGTATAAATATTCAGTTTTAAACCTTGTGCAGCTGAGCCCGTTGAAAACAATCTCATGGGAGTAAAAGAACAGCCTGGAACACATACTACAGCTAGAGCCCAGCTCGCCATTATGTCGTCCCTCAGGGCGGCAGATGGCGCACAACTCACCCGGGGCTGTGGTGTTAATACGCGGTTTTCGCCAGGATTCAAACCGGCGATTTCAGCCCAGTCCCTGGGTAATACGCTCTGACGTTTTGAGAGCGTGGGTAAGAGGCTAGATGACGTCCTGTGAGAGGGATATGCGATTGAAATGATTAATGGATGATTTCGGGTAAAACAGGCTCCCGGTAATTCACTGTTGAGACTTAACGTTATCTGTGAAACATTCCACATTGTAGTATAATCTTTCTTTATCTTTAACATTCCAAGATAACGTTACATACATACAGAACAGGTTTGCCAACATTGCTAGTTAAAATATGTTGATTTGTCCTTTTAATGTACAAGTTATGACAGTAACGGCAGAAGGTGAGCAGTCCAGGTCCCTGCAGTCCAGCTAATTAACGGTAGGTGGCCTCCCTAAAGAGAACCGACGTCCCGACGCCTGCACCAGAGAAGTGTCCACGATTAATCAGTATTAGCCAGAGAACATCCGAATCTGTTAGCTGTCTGCTGCGTGACATATTCTGGATCAGAAAGGTCGAGCTAGTGCCTGAGGGAGTTAAAAGTTGGCGCTTCTCTGGAAAACATGACGTATGTCGTTAGTGCAGCTGTTTCGCCCTATCTATCATAACTCAGTGCCACGATTACAACACCCAAAGCAACCATGCAGTTATAATATGATGATAATTATCACCATAACTATAAAATTAACATTGTTACGCACTGTTTGTTACGGAACACAATAGACATGGACGTTCCCGTTATTTACTGTCCCACAGTTCGCTAAATAAACACCCCTGCGTTAGACAACAAAAACGACCGGCCAGCGAGCATGGAC
>NW_017804131.1:2975297-2978123 GCF_001625305.1 Branchiostoma belcheri
CCAGCGAGCATGGACGTCCTACTGAAAACGAATCCAGAATTTCTCCGTCTCCCTTATAGGGAGTCGGTAACCAGGCAACGCGATATCCGAACCTCAGGGCTAGAATAGCCGCTATTTTTAGACGCTAGGTCTCCTCTCCCCCTTCCTGTTTTGAATCTTGTGTTCTGCCCAATTCCCCCCCGTTTTAACGTCTAAGGAAGCCCTGTTTTGGCAAGGCAAGTAAAGGTAACTGTGTCTAAACTTTCTCTTACGTGTTGGGAGGTGTAGTTTTGCTGTACATGTTAAGGGCGTGTCATCAGATGGCTTTAACAGTAGGATGACATCGGCGTGCATGAAATGATACCGGCATATCTCTGCTGGCGGTTATATGGTAACAACGACCAGTAAGGGAAAATATCGCCAAAAAAGCATTTTTGATTGCATTTACAGGACTGGTTAATTTGTGAAAATTTTGTATGAGGGTGCGGTACTGTATATCTCTTTACATGCTTGTTGGTGTGATTAGGTGAGGAGGGTGGGCATTGGTCTACTCCAACTCTACCCAGTTTTCCATATATAGACATTCAATTATTCAATGCATTTTCGCTTCTGGCTGTCCATGTTTTAATGTTTAGGGGAGTGGCTTTAATACCTCTACAACACATACATGCCTCTTATACAGTGTGAAAGTATTTCTCCGTGTATGTATGTGCATGTGTTACCGTTGTTTAACTGGTAAGCGCGCGTTATCATCTTGTAGAGACATGACCAGGCGTTGCTGACGTTAAACATCCAGGCATGGGCGGTATGCGCTGATGAAGAAAGGAGGGAGGGGGGCAGCTCTTCCAAAATATCCACTGACCCTGTTTTGTATACGGTGTAATACATACTGATTCTTCAAGATAGGTTTTGGCCGGATTAGGTCAGATAAGATAAAACAAATTTAACTCTTCCGTATTCCTAATATGTATTCCGGACGGTACCCCTTTCGAATGTTGGTGTACTTGAAGTCAGAGGTTACATAGATAACCAAGTAAGAGTTAATCAAGTAAGAATTAATCCTCTGATCTGTACACACAAATTTAAAGATTCTACATTATGGGTTTCCTGAGTGTGCTTGCATTTGCCCCTATTAAAGTCAACTGCTCAGACCTGTCTACTTGTATTGATCGTGATGTTTATTTTGACATAGCCCCCCGGACACTTGATACGATTCGTTGTGCCCAACTCTGAGCCCATCTCACTCACGTCCAATGTCATGCTCTATAAATGCCCTGGAAATGGAACTCATCAATTCCCTCCGTCTCTCCGTGGGAAATGGCCCGCGTCTGCCTGCATTTCAATGCTTACTCATGTCTCCTAACGTGAAGTATAAGCATGTGATACGTGAAATATGTACTAACTTATGGCAGCAGCAGGTGGCTTCGAATTCAGTATGGAAAGTCATCCAGAGAGTTTACAAATCTCTTGTCTGGTGGCCATATATTTCGAGTCCAACATTTGATTTCCTACAATACCAGTGGATTATTTTAGAAAAATTATGACAATGCCACAATTTTGGTTGCTTTCACAACAGTTTAATGCATTTGCAGTAGTTACCCTAGGCCCCCGTACAAAATGTGTACCTCTTTCTTTGTTAGAATGCAAATGTCGTCCTTGACTTACATTACTAATAATTTCAAAAGCCTGCATCAGTTTGTCGATTATGAACCGAAGTCATTAGCACAGTAACGTTATATTACAACGTTTTATCGGTTAACAGTAATGTTCTTGGTAAATCCCCTTCGCTTAATGACAAACTGTGAGTACTATATTTGATCCTGTTCTTCATGTGTAGGACGTTGAGAGAGACGCGTGCTAGGAATATCAGCGTACCGCAGAGAATCTGCGATAGCAGCCCATTACTCTAACCACACTGTACTTAGACATGGCCCAAGGCAGTGTGGGATTTATATGTCACTGACTTTGTGATTTGCAGTTCGAATAGAAGTTGATAGGGGTTAAAGGTTTACTCGTAGTTTTGTTAGACCAGGGGCTATTCAATCAAAAAATCATACCTTGTCAAAGACAAGTTTTCTTTTAGTTATCCTCTCCATCGATCTAAAAACAAACAAACAAACAAGGAAAAGAACAAGCTACTTTCTTGGTATATGTGATTGTTTGACTCTTTACATTTGTGCTATAGATTCCAACGATCACAGAATATGACATCTTACATATATACCCCATATGCTGAATGGAAGTAGCCCGTCTTAACTGATGTACATATAGATGAGTTTAGACACAAGAACGCTGGATAGACGTCACTGATTCTGGGTGTGACGGAACTCGCTTACAAGGGGCGATCCGTTATAACATGTGGATAGGCGATAAGAACGTACAATCCTGTCTCTTGGTCTGTATCTCATACATGTACGTATACTTTACTAGAACCATCATAAAATGGTTCATTATCTTTATCAGAAGGTGGACTGCGTTCGTTGGCTTTTTGAAGTTAGATATGGTTTCCTTGATACATGTACATTGTTCTATTTTAAAATTTCATTTTTACCTTTTCCACGCAGGAAAGAAGTATGAGGGTGACGTCAGGAGAGGAGGGTGTGGCCATCGTGATCGACAATGGGTCCGGGATGTGTAAGGCGGGCTTCGCGGGGGATGACGCGCCCAGGGCCGTGTTCCCTGCCGTGGTGGGCTCCCCCAGACACGAGGTGAGGAGGGAAAAACTGACTTTTCTCTATATTAGCGAGGGAGAGAGGGGAAGAGAAAGAGAGAGAGACAGACACACACACACGCACACACACACACACACACACACACACACACACACACACACTGAGAGAGAGAGAG
>NW_017804131.1:2978143-2999543 GCF_001625305.1 Branchiostoma belcheri
AACGTACAATTCTGTCTCTTGGTCTGTATCTCATACATGTACGTATACTTTACTAGAACCATCATAAAATGGTTCATTATCTTTATCAGAAGGTGGACTGCGTTCGTTGGCTTTTTGAAGTTAGATATGGTTTCCTTGATACATGTACATTGTTCTATTTTAAAATTTCATTTTTACCTTTTCCACGCAGGAAAGAAGTATGAGGGTGACGTCCGGAGAGGAGGGTGTGGCCATCGTGATCGACAATGGGTCCGGGATGTGTAAGGCGGGCTTCGCGGGGGATGACGCGCCCAGGGCCGTGTTCCCTGCCGTGGTGGGCTCCCCCAGACACGAGGTGAGGAAAGAGAACAGTTTATTAGCTATGGAGAGACAGGGAGAGAAAGAGAGAGAGGGAGAGAGAGAGAAGTACACCTACGATTATGCAACCCTCCTCTCACTCATCATATGAAATGAAATAAAATACCTTTATTGTACATTCATGCCACGACACATAACAAACGCATATAGAAAAGTGGAGACAAAAGATACACGACTTGACTTAGACATACATACATAAGGAACATACTAGGCTATTGTAGTACTGTAGATCAGACTGCAGAGTCATATCATTACAGAGTGCGGTTTTAACAGTGCTTTTGGCAAATCTGTTATTGATGTCTTGTGACAGTAATGGCCCATTCCACTGAGGCAAAGGGATAATTACTGGAGCATGTTGTCAATAAACCATGTACCCCTCCTGGCGAATACTAATGAATTGCAGGAAAACATGTATGTGGGCGAACGTATAGCAAACAACGGAATACCTTCTTTTCCAGGGAATCATGTTAGGCATGGGAGCTAAAGACGCGTACGTGGGGGACGAGGCTCAGAGCAAGAGGGGGGTGTTGTCCCTGAGATACCCCATGGAGCACGGCATCGTCACCAACTGGGACGACATGGAGAGGGTGTGGCATCACGCCTTCTATAACGAGATGCGTATCGCCCCCGAGGAACACCCTCTACTGGTGACCGAAGCGCCCATCAACCCTAAAGTCAACAGAGAGAGGATGACAATAGTGAGTGGTGCATCATGCATCCGTCAGTGTACTTCTCGGGGGGAAGGCGTGGGCAGGTTTTGGTGACGCTGTTGTGCCAGGACAATGTCAATATTTCCTAGTACAGACACCTGTTAACGTTATACGTACTTACTAATTCACGACGTCTTACATGGTACAATTTATGGCAAAGGCATTGAGAAAGCATACCTACATGCCTAGAACATGCTAACCGTAATCTGTAAAATTGCAGTATATCCAGACAAGAGTCACGATTTATAAACAGAATTTAAAGGATACCTATGCTTGTTATAGTGAGCTCTGAGGTAACTATGCCATCTTTGATTTTACAAACTAAACTCCGCCTCCCAGACGATGTTCGAGACGTTTAACGTGCCGGCCCTGTACGTGTCGATCCAAGCCGTGCTGTCCCTGTACGCCTCGGGCCGGACCTCGGGCATCGTGCTGGATTGCGGGGACGGCGTGTCCCACTGTGTCCCCATCTTCGAGGGCTACTCCCTGCCGCACTCCATCATGAGGCTGAACCTGGCGGGCAGGGACATCACCCATTACCTGATGAAGCTGCTGACAGAGAGGGGGTACTCATTCGTCACGTCAGGTGGGTTAGGGACACTTAGGGGGCCTTGTAGAATGTCGTGCATGAAGCTTATCTCTGAGTACGCTGTAACCAACAAGGGGAACGAGTGTAGAGCCAAATAGGGTGGTATCTAGGTAACTCTTACTGTGGTACCTTGCATAGAAACTGGCTTTGGTTCCCTAACCAATCGTTCGTATAGGGGACAAGTTTGACAATTTTCTTTCACCGTAAAAATGTGATAATTTGAAAGTGTTGGCAGAACAACGCACAGACCTGTAGAAATGTAATTTGGAGGAAGCAAAACAACAGACATTGGCTTTCTGCTCTCTTCTATAGTTTTCATCTCCGTTACCATAGCGATTCAGTACTCGTACACATCTCACTTTCTCCTCTTTCATGTGTTCATATTCAACTGACTCCCACCTGTTACATGCAGCTGAGAGAGAGATCGTGCGGGATCTGAAGGAGAAGACGTGTTTTGTTTCCATGGATTTCGAGGCTGAGATGATGAGGATAGCGATGAACACGGAGCAGATGTACAAGAGGACCTTTGAACTGCCGGACGGACAGAAGGTTACGATCGGCAGCGAGCGCTTCAGGGCGCCCGAGGCGCTGTTCCAGCCCTCCTTCCTCGGTGAGACATCAATCCACCGTAGTCTATCGTAATAATTAGCCTAGATGACTATATACTGAAAAGAGGGATTTCTACATTCGAATATGGTTAGCACCTGTAGCAAAAACTTTCCGGCGGTTGACATGCAGTACATGCAGTTTTTAAACGTTAACTGTAAAAAGATTCTGAAATGCGATGAATATGGGTATTTTAACGGTGTCGCAAAATGACCACTTCTGGGCACTGAGCTAGGTCGAACGGCCGATGTATGACTATGCCAAAAGATGGCGGTGGGTACCGGTGTTTATTTTGAAACCCTGAAAGGTATTCGAGAGGGAGGCATGTGGTTGGGAGGGAATTCCATAATTTTGCAATCCTGGGAAAGACACTGTTGTTGCAGAATTTTATTTTGAACGGTGTAACGATGTGAACTGGAGGAAAACCTGGTTGTACGCTGAAAAGTTGATGTACTCTTGTGTTTGCAGGTATGGAGTGCTGCGGTATCCACGAGACCACGTACTTCAGCATCATGCGCTGTGACCTTGACATCCGCCGTGACCTCTACGCCAACCTGGTGCTCTCGGGAGGGTCCACTATGTTCCCGGGGGTGACAGACCGCATGCAGAAGGAGATCCTGTACCTCGCCCCTCCAGCCATGAAGATCAAAACCGTCAGCCCGCCCGAGAGGAAATACTCCGTCTGGATAGGTGGTTCCATCTTGGCGTCGCTCCACTCTTTTCAACAGATGTGGATCAGAAAGTTTGATTACGACGAATACGGACCCACCATCGTTCACAGGAAATGTTTCTAAGAAAAGCAAAAAATACCTATCGGGACCCTTCGACAGTGTACTCTACACAAGTACGTAGTTTTGTGATATACCGTATATTGGAAAATATTTCATAACAAAAATATTACGCCACTTTACAAGGTTTGAATACGAAGAAAAGGGAACAGCGTTCCCAAATGCGGTGCTATGATCACATTCAGTTTTATAAATCTTTAAAAAAGAAACGTTCATTATACTGTGGTATAACAACACTGTACAAAAGGGCCGAATATCTTGCCATTGCCAATATCTCAGTGTACTTCGAAGATAATGAAAAAAGAGAGGTTTGCACCTATATACGTGAGATTTTTCCTGTCAAGCCACTACAATGAGTGTCATACAAGGCAGCAATGTAAAGAGGAGAGTTGGTAGCTGGATAGTTAAACAGTGAAGCAGTCATGGAGAAAATGAATCCACTACAAACCAGAGCTATCACTCGGGGACAATACACCAGACTTCAAGTTGTAAGCTATAAACAGTGTGTTTATTTTCCATACATTAAGATAAGAATGTTAGAACAGAAGATAGGGACACAAAATTAAACAAAGTTGACATACGCCCTCTGGCGAAGTTAGAACGTAGGACAAGTGGCCGGCGTTTGACTGCGGCGTATCATTGAGCACCCACGTTTAATGGCATTGTTGCATTTTGGGTTGTGTATATCAAGACATTCTAATATGTGACGCCCACTTTGACTCCCTAGATTAGATTTTACATAGAAAAAATTGAAGAAATAATGTCAGAAAAAAATACAATTATGTTTGTGTGTTTTGCCGGATGAAAGTATTTTCAGTGTTTAGCAACTATCTGTATATTCTTACTTTTGTAGTTTTGCTGTTTAATGAAATGTTCCCAAACAAAGAGCACCATGATTTACTACTAGAAGTAGCTGTATCCTTACTTTTGAAGTGGCGAAGTAACCCTTACACCTAGCTGTTTCCTATCTGCCACATTTGTTTCGCTGCACACAGAAGAACTGGGTCCGCTGTCATGTTTGTATCACTACACGGCTTTTGTAAATAAATGGACAGTTAAGGACCGACGTATTGTCTCTGTAGCTGTATGCACTGGCTCTTTCTGCGAATAATCTAGTTACAGAACGTCTCTGTTTCCTTTTTCTTTTCTGAAAAATATTCTATTGAATTGACACACTTCGAATTCACCCACCTTTACCATAGGCTTACCTGGGCTGTAGTGCGTTCTAGGCAAAGATGACAAAGACAAAGACATACCCGCGCACACACATCTCTGGTAGTAGAACCCATAACCGCTATCTTAGTAGAAATGATGAATACTTATTTGGGATGTACACGTAACATCATTGCATTAACTGTCAATGTTGAATAGAATAACCTTTAGTTTAAATCATCAAGCATGCTGCTCTGGAGCCTGCGTTTTCCCTTTACACAAGGGAAAGAAGTTATGATGCGAATGATAGCATGAGACAAACTGGGTATCAAGACCGTGGTAAAGGTCTCTCCAGGACGTCGCGTCCTGATGAATATAATTTTTTCCCACGCAAAAGGCATCGCCTCCAATCCCGCAGCCCTGTACCCACAAATAGAACATGGCGGTCAAACATGGCGGCGGGCGCATTTTTCTGGGAACATGCATCATTTAGCGTCTCGTTTTGTCGGTAGGTCGCCAATAATGGAGACTGAATTCCTAACAGCTGCACAGAGGTGAAAAATCCAGACATGAAACGCTTCCATGTCTGGTAATAAATCTCAATAGGGGAACGATTTCCCCGTATTTTGATCTTCACAAGTGTATAAAAACACGCCTTGGCTTTGCCTGTTGCGGCACAACTCTCATAAACACGCAGCGTCCGAGACTCACCGTAGATCCACCGACAGTTTTTTCATACCCAAGACTGGTGAGTTGTCAGGCATTTGTCATATGTGGAAGTGATACACATTCGTCATTGTCAGTCTGTCTCAACTCTTCATCAATCGTCATGTATCATCCCGTCCTGTAGTACCCTGCCTGTCTGTCATTCTTTTCGATACCTAAAAAATTCTGTAAAAATTTAGGTCGCCGTAGACTGTGATTGATGAAGTCGCGTTCCAATGATATTTACGGAATTATCCTCGTATTTTGTGTAGGTTTTTAGTTTGTGGCATGGGATATGGAGTTTTTGTATCCTACGAACGTTTTCTTCGGGTTGCTCTATAGCCAAAGTACATCAATTCTTTTTAAGATGCCTTCGGTACCAACCACACAAAGACAAAATGAGAAGTCTGTAAGAGCAGGCAAAACTTTATGTTTAGACGATTTTATTCCTTTGCAGAACTAAGAAATAAACAAAGATGTGCGACGACGAAGAGACAACAGCCCTGGTCTGCGACAATGGCTCCGGTCTGTGCAAGGCTGGCTTCGCCGGTGACGACGCCCCCAGGGCCGTCTTCCCATCCATCGTCGGCCGCCCAAGGCATCAGGGCGTGATGGTCGGTATGGGTCAGAAGGACGCCTACGTGGGTGACGAGGCTCAGAGCAAGAGGGGTATCCTCACCCTGAAGTACCCCATTGAGCATGGCATCGTCACCAACTGGGACGATATGGAGAAGATCTGGCATCACACCTTCTACAACGAGCTCCGTGTTGCACCTGAAGAGCACCCGTGTCTTCTGACAGAGGCTCCCCTCAACCCCAAGGCTAACAGGGAGAAGATGACCCAGGTGAGTTTAAGAAACAGATCTAGGACTGACCGGCTTGAAACAAAACCACTTTAGAAGCACTTTTCAAACTGCACAAGTTAGTAAAAGAGTATAAAGGCCTATTATTAAAGGGTAGCTTTGGTCCCCGGAGGTAGATAAAATACGTTAGAGAAAAAGAGAGAGAGACACACACACATTTGCAATCCAGTTTTGCTATCAACCATAATATTTCATGCTTTATCACAGATCATGTTCGAGACCTACAACGTGCCCGCCATGTACGTAGCCATCCAAGCCGTGCTGTCCCTCTATTCTTCCGGCCGAACCACCGGTATCGTGCTGGACTCCGGCGATGGTGTGACCCACACCGTGCCCATCTACGAGGGTTACGCCCTGCCTCACGCCATCATGCGTCTGGACCTGGCCGGAAGGGACTTGACCAACTACCTCATGAAGATCCTGACTGAAAGAGGCTACTCCTTCGTCACCACAGGTGAAAATATGCACCGTCCATAACATCTATGTGTGACATCTATAACTTGAAATATTTTGTCAGTTCCGAAGGCCCGCTGTCGTTTCTGTCTGTCTTGCCTGTTATTTCAATTGATCTTCATTTGATATTTCAATTATCAGTGCCCTCTCAACGTTGATGATGAACTGTTACTAATTCTTCTGGTTTATTAAAGACGTCATCCCAATCATCTATTTGTTTTAAATCTCCAGCTGAGCGTGAGATTGTCCGTGACATCAAGGAGAAGCTGTGTTACGTCGCGCTGGACTTTGAACAGGAGATGATGACGGCGGCCACGAGCTCCAGTCTGGAGAAGAGCTACGAGCTGCCCGATGGACAGGTCATCACCATTGGCAACGAGAGGTTCAGGGCACCGGAGGCTCTCTTCCAGCCGTCCTTCCTCGGTTGGTCATCATCCCACCTTCCATATCGATGCATGAATGAAATGCCTCTCTGTGACTAAAATAGTTTTTGTTTGACAAATATGAATGCATGGGTAATGCATAATGGGCACGGAATCTATCTACCCAACAGAACCACCTTCTGAATGCATATCTTACCAAAACAGTCACATTCTGTATGGCAGACTCTTTCATCCTTTCCCAGGATGTAATATTGGCCGTTTCTTCTCTGCACAGTTAGTTGACTTTGAATCATTTTCTACATTATCGGTCCAAAACATGTAGAGCTATGTAAGTCAATCCAGAGCAGTCTCAAGTTTATGCTCAAATTACCATAACTCCACCGCATTTTCAAAAATATTGTCTAGTTGCCAAAAATTATAACTGACACATTGTCATTGCAAATGATTTGAACAGGTATGGAATCCACGGGAATCCACGAGACCACCTATAACTGCATCATGAAGTGCGACATCGACATCCGTAAGGACCTGTACGCCAACAACGTCCTGTCCGGTGGCACCACCATGTACCCCGGTATCGCTGATCGTCAGCAGAAGGAGATCACCTTCCTGGCTCCCAGCACCATGAAGATCAAGATCATCGCTCCTCCCGAGAGGAAGTACTCCGTGTGGATCGGCGGGTCCATCCTGGCCTCCCTGTCCACCTTCCAAGCCATGTGGATCACCAAGCAGGAGTACGACGAGTCGGGACCGTCCATCGTGCACAGGAAATGCTTCTAGACCAAAAAACGCCTGCCCATCATGTTTAACGTTTTCGTGCAGTTATCATCTAATGATCTTCTCTGTAGTAATCGTTTCATGCAGGCTTCTGACTGGAGTAAAGCATGCATTGTGCTATCATCATCTTGATCTGTAATATTTGTTTTATTCATAGTAGTCATCCATCCATCTATTCATCCATCCATCCATCCATCCATCCATCCATCCATCCATCCATCCATCCATCCACCCATCCATGCATTCATGTATCTATTAATCTATTCATCCATCCATCCAACCAACCACCCACCCATCCATCCGTCCATCAACTCTTTTATTCATCCATATCCATCCATATCCATCCATATCCATCCATCCATCCATCCATCCATCCATCCATCCATCCATCCATCCATCCATCCATCCATCCATCCATCCATCTTTCTTATTACACACTATTGAGAGATAAGTGGTCGGGACTAACACTAAGCTAAGTTTTTGGCTTGTAAAACTATATGGTGTGCTGTAGTACACAATACGGCATATACCTACCTGGACACTGGTTCTACCAATATAATATAACTTTTACTACAATGTGCTTTTATATTACTTCACGTTTATTCGCAATAAACGCTCTCATTTGAAAATGGTTGGTGTAATAGCTGTGGTTAATTGTATGTGAAATATCATTTACGTTAGAGAACAACTGCTAACTTGAATGGGTAGGAAAATCGTGGGACGAAAATGGAATGAAACTTCATCGCTGTGAACATGCATATACAAAAGCAGCACCTAGATAGCACCAAGTATATCAGTGTGTTGTCGTTACACGGACCTATACGGAAAGACTAGGAGACTACTAAGGGGAGTGTTGCCGATGTAAGGTAACCAAATGTGGAGGGGCGAACTTGAGCGGTGTGGGCAGACGTGCGGCTAGAATAGAAATATCAAAAAGATTAGCGTAGATAAACTGTAAAATATAAATATCCAATGCTCATCGAAGCCACTACCATTATGACTATAGTATTGAGTGTTAGTAAGGTATATAAGAAGGTTTTAAACGTAACAATTTCATGGTAACGATATCAGTGTTATAATCCTTATTTCAAGGCGGGGAGAAACCAGAAAAACCACCACTGCGCATTGAAAATCTATTACTATTATGATTATCAATTTGTAGTTATGTCAGCTCAATCAAGTGCAAATAGTGCAAAAACAAGAACAACAGTCTACACAATACTGTTTTGAACCAGCGTCACCTGCCCGTCAGGCGCTGTCCTTGGTGCTGAAATGGGGGGTCCCCAAGCCGGACGTGCGGGGAGGCGGGAGGTCGCGTTGTGTGGTACGGGCGAAACGTTGGAGCTCGCCCCCTGACAAAGTGGCTAATATTGACACACCGCCACTATGAGCACGGACAAGTCGGAGGTAGAGTCCCGGGAAACGGAGGGGCTGCCATGTCGAGGGAAAACTTAGCGGCCGCTACCATATGTATGACGACAGTATGTACTGACCTACCACCACGTGTGTGAAAACGTCTATGGCCGCTGGCTGTCCACCATGTGCCTGAGAAAGCGTACATTATGATTTTGACACAAATGAAGTCTTTGTATTTCCCACAACATAATTTTTTCAACCCGATGGCCATAGCAAGTTCGATCGTAACCTTTTTGCAAACTAAATTAACCTTTATCTAGAAGTCACAAATCCTAAGGGTCAATCGAAGTTCATTAAGATTTAGTTAAAAAACACACTTTTGAAAAAACAGACAGAATGCTATCACCATAACACAAAACACTGTCAATGAAAGCAGGACACAACAAACTGAACCGTAGTCATCTAAATCTGCTATATGAAACAACTGTACACAAAGACTGAAATGATATACGGCAAAATGTTATTTGCATGTAACTTTTGCCGGAAAGCCTAAAGCGTTGTACCCGTACTGTCAGCAATAATCCCTCTACACGTAGAACGATTCCGGAGCCACTACAGTGTACAAGGGAAATTGTTAAATGTTAACTCTTTGGGAACAAGTTTTCATTTCACCGTGACACTGAAATAGCAATACCATTCATGGTACAGCAAAAGCAGTGATAGGTCATACAGAAGGAAAAAGAATTTTCCCAGATTTTGGTGACAGAAATACGTTACGTCATGTCGAGCGGTTCGCGGAATTCGTTCTTCCCCCGCATTCTTGACCAAATCCACCCGTTCCATTTTTGGTCGTCCGCCCCTCGTCCAAGTAGGACAGTCCATTAACAGAGGGAACCTCCGTAAAAGAGACAAAGGCTCCATTCCTGGCTGAATATGGGTCACTTTTCCCAGAAGATTGTGAAGCCGTGTGTGCATAAAGCACGGTGGAAGGATTCTGCCGGCACTTTCGGCCACACTGACCGTCCGATCACTTCGCCAGACTTGTTCCGAGGGACCAACACACGGTAAGGGCTGATTTTACTGAGCTGGGCCTAATGCTGTAAACAGACTTTGCCTAATAGACTGTGAAACTATTGATGGATAATCGTAGTCTAATTCGGACTTTCAGCGAAATCACGGCAATTTTTATGTGACTGAAATGCATCTATCCTACTCATTACAAGTACTTCAGGCTCGATTCTGTACGTCGGCCTCTGGCTTTGTGACTGCATTGAACTTCCCAAGTTCTTGCATTGAATTCTGATAATGAAAACATACCATTTCACTTCAACTATTTGGCACCCTTTCTTTCGTTCTAACGTCCGAGGCCAATAATGACCGCGTACGTTTCTCATTGCTTTGTTTTTGTATTGTGTTAATTGCTTGGCTTCATACTAAAGTACATGATTTCTATTTTTTCTATCCAGTATAACTTTTCATCATGTGCGACGACGAGGAAACGACTGCTCTGGTTGTTGACAATGGCTCCGGACTTGTGAAGGCTGGCTTCGCCGGCGACGACGCCCCCAGGGCTGTCTTCCCATCCATCGTCGGCCGCCCAAGGCATCAGGGCGTGATGGTCGGTATGGGTCAGAAGGACGCCTACGTCGGAGACGAAGCTCAGAGCAAGAGGGGTATCCTCACCCTGAAGTACCCCATCGAGCATGGCATCGTTACCAACTGGGACGATATGGAGAAGATCTGGCACCACACCTTCTACAACGAGCTCCGAGTAGCCCCAGAGGAACACCCAACCCTGCTGACAGAGGCTCCCCTGAACCCCAAGGCCAACAGGGAAAAGATGACACAGGTAATTACAGCTCAGCTTCTCAAGCCCGAAAAAGTAAATCATGGACTGAAGCGTGTTCTAGGACTGCAAAGTCTGCATTTTACCGACTCTTTTTACACTGGAACATTTACCATAACTTTAAAAGTCTATGATTCACTAGGATGTATACAATAATCATAGCCACCATCAGTGCCATGTTTTACATCTTTTAAACGTTCCGTATAGATCATGTTCGAGACCTACAACGTGCCCGCCATGTACGTGGCCATCCAAGCCGTGCTGTCCCTCTACGCGTCCGGTCGTACAACTGGTATCGTGCTGGACTCCGGCGATGGTGTGACCCACACCGTGCCCATCTACGAGGGTTACGCCCTGCCTCACGCCATCATGCGTCTGGACCTGGCCGGAAGGGACCTGACCAACTACCTCATGAAGATCCTGACTGAAAGAGGCTACTCCTTCGTCACCACAGGTTTGTTAAAATTGAGATGACTTTGTACTTACTAGTCACACGTACCAGCTGTTCACAACTCATGAAAAGGTCCACCTAGCGGAATTCATACAAGCAACAACGAGAAGGGCCGAAGCTGCACCTATTGTAGCAATGCATGTGTCATTTACGGAGGCAAAATAAAACATTTCAATTACTGTCAGTAGCATACGCAAAATCATGGCAAACTTGTGAACTATAGGATGGTACTTTTTGCGAACTGTCCGTGACGCTGTCACGTTCTTTCAATATTTTCCTGTTTTCCTATTAAAATAAACATTTTGAACCTTGCAAGATATAACAATAAGGCAAGGACAAACTCTGATTTTAAGAGATATCAACATTAAAATAACATCCCATTTTTCCTTAGCTGAGCGTGAGATTGTCCGTGACATCAAGGAGAAGCTGTGTTACGTCGCGCTGGACTTTGAACAGGAGATGATGACGGCGGCCACGAGCTCCAGTCTGGAGAAGAGCTACGAGCTGCCTGATGGACAGGTCATCACCATTGGCAACGAGAGGTTCAGGGCACCGGAGGCTCTCTTCCAGCCTTCCTTCCTCGGTATGTGTATCATTTTTAAATTATTTCTTTAAGTATATGTTATACGTTTACTATTTTGTCACACATTGATATTTTAGCATCTAATTTTCTGACAACTACTAGTATGTCAGCTCATTTGATATATTTTCTTACAATGCCTCTTGTTTTTCTAGGTATGGAATCCACGGGAATCCATGAGACCACCTATAACTGCATCATGAAGTGCGACATCGACATCCGTAAGGACCTGTACGCCAACAACGTCCTGTCCGGCGGCACCACCATGTACCCCGGTATCGCTGATCGTCAGCAGAAGGAGATCACCTTCCTGGCTCCCAGCACCATGAAGATCAAGATCATCGCTCCTCCCGAGAGGAAGTACTCCGTGTGGATCGGCGGGTCCATCCTGGCCTCCCTGTCCACCTTCCAAGCCATGTGGATCACCAAGCAGGAGTACGACGAGTCGGGACCGTCCATCGTGCACAGGAAATGCTTCTAAATACAAAACACAAATTGAATCTTTGACGTAAACTTCAATTTGATCGCTACTATGACTAAGTAACATATGTAAGTTGACAAATGAGTACATTGAGATGAATACTATTCCGATTGAGCCGTGCTATGGGAAGGGGAATATAATATAAATGCAAGTGACTGAACTGTGTGGGTGACTGGCGAAGTCGTGTATAGTAGCGTTTGAATTGGAGTTTCTAATTCCCAGAATTGCCTTACCAATTGCTGACTTGTCGAGATTTGAAGACGAAGAAGAGGGGTTCTGTACTTTGCCTTATTTCTAATTTGTACATACGCACAAATCATGAATCACCAAACATCGATCACCAACCGTCATGGCACTATAGACTATGTTTGCAGGATGAACATTGTGAATAAATGGTTCAAGACTTTCTAATGGCCTTGTGTTTTGTTTTTTGACTCTTCAGTGAAGAACGAGTACAGTTGTCCTCGATAGATACCTACAGACCTTACAGACTAGTTTCACTTGATCAGGGCTAGTAGCAAAGCTATCTGTATAATTTCCTTGGGGGCATGTAGGCCTGGAGCCGAGGAGCCTGTGTAGGGCCTGGGAACACGGTTAGCCACCCAGGCTACACAACACTCAGTATTATACAAGAATGCATGGTCTACCACAAAAGGGAAGAAAATATAAGGGCACGAATAACCGATTGAAGCTCTGGGCCAGCTTATTTGGGATGCACTTCTCAGAAGAAGAAATCCCTTTCTGTTGCACTGACCCACAGTCTTCAGATATTCCTGGATTCCCAGCTGACTCCAGATTTCCCAAATATAGTCAAACAAGAGTTGGGAATGTCCTTCTCGTATTTAATGAGATTAAGCCATGATATGGCCTAATGGCTTCTTCTGATATATTTACAAGACGCTAGACATCACAACTTACAATTGTAAGGTACAGGGGAAATATTTGAATCCTGGGAACGGGGTGAGTTATTACTAGTATTACCATAGTGCGAAGCGCGCACTGATTACAAGAGCTGAAGAGGGAGCTTCTGTCTTGTTAAGCACATGCACCTTGCTAGTAAGTTTGCAATTGAGTCACTTGATTTAGATTTCCTCGGGATGATGAAGAAGCATTTAGTCCGTCATTGTCAAAAGTTGATGTTGATAGTCAACTAACTTTACTTTGGATTCCAAAATGCCAAGTATCTTCATCAGGTCCTGGGCCCTGAAATCCCTTTTCTTGACTGAAGTACATGTATTTGCTTTTTTTGAGAAAACAAAACCGTAGACCAAACTAGTTGGTTAAGCGTAGTCCAGTGGTTAGCGATCCTACATCTGGACCATGAACAAGTTAATCTACATACTTGATCGACATCGGCGTTTGTTTTTTATATCATTGACAGTCATGTCCATATAAGGCGAAGAGGAGTGTGTGTGGCAGCTGTTGTGTGCTGAAGATATTTGTAGTTGGTGTGTTGCACCCTCTAGCGAGAATACCATGAAGTACCAACCTTGGACTCTGAACATTTTAGTATACTTGTGTTGACTGCAAAATTAAAGCTACTCTCTTCCCATAATCCCACTACACAGTCTTTGTAAGGTAGATTAGTCTCATAGTATGTTTGTTGTATATGAACAGATTCCATACTTGTCTTTGTATAATTGTTGTGCAATGAAGTATGATGTCATTGGAATCCGAACTCCTAAAATTTCTCTACACTTCTTTAGTGTTTCACTGAGTGCTCCAACGTCGGACGAGTATCTCAAAGGGCTCTTGCCAGTATAGGACCACCAGTATTGGTTCAGTTGACAGCATGTCAAAACAAGTCTAGTTAAGAATTCATATCCATCGCCATATAGGACCGTAGCCTGGGTACCATCCTACTTGTATGCCGGGGCTCCCACACTCGCTTCCCTAACAAGTACTTCTTTAATAGGGAAGCGAGTGTGGGAGCCCCGGCATACAAGTAGGATGGTACCCAGGCTAATAGGACCGTTGCCTTGCCAAATGATATCTATATATTTCGAGGTCTGTAGAACTTAAACCGAATAAAGAGAGAACAAGACCACAGACAAATCACATTGCTTGGATCAGCCTTTATATTTGCAAAAAAAGAGTAGTACAAAGTTTTACAAAAACAAAGATATCCGTTTTCATATTTTGTTATCTTCTCGGTAGATGGATGTCTGGCACATATATTCACGATCTTGTCCACAGAACATGCATTACGTAACATGGGGTAATACCGGGCAGTGGGGAGGCGCCATTTTGTATCGTCCCCAGGGTACAGCAGCCACGCATGCGCATTGGTTTTCAGCAACCTGTCGTCAGATTCTCGTCCCCGGGGACATGACTGACCAAAATACCAATTAGAGCGCCAAATCTCTGACTTCCTGTTTTCCTCCTGTGCTAAACTGCTTCTATCCTACCACAGTTCCTTCACAGACGTTTTTCCATCTTTCCTTCTTCTCTCTACGAAACATTTAGAAGCACTTGCGGTGGACAATTGCTGGTCCCGACTCGTCGTATTCCTGCCTGGTGATCCACATCTGCTGGAAGGTGGACAGGGAGGCCAGGATGGACCCACCGATCCATACAGAGTACTTCCTCTCGGGAGGAGCGATGATCTTGATCTTCATGGTGCTGGGGGCGAGCGCGGTCATCTCCTTCTGCATACGGTCGGCGATACCCGGGAACATGCTGGTGCCGCCGGACAGCACGTTGTTGGCGTACAGGTCCTTACGGATGTCGATGTCGCACTTCATGATGCTGTTGTAAGTCTGCTCGTGGATGCCCGGGGACTCCATGCCTGTGGAGAAACCAAACTTTCATTAGATTTTCACACAGCGACAAAAGCTGCCTATCACGAAAACGACTTGTGCCTCAGTTAAGAACAAGAGTCCACTGTTCTTCTGTCATATCTTACATTCATAGACTTTCGATAAAACGTCAAAGAAGGTAAAACTTAAAGAAAAAGAAATGAGAAGAAATTTACCGATGAATGATGGCTGGAAGAGGGTCTCTGGGCAGCGGAACCTCTCGTTGCCGATGGTGATGACCTGTCCATCAGGCAGCTCGTAGCTCTTCTCCAGGCTGGAAGTGGTGGCCGCGGTCATCATCTCCTGCTCGAAGTCCAGGGCCACATAGCACAGCTTCTCCTTCACGTCACGAACAATTTCTCTCTCAGCTGTAGGGGAAGGGTTTTCGGGTCAGGATGGTTCATCAAATAGTCGTGTCTACATTGCGAACCCTTGGCCATCATGGTGATTCGCCTTAGACTAAAACCAGGCCATTTACATATTGCCCAATTTTGATATATGTTTTATCAGAACTACGTGAATGCTGTCCTGATCATTTTTTTCTGCACTATTAAGAAAAAAAAAGAAGATTTCCTGGTGGGAAGTCACATTGCATTTGTGGTACGATATTACGCCTGTCCCCCATACAACCCGCTGATACCCACACAACATACAAATAGCGATGAACACGTACCAGTGGTTACAAAGGAGTAGCCGCGGTCGCAGAGGATTCTCATCAGGTAGTGGGTCAGGTCCCTGCCGGCCAGGTCCAGACGCATGATGGCGTGGGGGAGACAGTAGCCCTCGTAGATGGGCACGGCGTGGGTCACACCGTCGCCGGTGTCCATGACAATGCCGGTGGTACGGCCGGAGGCGTAGAGGGACAGCACGGCCTGGATGGCCACGTACATGGCGGGGGCGTTGAAGGTCTCGAACATCAACTGTTGGGAGATATAGGACAATTATTAGTTATGGACACAGACATAAGATTGGCATGGTTAGGGGAAAGCCATCGTAAAGTAGCGCTGTATGTCCGAATGCCAATGTGTTTAGTATAAAAACGATCCTAAGAAGCTAAGATACTGGTGGATACTTGGCCAGGTGCCGTTTTTGCCGTTTCCGCCTTGAGAAACTGTACGAGATGCCAGACCCATAGCATACTAGGGCCTACTAGGCCAAAGTTATCCAGTGTGCGAGGTATAACTTTTGGCCTAGTGTTCCTGGCATCCAGGCTAGTGAAACTGACGGCTTTTGAAATGATCTTTTCGTCACTATAACAGGGAAATCTACCAAACTACGGACTAACTTGGGTCATCTTTTCCCTGTTGGCCTTGGGGTTGAGTGGCGGCTCAGTGAGGAGGATGGGGTGCTCCTCGGGGGCAATACGCAGCTCGTTGTAGAAAGCGTGGTGCCAGATCCTCTCCATGTCGTCCCAGTTGGTGACGATGCCGTGCTCGATGGGGTACTTCAGAGAGAGGATACCCCTCTTGCTCTGAGCCTCGTCACCCACGTAGGCGTCCTTCTGGCCCATACCGACCATCACGCCCTGAGAAAGACAAATAGTACTTATTAAAATCCTTGTGACATCCAAATGTCGCAGTACCAGCAGAATTCATGTGTCACAGTCGTTCCAAAAAATATGAACATATTTTCTTGTTCGAGAAACAGATCTAGAAATGTAGCAGTGAAAATTGTCAGTAGGGTATTGTATTTGATTTACTACATGCAATTTCTTTGTATTTAGTGATGCTGGTCAGAATACCGTTCTGTTCTTCACGGGGCATGGGAAAATACCCATTGTATCTTATGGAGAAGAAATTTCATTTTGGAGGCCAGTATTGCTAGTGGAATCGTTCTTCATGTACTTCAGCCGTTTGGGAAGGCAAAGTCAAGCACATAACAGAGCAAGTGTTGAAACCAGGATTTTCTAGCCTGGAGTCCAGCCTTGGGGAGCAGATCTTGGGGAGCGGACCAAAGCTAACAAGGCTGGAGTCCAGGCTAAGGCTAGGATTTTCAACTTACTTGATGCCTTGGGCGGCCGACGATGGAAGGGAAGACTGCCCTGGGCGCGTCGTCGCCGGCGAAGCCAGCCTTGCACAGGCCGGAGCCGTTGTCGATCACCAAAGCTGTGGCCTCTTCTTCTTCCATTGTGATTGGTCAGATGAGTCAGAGACTGGGGGAAGAGGAAAGTTCAGACATTAGAAAATATCCCGAACTGGCCTTGACTTACGAAAACAATATTCATCTCAGCTCTTAATGTTTTCAAAGTAGTACAACGTCGTGCGACTTTACAATAATAAGCTAAGACTTTACAATAATAAGTTAATTCTAAGATATAGAAAGCTATTGTGTGAGAATCGCTATTAGGGAATGGCCCTCCACTAGAGAGTCTCAATGCTAAGCTTAAACTTTAAAGCTTTCAAAGAGGAAACATTTTGGAAACATAACGTTCGATTTTGGTGCTGCATGACGTGTTTGAATCTCTAATCGTTAACAAAATAAGTAATGATGTTCAATTGTAATAAAGATCTCTTAAAATGTCTTTGAATTAAAACTAAGACAACTGTTCTCTGCAGGCCCATTTAAATTACAAAGAACGAGAGTAAGAAAAAAAATCAAGACCAAGGAGAAACTTACTCGGTACGGGTGTAAGAGCTGGCCGACAGTTGCAGCAGGGGTGCAGGTTCTTGTGAGGAGGAGCTCCCGTGGAAGTGGGTCTGGGGTCTGCAGCAGGTACATTCTTATACAAAACCTTCAGACGAACTTCCCAGAACTTGTCGCCCTGTAAGGAAATGTGCCTTCCTTGTCTACCATTCAAGGGGGGCCGACGCTGCAGCATGATGATGTATTAAATTTAGTTCTGATGCCCGGTGGTGATAGCCAGCATACTTGTCGATCCGAGCTGTCATGGTTACAAAATCTTATCTTGGATTAACTTCAATTCTGTTCCCCTTTTGCCATCTCTCCTGAGAGGCCGTGTTATCAATAGCAGCTACAAGGCGTGTGTTGTAACCGATTCGGCAATTTGGCATGATTTTCACAGTGCCAGTTAAGTGATTATTGTAAAATGAACGATTTTGCGTGCTTCATTAATTTAACAGTACGACCTGGGTAACCCACGTGTCGCCTCTGGCGGCGTCCACGGGGAGTCGTCTAAAAGTTTCCCGCCACCCGACTCCGTCCCTTCGGCGGGATCGTATCGCTCGTAGGATAAAGCGGGAAAACCTCACGAGAGCCAGGCTTGCCCTTATTTGTCTCAAGTCGCTCGATCTCTCTGAAAGTATGCCAACAACTTGCTGTTTTCCTCAGGGGGACGACTAAAATATTACAGTCGCCATTTTATAGTAACAGTGGATAGGCCCCGGAGGTACAGGCAGCTGAGCAAAATTCTTCTTCTATATGGAAAAGCTATCGCTACTTCCTCTAAGCTTTTACTGGGAAATGAATATTCCGACTACTATTTCTCCTGGAAGTGTGCAACAAGTCAGGCACCCTGACCAAATAAGGAGATTGTGTGGAGTTGTGTTGTGTTGTGTTGTGAAGCGATGGTCCACTTCGTGCAAAAGCTTCCATGGCCAGACAACTCTGCTCTGCTAGATTCAAATGTTCTGGCGAATTTAGCAGCGTGAATGACCTTTTCCCACTCCATTCGTGAACTTGAGTTTTCTTTCGAACAGGTAACCTTCCTTCGTCCGACGCCATGTTGAAAAATGGGACCATGACACGGTAGGTCGCCTGTCAGGCCGCCTGATGAGTCCAGCCAACGCTAACGACTCGTGCGCCATATTTATATTACTCGCATGTCAAGATCGTGTGCAGCTAATCAGCTGTGAAATAGATCACATCCAGAATATCGAAATATATCGGTCAACGCTCTCTTTTCTGACAAAAATGTTATGATATGCTGCCATGTCTTTGATATCTGTTTCAACTTTGAACTGAAACTGCAAAATATCTATTTCGATACCGGGTGGACTATGAAATTGCATATCTGATTTTCGTGACGTTTGTTACGGTTCGGCGGGTAACATCTTGTAGGCGTGAATGAGGCGTTAAGAGTACCCTCTGATGTGATTTCAAGTTGATCTTCATTCGCTCGAAAAGCCGAGCTTCCCTGCACTGACTTGATGAAGTAGAAGTGCAGAAGCCTACGTCCACGCTATCTATGATGACCGGACTGACAGTGGGTACAATACCGGCCACGCGCAGCCCCCGCCCGCCCCGGAGACTCAGGTGCACCGACTATATCGGCGATTTTCCGGCCCATTTTGTGAGCTTAACCAAACAATGGTGTTGGTCATGACACTGTGGAGAAAGTCAACGGGACCACGACCTGTATTTTCCTAGGGGGCAAACGGCTGTGAACCCTTCGCTCCACAACATGGCTGTAGGTCGCCATATGGCAACTCCGAAACCTTAAATTCTCCCGATAAACGTGTGATTTTTACCCTAATCTTTAACTATATGACAAGATATGTTTGCAGAAGGGAAGTACAAGTTTGCCAGTGGAGAAAAATAACAACCAGTTGCAGCGGGAAGACACAAACATGCTCGCAGGATTTCCCTCAGCGCTCAACCCGCCCGACCCGAGAGCACGCTGAGGTCGTCGAACAAAGACCCATAAAAGCTGCTCGCAAACACAGGGTCAACGGCGAACCGGGCGGGGAAAAGCCTTCAAAAGGCTCGCTAAAGAGCACCTAGTCGCCCACCTCTTGTACAAAGTGAAACATTCGTGAGCCGAACGCTGCGTTTCCTACGAAATGCAAGTCGAGAATGAAAAATCGAATGTTACAGTCTTTAATTCGTGAAAAATGATGTCGGGGTCAGAAGATGAATGGCCTTGCCCTAAAGACCCCGCCGGACAGGTCGCCCCATTGTGTCCCCACGACAACATCTGTTTACTTGGCCTTGGTGTTCTGTCCCTAAAACACGTCCAAGACCGGACCTTCCTCCACACGGTAGCGCCAGGACAGACGGGAACGGCCCGGGCTGGCGCTACAAGTGTGCGGGGAGAACTAAAACAAACGGACGGTCGTGTAGACCGCAGAAATTCCCTTCTAAACGGACTGGGCAGATGGAAGAAAGGATCATCTGTCATCCACCACACAGGTCTCAAATCCTAAGCTGGTCAGTGGACAAAATTGATGGAGGGGGCGAGAAAGGTCAACACTGGACACAAAGGATGCGTGTTCCGAGTCCACTTGTTTGGGCGCAGCGGACGGACGGGAGGAACACTGCGGCCAACTATCCATCACTGCCCGGCGGGACAGGTCGGGGCGAGCGGGCATCCATCATCTTCACACCGCCCTTTACACCGGGCTGCGGGGGAAGCCTGGCACAAAAGTACCGTCGTTTGTCACTGTCGCGGTGATTATGTCCGTCATTAGTCGCCATAAAACGATCGTTTACAACGCCGGACAATGGCAACCGGTGCTATTGTCGTCCGGGTTGGGCGTGACACCAACAACAGCCGACTGTCATGAGCGTGCAGTTCGGTGACTTCCGCTAGGTGGCGATTTTAAGTGAACGCCCCGTATTATGAGCGCCCCTGGAGTGCTGCAGCACGGGAACGACTTATGTTTGAACTAGAGAAATAGCCTAGTTGTTTTTGCTTGGACGAATAAAGTCATTGCCTAGATGTATCCTATCACCTCCAATATTTTGCCAGTAGTAGAATAGACAAACGTCTCGAAAAGAGAACAAAGAACTAATTCTTAGACCAGAGACCCCTCAATTAGTGTGTATACAATCATAAACAAGCAAGTTGTATTCTTTTTTAAACAAAATAGGAACGGGTGTAGATTCATGATCACTGTGATTCAAGTATATGCTACTTCATCAATAGGTACAGCAATCTTAGATTGCGTGTCGGGCGAGCAAGGTATTCGTGAATTAGCAAAGCCTACAAGTAGCCGGTAGAATTCCCTGCATGAGAAATGTTTGTGAGTACCAAAATATCATGATGTCATTGGTGCAGTTCGACCACCAAGCAGTCAGATACGGGAGAGGGAAACTGTCATTGGTTCTGCTATATAGTTTTCATGCATCTCACCTTTAATACTAGCACAGAAAAACTAGGAAAAGTGCGCGGCGGTTCTCCCCTCCAATCATCTGCTTGGAGATTACCGTTGCCCTACACTTGACCCACAATGTTCCGACATTTTGCCCTTCGGTGTAACGAGGTTGTTCTTTTTGTCCAACATCCTTTAGAAATAGCCCCATGATTCTAGGATTGTTCTCCGACTTGCCGAGAACACATCTGCACACAATGAGGTTGCCGGGTGATGCGGAGCCGCGAGCCAGACACCTGAACATTCGGCCCGCTGACGGCAGCTTGCTCCCACCTTTCAAAAACCTATTATCGGCGCGTGGGGGGAGGGTGGCCAGATTTTTAATAACTATGTAGTGACTGAGGAAGGCGGGGGAAGTGACTCGTAATGGGCCGGATATTTGCATGATGACAATGACTTCCATCTCTGGTGTATGTGATGTTTTGTTCCGGCTGCCAGACGCCACCAGCCGTCTT
>NW_017804131.1:2999563-3004412 GCF_001625305.1 Branchiostoma belcheri
ACTCTTCCATCCATCCATCCATCCATCCATTCATTCATTCATTCATTCACTCTTCCATCCATCCATCCATCCATCCATCCATCCATCCACCCCTCATCTGTTCTTTCTTTTTAATTTCTCATACAAATCACGTATATCATGCACTATTGTCAGATGAGTGGTCGGGACTAAGCCAAGTTTTTGGCTTGTAAAACTATATGCTGTGCTGTAGTACACAATACGGCATATACCTACTTGGTACTGGTTCTACCGATGTACGATGGACTTTTACTACAATGTGCTTTTATATTACTTCACGTATGTTCGCAATAAACGCTCTCATTTGAAAATGGTTGGTGTAATAGTTGTGGTTGATTGTATGTGAAATATCATTTACGTTAGAGAACAACTGCTAACTTGAATAGGTAGGAAAATCGTGGGACGAAAATGGAATGAAACTTCATCGCTGTGAACATGCATATACAAAAGCAGCAGCTAGATAGCACCAAGTATATCAGTGTGCTGTCGTTAGACGGACCTATACGGAAAGACTAGGAGACTACTAAGGGGAGTGTTACCGATTTAAAGTAACCAAATGTGGAGGGGCGAACTTGAGGGGTGTGTGTGTGTTCAGACGTGTGGCTAGAATAGAAACATTAAAAAGATTAGCATAAATAAACTGTAAAATGTAAATATCCAATGCACATCAGTGAAGCCACTACCATGATGACTACTGTTGAGTGTTAGTAAGGTATAAGAAGGTTTTAGAAGTAACAATTTCATTGTAACAATATCCTTATTTATGATCCCTATTTCAATGTGGGGAGAAACCAGATAAAGCACCGCTGCACATTAAAAAAATCTAATACTACCATGATTATGATTTTGTAGTTATTATGTTGATTTAATCAAATGAAAATAGCGCAAGAACAAGAAAAACAGTCTACACAATACTGTTTTGAACCGGCGTCACCTGCCCGCGTGACTGTCCGCCAGGTACTGTCCTTGGTGCTGAAATGGGGGTCCCCAAGCCGGGCGTGCGGGGAGGTCGCGTCGTGTGATATGCGGGGGAAACGTTGTAGTTCGCTAGCCTCCTTCGCAGTCTTGTTGGGCGCTCGCGAAACCTTCTCTCCGTGGCAAAAACTCCCTCGGCAGCTAATCGTCCCTCGCGGCCGCATATTACTCGCGTCGCTCAGAGAAAAAATACCGCCGACGCCCAACAAGACTGCGAAGGAGGCTAGTAGTTCGCCCCCTTGCTACAATGTAAGTGACTGATGTTGTACCATCATTAGCAAGGAAATGTTGGAGTCGACTGGGATGTAGAGTCACGGGATACAGAGCCACCGTGTCCATGCAGAGGAAACCTGGCGGTCTCTACCATGTTTGCGTATGTGGAAGAGGCCCTTTCGATGTCAAGTCGGTTGCTGCTGGCTATCCCCCTTGTGCATGCCTAAAAAAGAGTAAACCCTTTTCTTGATATTGAAACACATTGAGTCTTTGCATTTCCCACAACAACCCGCGGGCAAGTTCGTTGCCTCTTTGCGAACTAAAATTGACCCTTATCTTGAAGTCACAAACAGGTCCGATATAAGTTCACCAAAACCAAACAGCACCTTTTGCCCCAGACAGAACGCTAGTACCATAGCACAAAACACTGCATGAAAACAGGACACAGCAAACTGAACCGTAGTCGTCTAAATATGCTATATGAATCAATAATACACATAGACTGAAATGTTATACAGCAAAATGTTACTAGAATGTACGTTATCATTGCTGGAAAGCCTAACTGTAGTATTGTACCCGTACTGTCAGCAATAATTGCTCTAGAGCAATCCCGGAGCCAATACAGTTTAAAAGGGAAATTGTTAAATCTCAACTCTTTGGGAGCAAGTTTTCATGTTATATGACTGATATAGCATTACCATTCATGGTACGGCAAATGCCGTGATAATTCTTACAGAAGGAAAAAGAATTTTCCCAGATTTTGGTGACAGAAATACGTTACGTCATGTCGAGCGGTTCGCGGAATTCGTTCTTCCCCCGCATTCTTGACCAAATCCACCCGTTCCCTTTTTGGTCGTCCGCCCCTCGTCCAAGTAGGACAGTCCATTAACAGAGGGAACCTCCGTAAATGAGACAAAGGCTCCATTCCTGGCTGAATATGGGTCACTTTTCCCAGAAGATTGTGAAGCCGTGTGTGTATAAAGCACGGTGGAGAGATTCTGTCGGTACTTTCGGCCACACTGACCGTCCGATCACTTCGCCAGACTTGTTCCGAGGGACCAACACACGGTAAGGGCAGCTTTTTTACTGAGCCGGGCCTAATGCTACATACAGTCTTTGCCTAATAGACTGTGAAACTATTGCATGGATAACAGTGGTCTCATACGGGCTTTAAAGCAAAATCGTAGAAATTTTTGTGTGACTGAAATGCATCTGTCCTACTGATGCATTTGTACTTCGGGGTCGATTCTATACTTCGGTCACTGGCTTGGTGATTGCATTGAGTTTCCAAAGTTTTTGCATCTAATTCTGATAACGAAGGCATGTGATTCCATCTCCACCATTTGGTACCTTTTCGTTCCGTTCTACTCTATACGTTGTCGGTCAATAGTCGCATGAAGATTTCTCACTGCTTTGTTTTTACATATAATGAGATTTTTGTATTGTGTTAATCCTCTGTATCATACAAAAGTGCATGATTTCTATTTATTCTATCCAGTATAACCTTTCATCATGTGCGACGACGAGGAAACGACTGCTCTGGTTGTTGACAATGGCTCCGGACTTGTGAAGGCTGGCTTCGCCGGCGACGACGCCCCCAGGGCTGTCTTCCCATCCATCGTCGGCCGCCCAAGGCATCAGGGCGTGATGGTCGGTATGGGTCAGAAGGACGCCTACGTGGGTGACGAGGCTCAGAGCAAGAGGGGTATCCTCACCCTGAAGTACCCCATCGAGCACGGCATCGTTACCAACTGGGACGACATGGAGAAGATCTGGCATCACACCTTCTACAACGAGCTCCGAGTGGCCCCGGAGGAACACCCAACCCTGCTGACAGAGGCTCCCCTCAACCCCAAGGCCAACAGAGAAAAGATGACCCAGGTAATTACAGCTCAGATTCTAAAACCCGAAAAAGTAAATCATGGACGCGTGCTCTAGGACTGCAAAGTCTGCATTTTACAGACTCGTTTTCTTTTTGCACTGGAACATTTACCATAACTTAAAAAGTCTATGATTCACTAGGATGTATACAATAATCATAACCACCATCAGTGTCATGTTTTACATCTTTTAAACTTTCCGTATAGATCATGTTCGAGACCTACAACGTGCCCGCCATGTACGTGGCCATCCAAGCTGTCCTGTCCCTCTACGCGTCCGGTCGTACAACTGGTATCGTGCTGGACTCCGGCGATGGTGTGACCCACACCGTGCCCATCTACGAGGGTTACGCCCTGCCTCACGCCATCATGCGTCTGGACCTGGCCGGAAGGGACCTGACCAACTACCTCATGAAGATCCTGACTGAAAGAGGCTACTCCTTCGTCACCACAGGTTTGTTAAAATTTAGATGGTCTATACTTATTAGTCACACGTACCAGCTGTTCACAACTCATGAAAAGGTCCACCTAGCGGAATTCATACGAGCAACAACGAGAAGGGCCGATGCCGCACCTGTTGTAGAAATGCATGTGCCATTTACGGAGGCAAAATAAAACGTTTCAATTACTGTCGGTGGGAAAATCATGGTAACCTTGTGAACTATAGGATTCTACTTTTTGCGAACTGTCCGTGACGCTGCCACGTTCTTTTTCTTTCAATATTTTCCTCTCAAAATAAACATTTTGAAACTTGTGTAATCTTGCAAGATATGACAATAGGGCAAGGACAAATTCTGATTTTAAGAGAAATCATGAAATAACATTATGTTTTTCCGCAGCCGAGCGTGAGATTGTCCGTGACATCAAGGAGAAGCTGTGTTACGTCGCCCTGGACTTTGAACAGGAGATGATGACGGCGGCCACGAGCTCCAGTCTGGAGAAGAGCTACGAGCTGCCTGATGGACAGGTCATCACCATTGGCAACGAGAGGTTCAGGGCACCGGAGGCTCTCTTCCAGCCTTCCTTCCTCGGTATGTCTATCAAATTCAAATTATTTCATTAAGTATATGTTATACGTTTATTATTTTCTCACACTTTGACATTTTAGCATTTAATTTTCTGACGACTATATCAGCTCATTTCATATATTTTCTTACACTGCGTCTTGTCGTTTTAGGTATGGAGTCCACGGGAATCCACGAGACCACCTACAACTGCATCATGAAGTGCGACATCGACATCCGTAAGGACCTGTACGCCAACAACGTCCTGTCCGGCGGGACCACCATGTACCCCGGTATCGCTGATCGTCAACAGAAGGAGATCACCTTCCTGGCTCCCAGCACCATGAAGATCAAGATCATCGCTCCTCCCGAGAGGAAGTACTCCGTGTGGATCGGCGGGTCCATCCTGGCCTCCCTGTCCACCTTCCAAGCCATGTGGATCACCAAGCAGGAGTACGACGAGTCGGGACCGTCCATCGTGCACAGGAAATGCTTCTAGACATCTGGACCGAAATCCATCTACAACATCATGTTTAACGTTTTCGTGCGGTTATCATCTAATGATCTTCTCTGTAGTAATCGTTTCATGCAGGCTTATGACTGGAGTAAAGCATGCATTGTGCTATCATCATCTTGATCTGTAATATTTGCTTTATTCATAGTACATTCATTCATTCATTCATTCATTCATTCATTCATTCATTCATTCATTCATTCATTCATTCATTCATTCATTCATTCATTCATTCATTCATTCAT
>NW_017804131.1:3004432-3010926 GCF_001625305.1 Branchiostoma belcheri
CTTTCATCCTTTCCCAGGATGTAATATTGGCCGTTTCTTCTCTGCACAGTTAGTTGACTTTGAATCATTTTCTACATTATCGGTCCAAAACATGTAGAGCTATGTAAGTCAATCCAGAGCAGTCTCAAGTTTATGCTCAAATTACCATAACTCCACCGCATTTTCAAAAATATTGTCTAGTTGCCAAAAATTAAAACTGACACATTGTCATTGCAAATGATTTGAACAGGTATGGAATCCACGGGAATCCACGAGACCACCTACAACTGCATCATGAAGTGCGACATCGACATCCGTAAGGACCTGTACGCCAACAACGTCCTGTCCGGCGGGACCACCATGTACCCCGGTATCGCTGATCGTCAACAGAAGGAGATCACCTTCCTGGCTCCCAGCACCATGAAGATCAAGATCATCGCTCCTCCCGAGAGGAAGTACTCCGTGTGGATCGGCGGGTCCATCCTGGCCTCCCTGTCCACCTTCCAAGCCATGTGGATCACCAAGCAGGAGTACGACGAGTCGGGCCCGTCCATCGTGCACAGGAAATGCTTCTAAATACAAAACACAAATTGTATCTTTGACGTAAACTTCAATTTGATCGCTACTATGACTAAGTAACATATATGTAAGTTGACGAGTGAGTACACTGAGATGAATACTATTCCGATTGAGCCGTGTTATGTGAAGGGGAATATAATATAAATGCAAGAATATAAATGCAAGTGACTGAACTGTGTGGGTGACTGGCGAAGTCGTGTATAGTAGCGTTTGAATTGGAGTTTCTAATTCCCAGAATTGCCTTATCAATTGCTCACTTGTCGAGATTTCAAGACGAAGAAGAGGGGTATTGTACTTTGCCTTATTTCTAATTTGTACATACGCACAAATCATGAATCACCAAACATCGATCATCAACCGCCATGGCACTATAGACTATGTTTGCAGGATAAACATTGTGAATAAATGGTTCAAGACTTTCTAATGGCCTTGTGTTTTGTTTTTTGACTTCAGTGAAGAAGGAGTACAGTTGTCCTCGATAGATACCTACAGACCTTACAGACTAGTTTCACTTGATTAGGGCTAGTAGCAAAGCTATCTGTAGAATTTCCTTGGGGCATGCTACTATTGGCCTGGAGCCAGGGAGCCTATGTAGGATCATGTAGGGCCTGGGAACACGGTTTGCCACTCACGGGCTACAGTACAATAGGGTAATGCATGGCCTACCACAGAAGGGAAGAAAATATAAGGGCACGAATAATCGTTTGAAGCTCTGGACCGGCTTATTTGGGATGCACTTCCCAGAAGAAGAAATCCCTTTCTGTTGCACTGACCAATGTGACCCGCAGTCTTCAGATTATTCCTGGATTCCCAGCTGACTCCAGATTTCCCAAATATAGGTCGTGTCTAAACGGAATCACCCAAGGCGGTTTACATGTGGTTTACCCCGAAGCCGGTTTCAAGTGGCTCCATGTGAACGCTCCGAAATCACATTGAAAGCGCCTCGATCCCAAGCCACTTCTAGAGGTGGTTTCGAATCGGTTTCTCCGCATCGCGATTTGCGTCTGAACGCAATGTGATTTCAATGTGACTTCGCCTGGTCATGGATTACGGAGTGATATTTCTTTTTTTATATGCAATACCAACTTTTACGTGGCAGCAACTTAAAGAGCAGTAATGGTCAAATAATGTGTCCGTTCTAGGGCGAGCTTCACCGCCTCTGGCGGGACCACGTCGGCATTCGGCCGAGATACGCTGGGAGGGGGGCATCAGCAAGCAGGTCGTTGACCTCTGACATTAATAACACGCCGCCTTGCGTGTTATCATCAAACAGCAATAAATGTAGCTCAAGCGCATTATGTTCGGACACGGTTTCACAGCTGTGTGTGGCACGTGGACCAGATGTGAGGAATGTGAGTTACCCGAATCGCGGTTTGGGTGATTCCGTATAGACACGGCCATAGTCAAACAAGACTGGGGAATGTCCCTCTCGTGTTTAATGAGATTAAGCCATGATATGGCCTAATGCCTTCTTTTGATATAATTACAAGACGCTAGACATTGCAAATTACAATTGTACGAGTAATATATGAATTCTGGATATGGGGTGTGTTATTAACCACAGTGCGAAGCGCTCACTGATTACAAGAGGGAGCTTTTGTCTTGTTAAGCACATGCACCTTACTGGTAAGCTTGCAATTGAGTCACTTGATTTAGATTTCCTCGGGATGATAAAAAACATTGTATAATAGTCCGGCATTGTCAATAGTTGACGTTGATAGTCAACTAACTTTTTTTTGATGCCAAAATGCCAAGTATCTTCATCGGGTCTTGGGTCCCGAAGTCCTTGGCTGAAGTATTTTCTTTTTTTGAGAAAACAAAATTGTAGACCAAATTCGTAGTCCAGTGGTTAGCGATCCTATATCTGGACCATAAACTAGTTAAGCTACATACTTAATCGACATCGGCGTTTGTTTTTGATATCATTGACAGTCATGTCCAAATAAGGCAAAGAGGAGTGTGTGTGGCAGCTGTTGTGTGCTGAAGATATTTGTAGTTGGTGTGTGGCACCCTCTAGCGAGAATACCATGAAGTACCAACCTTGGACTCAGAACATTTTAGTATACTTGTTCACTGCAAAATTAAAGCTACTCTCTTCCCATAATCCCACTACACAGTCTTTGTAAGGTACATTAGTCTCATAGTATGTTTGTTGTATAGGAACAGACGTCATACTTTGTTCCTTGTACAATTGTCGTGCAATGAAGTATTATGTCATTGCAATCCGAACTCCTAAAATTTCTCTACACTTCTTTCGTGTTTCACTGAATGCTACGACGACGGACGAGTATCTCGAAGGGCTCTTACCATCTTATAGGACCACTAATATTGGTTCAGTTGACAGCATGTCAAAACAAGTCTAGTTAATATAAGAATTCATATCTATGCACATATAGGACCGTTGCCTTGCCAAATGATATCTATATGTCTATCTGTAGAACCTAAACTGAATAAAGGAGAGAACAACACCACAGACAAATCACATTGCTTGGATCAGCCTTTATATTTGCAAAAAGAGAGTAGTACAAAGTTTTACAAAAACAAAGATATCCGTTTTCATATTTTGTTATCTTCTCGGTAGATGGATGTCTGGCACACGAATTCACGATCTTGTCCACAGAACATGCATTACGTAACATTGGGGTAATACCGGGCAGTGGGGAGGCCGCCATTTTGTATCGTCCCCAGGGTACATCAGCCACGCATGCGCATTGGTTTTCAGCAACCTGTCGTCAGATTCTCGTCCCCGGGGACATGACTGACCAAAATACCAATTAGAGCGCCAAATCTCTGACTTCCTGTTTTCCTCCTGTGCTAAACTGCTTCTATCCTACCACAGTTCCTTCACAGACGTTTTTCCATCTTTCCTTCTTCCGTTCTCTCTACGAAACATTTAGAAGCACTTGCGGTGGACAATTGCTGGTCCCGACTCGTCGTATTCCTGCCTGGTGATCCACATCTGCTGGAAGGTGGACAGGGAGGCCAGGATGGACCCACCGATCCATACAGAGTACTTCCTCTCGGGAGGAGCGATGATCTTGATCTTCATGGTGCTGGGGGCGAGCGCGGTCATCTCCTTCTGCATACGGTCGGCGATACCCGGGAACATGCTGGTGCCGCCGGACAGGACGTTGTTGGCGTACAGGTCCTTACGGATGTCGATGTCGCACTTCATGATGCTGTTGTAGGTCTGCTCGTGGATGCCCGGGGACTCCATGCCTTTGGAGAAACCAGACTTTCATTAGATTTTCACACAGCGACAAATAAAGCTGCCTATATCACGAAAACGACTTGTGCTATAGTTTTATGAACAAGGTGCCAATGTTCTTTTATATCTAACATTCATAGACATTTAATAATACGTCCAAAAAATTAATTTTATAAAAAGAATTGAGAAGAAATTTACCGATGAAGGAAGGCTGGAAGAGGGTCTCTGGGCAGCGGAACCTCTCGTTGCCAATGGTGATGACCTGTCCATCAGGCAGCTCGTAGCTCTTCTCCAGGCTGGAAGTGGTGGCCGCTGTCATCATCTCCTGCTCGAAGTCCAGGGCCACATAGCACAGCTTCTCCTTCACGTCACGAACAATTTCTCTCTCAGCTGTAGGGGAAGGGTTTTCGGGTCAGGATGGTTCATCAAATAGTCGTGTCTACATTGCGAACCCTTGGCCATCATGGTGATTCGCCTTAGACTAAAACCAGGCCATTTACATATTGCCCAATTTTGATATATGTTTTATCAGAACTACGTGAATGCTGTCCTGATCATTTTTTTCTGCACTATTAAGAAAAAAAAGAAGATTTCCTGGTGGGAAGTCACATTGCATTTGTGGTACGATATTACTCCTGTCCCCCATACAACCCGCTGATACCCACACAACATACAAATAGCGATGAACACGTACCAGTGGTTACAAAGGAGTAGCCGCGGTCGCAGAGGATTCTCATCAGGTAGTGGGTCAGGTCCCTGCCGGCCAGGTCCAGACGCATGATGGCGTGGGGGAGACAGTAGCCCTCGTAGATGGGCACGGCGTGGGTCACACCGTCGCCGGTGTCCATGACAATGCCGGTGGTACGGCCGGAGGCGTACAGGGACAGGACGGCCTGGATGGCCACGTACATGGCGGGGGCGTTGAAGGTCTCGAACATCAACTGTTGGGAGATTTAGGACAATTATTAGTTATCATGGACACAGACATAAAAACATTAGTGCTATATGTCGATGCCAATGCGTTTAGTAGATAAACGATTCGCATGTAAGTTTAAAGCGCTTTGAAAACAGTTTGCTGCGGATTTCCTTGTTCGCAAACCTTGGCATCCATCCCTAAGAAGCTAGTGGTGGATACTCGGCCAGGTGCCGTTTTCGTCGTTTCCGCCTAGAGAAACGTTAACTGTACGGGATGCCAGACCATAGCATACTATGCCCAAAGTTATCCAGTGTGAGAGGTATAACTTTTGACCTAGTGTTCCAGGCATCCAGGCTAGAGAAACTGACGTCGACATGGTGGCTTTTGAAATGACCTTTTCGTCACAGGGAAATCTACCAAACTACGCTACGGACTAACCTGGGTCATCTTTTCCCTGTTGGCCTTGGGGTTGAGTGGCGGCTCAGTGAGGAGGATGGGGTGCTCCTCGGGGGCGATACGCAGCTCGTTGTAGAAAGCGTGGTGCCAGATCCTCTCCATGTCGTCCCAGTTGGTGACAATACCGTGCTCGATGGGGTACTTCAGAGAGAGGATACCCCTCTTGCTCTGAGCCTCATCTCCGACGTAGGCGTCCTTCTGGCCCATACCGACCATCACGCCCTAAGAAAGACAAATACTCATTAAAATCTTTGTGACATCCAAATGTCGCAGTACCAGCAGAATTCATGTGTCACAGCCCTTCCAAAAATATGAACGTGTTTTCTTGTTCCAGAAACAGATGTAGAAATGTAGCCATGAAAATTGTCAGTAGGGTATTGTATTTGATTTACTACATGCAATTTCTTTGTATTTAGTGATGCTGGTCAGAATACCGTTCTGTTCTTCACGGGGCATGGGAAAATACCCATTGTATCTTATGGAGAAGAAATTTCATTTTGGAGGCCAGTATTGCTAGTGGAATCGTTCTTCATGTACTTCAGCCGTTTGGGAAGGCAAAGTCAAGCACATAACAGAGCAAGTGTTGAAACCAGGATTTTCTAGCCTGGAGTCCAGCCTTGGGGAGCAGATCTTGGGGAGCGGACCAAAGCTAACAAGGCTGGAGTCCAGGCTAAGGCTAGGATTTTCAACTTACTTGATGCCTTGGGCGGCCGACGATGGAAGGGAAGACTGCCCTGGGCGCGTCGTCGCCGGCAAAGCCAGCCTTGCACAGGCCGGAGCCGTTGTCGATCACCAAAGCTGTGGCCTCTTCTTCTTCCATTGTGATTGGTCAGATGAGTCAGAGACTGGGGGAAGAGGAAAGTTCAAACATTAAAAAATATACCGAACTAGTCTTGACTTACGTCGACAATATACGACACAACAGCTCTGAACGTTTCCATAGTACATTGTACTACAAAGTCGTACGACTTAACAATAACTAACAAAGTCTAGATAAAGATAGCTATTGGGGAATGGCCCTCCACAAGAAAATCTCAATGCTAAGCTTAAGCTTTCGACAAATAGGAAACATTTTGGAAATACAACGTTCGATTTTAGTGCTGCATGGCATGTTTTGAATCTCTAAATTCTTTAAGTACCATTTGATGTTCAGTTGTAATAAAATCTTAAAATGTATTAAAATGTCATTGAATTAAAACTAAGACAACTGTTCTCTGCAGGCCCATTCAAAATACAAAGAACGAGAGTAAGCAAAAAAAAAAAAAACATGACCAAAGGGAAACTTACTCGGTACGGGTGTAAGAGCTGGCCGACAGTTGCAGCAGGGGTGCAGGTTCTTGTGAGGAGGAGCTCCCG
>NW_017804131.1:3010946-3063940 GCF_001625305.1 Branchiostoma belcheri
TCCCCTCCAATCATCTGCTTGGAGATTACCGTTGCCCTACACTTGACCCACAATGTTCCGACATTTTGCCCTTCGGTGTAACGAGGTTGTTCTTTTTGTCCAACATCCTTTAGAAATAGCCCCATGATTCTAGGATTGTTCTCCGACTTGCCGAGAACACATCTGCACACAATGAGGTTGCCGGGTGATGCGGAGCCGCGAGCCAGACACCTGAACATTCGGCCCGCTGACGGCAGCTTGCTCCCACCTTTCAAAAACCTATTATCGGCGCGTGGGGGAAGGGTGGCCAGATTTTTAATAACTATGTATTGACTGAGGAAGGCGGGGGAAGTGACTCGTAATGGGCCGGATATTTGCATGATGACAATGACTTCCATCTCTGGTGTATGTGATGTTTTGTTCCGGCTGCCAGACGCCACCAGCCGTCTTCTATTGTTACTGAAATGCCGTTAGTGGGTGAACGGCAATTTTTTTCTAGTCAGAAACATTTCCGAGCATTTGAATGGGTGATATTCAGATCCCTGATGGGAGTTTCAGCCCCGCGAAGTGTCGTGTGTGTGTTTTATTGTTCAATCGTCCTCTGGGAGACCGTCGTCCCAATGACCGTCATGCAAAAGGACGCGTAAAGTTCTTACGACAAAAGTGGCTCTGGCGTCCAAGGGGAATCTTCTTTCCCCTGCAGGGGACCGCTTTACGATGCCGCTGTTACCGGAGCACAGTCGTCACGCAAGGCGACACGTAACGCTCTTACTTCGGAAAATCTCTTGACATGTCCTTCGTATCACTTCGGCACTCTCCGTCGGTGGTCGGTGGTGTCGCGGGAAGCGATCCGCGAGGCGAGGCATAACGTTATTAGTGCGGATAAATCACGTTGTCTCTGCGGTGAGACGCCTATAACAAACTCAGCGGGTACTTACTGGCGTCAGATAAAGACAGATATAAACATTATCCCCTCAACTTGTCGTTATCAACACTTGCCAATTATGTCGGTAAGGTGGTTAGAGCTAGCCTAGGTGCCACCCTATTTGTATACCGGGGCTCCCATATTATAGTCTGGATACCAGACTGTTCCGAGGGCCGATACAAAGGCAAGTCCCCACCTCAAGGTCTAAATCAAGGGGTCTGTGGAATTTTTTTTTTTCGGGGCCCAGAAGCTGAGTCTGTATACTGGCCCCCGGCACAGCAGTCTGGCAGCCAGCCTACCCATACAAGCTGCCCCGAAATTTATGGCAACTCAGTACACAAATAGGATTGTACCCATGCAGGCCCAGGTTGGAACCAACCTCCTGCTCTTTCATTCCTTTCATTATTTCCTTATATACGAACGAATATTGACCCTTGTAAACTTCAACTGTAGGCTTCATTGTATGCTAAAAAGTTTGTCTTACCTTGAAAGTTAATCTGTGTTGGTAGAAGTCATTATGACCTGTAATTGCCAACACAGAAAATTGGACTCACCCAAATTTTCGACTGCACAACTCCAGTCTTTGTAAAGGAATGAGTGAGTCCATTTTTTTGTGTTGGTAATTACAGTTCAATCTTGTTCAAAAGTTTGTCTTGTGTTAAGGAAATGGTCTGTACTACAATGTGTGTGGAACGAAGAAAGGCGACATGGCTAATTACGCATGGTTGTTCTCCTAATGAAGCTTGTTCTGTTATCCCATCATCTGCAGAAGATGGATTGTGTCGTCCCCGTCAAAGTGTCATAATGACAGGCGCTGTAATTGCAGGGCACGGTAATAATATGGGAGGATGTCACCGAAGAGGTAACTACGGAGTCATCTCCGAACTCCTGTTCAGACCTCAGCACCTGGCTTTTTATTGTGTGAATAGGAACTCTCCAAGCAGAGTTTTGGGTTATTTATGGTGTGTTTTAGGCTTTTTTGTCGGGATTTCTTTTTTTGCACTGATTTTTTTTACCCAACCAAAGCAAAAATTCTAGTGCAAAAAAGAAACCATAAAAAGCCTAAAAACACGCCAAAAATAACCCAAAACCAAACCTCTGCTTGGAGAGTATGAATAGCAGGGAGGGGGTCATCACTCTTGTCTTGTCTCTTTTGTTGTGTGTAGGTTATATTTGAAGGAAAACCTCCTTGCTGGTGAGTGAAATGGACAAATATAGTTAATATAGTTTATGAAAACTAAAAAAAAGTGGGACTACATCGATTGTGCACAGTTTGTTGTTGTTTCTGCTAATCGGCTGATATTTAGGGGAAATCGTTGTGTAAAATTCTTAGATGGAATTTTTCACTGAAGTGAAACCGCCCACATTGTCTCCAGCAATAGAAGAAGCCTTATGAATACATGCAGACAGTCCTGAAACGGTTTCAAGAGGAGTACTAGTAATTGATTGGTTGGTGTCAAAGTTTGTGGGGGAGAAGAGAAATGGCTGATTCTACCATCAATGGGAACGTTATGAATGATATTCATTTTGTGATACAAGGTACATTTGGGTGATATAACTTTTGTAACAAAAAAACAGAAGTCCTTTCTTTACGAGTTTTATGAGAACTCGTATTCCAGATGATTATAAGCATGTAACGGGAGAGTTCTATACTTTAGTGAAGCTATATTTCAGTCGCACGTAATTGTCATGATATAATGACGTTTTCGTCCTTGTGCAGTGACTCTTGTAAACGTCCCAGCTTGTGGCGGGTATCACGGGGAAGTTCTGTCACAAGTTGGTGCACAGAAAACTCATCACGGCCGAAAGCACGAGTAATCTTAGTCTATCACAGTTACTCTCCAAGCAAACGTCTCAGCTTGACTCTCCCCGCATAGCCCGCAGCCGGAAACGCGCCGCGCCCGCTGGAAACTTTGTCAGACCCAATGACAAACAGGTAATTACTTCTGGATAATGTCCTTTCTGTCCTTCTGTTGACTTCTAAAGACGCAGCTTGAGATGGGATCCCATGTCGCATTTCAGACAAGTCGTCACGGAAACGCACGAATAACAAGTCTAACCGCCTTAGTCCCCGCGTCCCCTGCCGTCCCGGCCCGGGCTCGCAGGAAGATCCCAGCTTGAGGTACCAAAAGTAGCTCCTGTCACCCAACTTTTCACAGAAAGTTCGTCATGCGCAATGACATGGAATGTGCTTAGCAGGAAATCCGCCGACGTGCCCGCTGTGCGAGGAGGAAGATCCGCTCTCCAGGCGATGCCACTCGTTAGACGTTACTTTGCGTTGGTCGTGGTTCAAAGAGATGACTATAAATTATCTCTACAAAGTCGGGAAGATCCGCCCGGCTCAACACTTCGGTGCCCTCCAACAAGTCATGCGGTCTCTCCGGGTCTGAATGATGGCTTGATGGTTTGTATGCGGATGTGACGCTGACCTGGGGGCATGTGACTGACATGAACGGCTTTACCTGAATGGAAGGTGTTTGGTAGGGATTCCGGGGGACAGGGGTGCGACCTCATCCAATACAAATCAAAGTCACCTTTCTCTGACAGCGCTCAAAGTTCAGGCGCCAGCTCTAGTCTTTCGTATCAACCAAAATTTAGCGAATCTCTTCTTTATGCACATCCTCCCTGTGTTAGACGAATCTTCTATACGCGCAAAAGCGCTTTTGTGGTTGGTTTTTGGTACTTTACGCTCCTAGAGATTGAAAAGTTTTAGGTCCAAACTTGAAATCCAGAAGTTCTCCCAATCTCTCCTATCTGCCACTCCACCTTTCAGTCTATAACGTCTGAACGAGTTAATTTGTTTTTATTTCCCTCACAAAGCTGCTATCTGGGGCCGTTGTGGAACTCTATTATGCCCCCGGTTTTCGTCGTAATCTCCTTTGCGAGAGATCTGCACACGGACAAAGCGAAATGACCCTCTCCAACAACATTAACAGTCAATTCATTACCGTCCGACACGATTTCTTGCAAAGACGGGGTCCCCGGAGCATCGTGGTGCGTGCAGATAACAACTGGTGCTCGGCAAATAGATGGGAACGCGCGCATTCTGCCCCCCTTCCTGCCGGGTATTGGCTAATCAGTCGGAGATAAGGGAATCGGTACTTAACGTTCGCCTATATCGCTGCGAGGGGAATATCGCCACGGCGACAGCCTTTCCTGGCGGACCGTATTGCTGCTTTATAGATGGAGGAAGAAGGGAGAAAGATGGGGCGTTCTACACGGGAGGGTTTCGAGAAGACCAGGTCCTGAATTCACAATGACTTCCGGCTAGCGCAAAGAGAACAATGTTTTATCTTTGACTGATTTGCTGAATTGTCTCATCATTCCTAACTACTAATACTGAGCGACAACATTATCATCACGTAATGATTGGATTTTGAAATGTGCCCCGTTTTCCCACATAGACGGCGTTGATTGAAATGCATCTCGTGATCGCCCGACGGAAAACGGGTTGGGACGTGCAGAAGTCTCAGAGGATATTAGTAATTATCTCTAATGTGAAAGCGATAACAGGCACGCTGAAAGTGAGAGTGCGATCCCACTTGACTGTTAATCGCTCCATTGGTGCCGACACACGCCTCGTTAGTGAGAGTAGCCATCTGAAGGTGTTAAATACGACCAACGGAAGCGTTATTAGACCTGAAAGGCGCAGGGTTGGAGAGTGATTGAGCCGCCCCCCTCCCACACACCATCCCCAATGTTTTATACATCTATTGTAAAATGATATCGTTTAGCATACAGCTGATTTTATACATTCATACACCAATAAAACGTATGCTACATAGTTTACGCGTTTTGAATACTTGAAGGTTACTGTGAAAATTTACTCTCCAAGCAGAGGTTTGCGTTTTGGCTTATTCTTGGCGTGTTTTTAACCTTTTTTTTTATCACTGAATATCAGGGTCTCTTTTTTGCACTGAAATCTTTGTTACGCCAATCCAATCCTGATAAAAAGCCTAAATAAAACACGCCAAGAATAAGCAAAAAACCCAAACCTCTGCTTGGAGAGTACTGAACATGAACAAAGTAGATATCCCTGAAAGTATATCCATGGCACATTACCAGTATTTACGAGTGATTATCAGTAATGAATCGATGTACAGCCAGTTAAAACAAAGTTGTTGTTTCCTTGACTTGATCTTCACGATTCACCACTGCCATGGAAGCCGTACATGACCGCAGCCAAACGTCTATTATGTCATTACAAGCGGGTGTCTTCCTCTACCACAGAACTATAGTCTTTTTGCGCTGAGTAATTTCTCGTGTCAATGGATTATACGGTGGTTGGGCTCTGTTTGGGAACTCTGACAAAACGCCAGTAAAAGGCGTGCAACACGCGTGCGCTTCCTCCCAATTATTCGGAGGGCAGATTAGAATAATTAATACAAATAGACCGGAGTGCTGCACTTTATGTTAGCATTAAAGCAGGGAATCGCAGTTGGTTACAGTACAGCGCCCGGGTTTTGTGTAGAGAAGAACACAAAACTAACGGGGATACAGGTAGGGCCATGCGTGTCGGCTGGGTTCACATGTGGGAACACTGCTTCTCTTAAATAAGGATTAATCAAACGAATACAAACAAATTAAGACCTTAATTCTAGTCTATTTTTAAACATAATTCATAAATCCTGCTAGTAATCCGTGCACTTGTTCGTGTCAACAAAAAATTGATGATCCCCAAATTCCTGGAAGTAAGGTGTGATGTAAACAAACAGTACGTTAATCTCATGATCCAGAAGAACAGATATCCTCAGATAAAAAGTAACGGACACTCCACAACTGACCTTAGCTTAAAACCTAATTCATAAATACTGCTAGTAATCCGTGCACTTGTTCATGTCAACAAAAAATTGATGATCCCCAAATTCCTGGAAGTAAGGTGTGATGTAAACAAACAGTACGTTAATCTCATGATCCAGAAGAGCAGATATCCTCAGATAAAAGGTAACGGACACTCCACAACAGACCTTAATTCTAGCCTATTTCAAAACGTAATTCTTAAATCTTCCTACTAATCCGTGCACTTGTTCGTGTCAACAAAAAATTGATGATCCCAAAATTCTTGGAAGTAAGGTGTGATGTAAACAAACAGTCATGATCCAGAAGAGAAGATATCCTCAGATAAAGACGTAACGGACACTCCACAGCAGATGTACGTCATCAAAACCGGCCAATCAGCTGATTTTATGGTAGGATTTCAACACATACGGAATGAAAACATGTCGACAGGAAGCAGGTAAGGTGATGGTGTCAAGTGCGTGTTTTAGTACGGCTACTTGGTCGTGAAGACATCCCATATGTTTTATCCATTCTATACAAAGGACATTATCTTCATATTCATTTTATTGTCTTATAATTGCCTTTTAAAGACAAGAAACATGACGCATACAAGTGTTTTTTTTGTGTGGCAAAGTTACCACCAACACAGGACTTATCCACTGTTTTGTTCGACTAAGATCACTCAAATGTTTCTCTGAGTGACCAAAAGCAGCTAACGGACTTCATGACACCATTGATGATGATTGATAGATGTAGAGGTGGCAGAATCTTTGAACAAAATGTTCATCAGAAGGGTTGCAAAAATTCCCCCCCACATCAGCCACACAGAAGCAATAAAGATTAGGTTTCCTTGAATTCTTTTACGTTATTTATCTGTACTTTAAAGTAGGACAGTCATTGGTGTGAGCAATGATACATACTAAAGACTGAATAGAGCTATTCAGGGTTGGACGAATGAGGGATCGATGAGAGAGAATAAAGGAAATGGTGAATGAATGGGTATCTAGATGAATGTCTGTTAGTGTCAAATTGAAGAAGTGTTTGCTCCTTATTTGATGAGACTGCGTGTTTCTGAACTAGAGCTGAGGATCCTCCGCCCCTCCTGATGACACCGTTCCCACGTGCGACATGTGCTCCACACGGGGCCAGAGTTCCGGTGCACCCAGGGCGGATGTCACACCGGGTCAGGCAGAGGATTCACCGCCCGAACAAAACGCTCTCTCTTCTTCCCCGCCCCGAGCGGCATCCGTCAACCTGCCCCGCTCCCGGCCCGACATCAGGACGATTCGTCACAGCACCGCCGCGAAACGCGATCTCCCAGCTAATTAATCGGACATTTACGTCCAGTTATGACCGCTGTAGAATGTAACGGACATTTTCTACACGTGTTTTGATTATTTCCGAAACCGCGTCATCAAAAACAAAAGAAGGAACGTACAAGAAGTGCCTTGAATCGCGACACAACTTGCAGTCCTTTTGTTTGATATTGTCTGTACTTTTGTTGGGGCCGTGTTCAAGACGCATACAAGGTCCTGTGGGAAACAGGTTCACATACTATAAATACTGGCAGGATGTCAGGTACCCGCCGAGTGATACGTCCCAAATGGAATAGTTTCAAATATCAGGTGTCCGGGCGCTCCTGGCCGTTTGTCACGGAAGCAAGGTGTGCCAAGAACCGCACACGATCATCAGCATCATCAGATTTCTTTCCTTAGCATCTTAGAAATAGGAAAGTGCGTGACAAGTGTTCGCTCATAGAATGAAGTAGTGAATTTACAAAGGTGGGAGTTTTCCAGTGATTTCATACTCAGCTGCAAAGTTTTAAGTTCCCACAGCGGTACCCCGCCCTTATACGAAGCGACCAAATCCAACCCAGATGTTCCTCGTCCCAAACTCCAACTTGTGTGAGCCGAGGGCCAAAATCTGTCACAGAAGTGCGGCATCGACGCGTCGACCAATCGGAAGAGTTTTTACCTTGCCCCGCCCATCAGCGACCAATCAGCGCGGAGACAATGTGACAAGGAGTAGAATTAGCTTTACAAAGTAGGCGCGATCACAAAAGGGGTCACACTTTGATATAAAGTGGCCGTTCCAAACTGCGTGTGATTACACCTTGCGAGGAAAACACAGCAAGGAACTCCTGTGAGGCCTTTCTGACTTGTCGTGGACACACGTAAGGACCGCAGCCATGATGATGCGACCGGGGGCCACCGCCACCTACCGCCCGCCTTTCCCGCTAGAAGGTGAGACCGTCGATCCCGTCTTTTGTCACATTCGCTACCGTTATGTGTGTGTGTGTGTGCCATGTGTTAGTCCTGCTGAAGTACAGAATATCGGCCTCTTGTTCTGGTTCAATTCATCAGTACCAGACAGTTGCTCGGTAAATGACTGTCCTATGCCATGTGTACCAGTGCTCCCGTGCAGCGGTGTAGAACACACGTGTATACATGTATGTGTATGTACCACACATGTCTGTATGTCGACACCATGTTCAATATACTACCCACCCGGGCGAATTTCACATACATAGTGCAAGATTTTATAAGTTGATGTAATAATATTGAGCTAGCTTGTCGTCAGGAGGCGAAACCTCCCCCTCAATGTACTCCAACACTTCCCTTACGTCATGACTGGTCCTGAGTTTTCTTTGTTTTTTTCCGCCGCACACTTGTGCGCAGCATACCTTCTCTGTTCGAGCCTTGATCTCTAACTTGCAATAGGTGAAAAGTTGAAAGATAAAAAGCGAAATTGAAGAAGCCTGTACACACTCGCGTATCATAGAGCCTAAACTCCTGTTGTCAACACAGTGGCTTATCTTAACAAGAAGATAATTGGCGAGATTTACAAATTAACAGATCTTAGTTCTCCTAATTCGTTTGTCGCAAACACCACGGCCATTGTGTGAAGAGCCAACACCTTCCATGGATATGAAAATGTGTATTGTTGTGACTTCCTCGTCTCCCTTTTTCTCGGCGCCTACTACAACAAACAAATCCCTAAAACATACGAAAACCCGAGAACAACGAGGAAATAATGCTTATCCTATTATCTCTCCTACCATTTCTTCTTACCCAGTAGTTTGCTTGTTTCTATGAAATCGCGTATTTGATGCTTATTAGCAAAATAGCTTTGCCGTGAAGATAAAATTATGAATTGTATGAATGAAAACGGGAGGGTGTCTCTGTTGTAATCTTTATCGTTTGGTTCTACGGATTTCCGACGTAATATAAGATCTGTAAGTTTAGCTGAGAAAGATTTGAACTGCTCGGCGACCACGAGACTTGCGTAGTTTGTTCCGTTCCTCTCTCACCACCAAACTCGATGGCATTATTCTTCGTGCTACCAGGGCAGGGTCGTGTGAACCAGCTCGGGGGAGTCTTCATCAACGGCCGCCCGCTGCCCAACCACATTCGGCACAAGATCGTGGAGATGGCCGCCGCCGGGATCCGGCCCTGCGTCATCAGCCGCCAGCTCCGCGTGTCGCACGGCTGCGTCTCCAAGATCCTCTGCCGCTACCAGGAGACGGGCTCCATCAAGCCGGGCGCCATCGGCGGCAGCAAGCCGCGCGTCGCTACACCCGAGGTGGAGAAGAAGATCGAGGACTACAAGCGAGACAACCCCGGCATGTTCAGCTGGGAGATCCGGGACCGGCTGCTGAAGGACGGGATGTGCGACCGCAGCACCGTCCCCTCCGTCTCCTCCATCTCACGCATTCTCCGCGGAGGGAAGGGCGACGGCCGGCGGAGCGAGGACGGCGACAGCGAGGACGAGCGGAGGGACGGCGAGGACGGCGAGAAGAAACGGTCCCACAGCATCGACGGCATCCTGGGCGAGAAGGGCGGCTGTCGAGGTGAGTACGAACCTGAGCTGTACACCTGTACCGACCTGGGCAGCATGAACAGCGCTGACCTAAGATAATAGGATGTTCGTCCGGAATTTCGGTATTTCAAGTGTGAAATTGTAATCTGGACGTTTTTCTCGCCGATTTATTAGGGCGATAATTACATTACGCCTTCAAAGAGCGATCATTCGGTGCCAATTATCAAATCATGGTATATTTGTTAGCGCATACAAACCTTTGGAGAGGCAGTTAAGTTTATTACAGGCTCCCAAAAGCTGCCTGAAACCATGACTGTTTACAAGAATCGGTATTAGCTTGAGAAGGAATTACATTTTCACGGGACGAAAAAATTACAAGAATCTCAGCATACAACAACGGAATGATTGAAGTCTGTCGGTACATTAAAAAAGGAAACGACTCACTTGCACAACAATGTTATCTGATGCATATCTTGTTGATTTTGATATCGAGTTACAAGAAATCGTGTTTGCCTGTTAATTTGCGACTATTTGACAACGAGCGTAGAGAAATACTGTTCTGAACAAAAAATACTATTGGTCACTGCTCGCTTCAAGAATTGCGTAAAGTAATTTCCAATAGAGCCAATATCTGAAAATTTCTCTTTATTCAACGATTTTAGACCATGCATATATGACAAATAAGACCTGTAACTACAGTTTTCTTCACCAAGAATACACAAACTAAGCTTATTGCACAAACGTTTACCGACAATGGTCTGAATTTTCAGGTATAACTAGTTTAGTCGAGTTTGGTATCGACACAATTGAATGATTTCCCGTCAAATCACAAGAGGTTTTGTTATCCATGTATCATAATCATGAGGATTGGTAAAAATAAGGAACGTCGGAAATTCATAGCAACCTTAAATCGTAACATCTTTTCTTTTGTTCGTGTTTTGTAAGTTGTTATAACAAGTAACGGTACACGGTGCACTTAACGTCTAGGCTAACAATTCAACGGTTGGCTATCACGGATATATGAATGTTGTCATTTTTGTTCCATCTCAGCAAACGTAACTTATATTTTCATAACTACATTTTTCTGATCGTATATGGCTGCATGTTACTGGTCATTCATCTCATACGTCATTCATGATTTTGAACCATATCTGGTCTGGTTCTGTCAGCAAACGTTAAAACAGAGAAGAGAGTGATATTTGACAGTTTAGTAGTAAACACTGGTCACTAGTCTTCCCTGTCGCCCATCCTTCCTCCCGCCTGCCCTGCTCTGACATGACGTGAAGCTCTTTTTGCTCTTGACTTTTGCGTCTTCTTCTGCGCGCCCCCTCGCTGCCATAATTTTGGACGCGTAAAATTGTTGCATAGAGCAAATTCAATGGGCATTTTCCACCCGTGATCCCCGTGCCTGCGGAGCCGTGGCATTACCCGTCCCAGGAGCGGGCCGTTCTGCCGACAACAGCCGTAATGTGGTTGACTGGGGCATAAGAGGCGTAGAAGCGTGCAAGATCGAACATAGAGGGATTTTTTTCTTCTCCTCCTTATATTTATATTCTCTCATCCACGCAGCGCGCCATGCGCGCCCAAAATCTTACCACGGCTTCTCCTGATACAACTACTGAGTATGAAATAACGAGTTGTCGTTTCTTGTTGTAATTGGAGCAGTTTGAATTAGATTTTTAAGAGGAGGTGGAATTGGTTGATGATGAGCTATGATGGATCGCACGACGTCGCGTGACATTTGAAATTACAGGTTAGCAGAGCTGGCGGAGCAGCCCGTACTTGGGCGCAGGATTATCAAAATAACGCACAATTTTTGCGGTCGTTCTCAAAGTAACCACTTATTTTTGCGATTGAGTGGGGTTGAAAGACGTAATAAAGCGGTGCCGTTTATCAATAATTTCAGCACGGGGAGAGAAAATAGAAAAATAAGTGCCAGATCGTCACAGCTGACTTCATGTAGCTTCAGCGTACTGTCGACAAGAAAAACATCGTATACAGGTGTATATGTTGGAGTCTATACAACCTACAGAGGCTAAGACGCTTAACATATTATCTGAATTGTGTAAAAGTAGTTATAGTTTGTACAGAATGTCAAAATATCCACCGCTCTCGTTGGAATCTGTCGGAAAACGGTACGGTGCCTCGTGGAGGAAAACGCAGGTGCGGGTACGGAGTAGGGCGGTGGGTACACCGGCACATGCTCCACACTTTGGCGGGAACGTACAACCATCATTCGGCTGTCTGTCAGACGTTTTAAAGCCGTAATCTCGGCCGACAAGCGCTCCGGTCAGAAGCTCCGTCCCCAAGAGAGTCTAGACTTTAGTCTCATCAATCCTGGCAACAATGCTTGACATCTCCATGCAGACTCCCCGCCGTTACCGAGCCCGGCTTCACCCTACCGCTGACCCGCCAACAATCGCCTTCCTCCCGACCTTTTCACATCCCCGCAGCTGAACGAATATTTTATACAGAAACGATGGAATTAAACGAAAATAACACACTTGGAATGTCAGCACTTCTTAGGGGTGGTGACGAAAAGCGCGGCGCTGAGGTGTTACCTACCGCCGTACGGAGAGGTGTGGAGGAAAGGGGCGGAAAAGAACGGGAAGATCAAGCACTGTACTGTAAATGGAATTTGTATTCAAACCTTCTGGTAATTCGCTTTTAAAAATCTGTTCGAAACAAAAGCATGTTTACAGATAGGCGCCTAAGACAAGAGGATTTTGGCAATGAGAAGAGACTGGAGACTATGGGGAAAACCGAAAAACCCGAGGTGTGAAAAACAAGGTGTATTCTGTACATAATGGAATTTTCCTTTCAACTATTGTTCCTCTGCGGTTTCGTCTTGTTAGATCTTTTGCTCCCCTCCCTCGAAACTGCAGCAGCTGTTTTTAATTGGTCTTTTTCCTACAACTGTCACCTTCTTTTGCGGAGAAAGCGCGGAGGATTTTGTTATCCAATAATTACGGGCTGGTAGTCAGGAAAGGCCGTGTATTTGTGTGGGATGTCTTGTGCTTGCCAGAACGTCCCAGCGTGAGTTTTCGTATCGTGTTACACTACAAAAGCTCTATTGAGTCTCGCCATAATAGCAAGCTTCAAGAAAAAATCTCTGTCAAGACCAACCGGTTCGAAAAAAGAAGCAGCTTCCGCTGTAAAGAACTCCCGGAAAATCTGTTCCCTCTTTCCCTCCCTTCTCCCTTTCTGTGGTGTTTGCTTTCTTCCGTGCCGTTATCGGGGCAACAGATTTGTTTGAACAAGGGTTTTCTACTACACAATATCCACTTGTACGACTGTTATTTCCTCTTGTAGCTGCAGAGTGTCGTCTATTGTGAACCACTTCATGATTGACCGCTTTTCATATTCCCCGCATCAATGACAAAATAACGTTTGGGGACCGGATCCCGCAGGAATATGAGGGGCAAATGCATGGCAGCCGGTTTAGTACGTTTTAAAATTCCATTTACGCGTTAGAAAAAGTGGATTTCCAAGTCAATAGTGTGCGTGGATTTACGATTACACAGTAGTATTGTGCGTGTATTGTGTCGGGCGGAGCGGCAGCCGGTCCCGGCCGGGAAAAAAGCGCGGCGGGCGCGCGGCCGAGATTTTACGGAAAGTCGCGAAAGTGAAGAGACGGCCACACGATGGTCCACGAAAGTTAACAATCCATGACAATTCCGCGAAATTCCTTTTCTTCTGGCCGAGATGAGCAAAAGAGCCAAATTATCCCTGAAATTGCACCTCAGGAGCTGTGAAATCACTGGGCAGTCGGAAAAAGGCAAGGGCATCGCGCCAAGCCGCTCGGAGGCAGGGTTGTCTTCATGGCGATAACTTTGGCAAAGATGTCCAACCTCTATTTGTCATCGTTAGACGGTCACCAAAATGTAGTTGTGACAGCCCGAACTAATGATGACCCGCCACAAGCTGGTCTGAAATTTGGCCAGCATGGGGCAGGCACGACTGAGGTGTACACGGAAATTATAGAGGGAACGAACTGAGAGCCTCCTTCAGAAGGAAGCGGAAAGTAAAGATACAGAGAGTAGAGGAAGGCTTCCAAGTGTGACTTGAGAATGTAGATAGAACGGCAGTTGTGCGAACCGGAGCGACATATGCCCCGACGAAACATTGTATTTCCCCATTTTCCGACCAACGATTGCTGTACCGAATTTCAATGCCGTCAGAATGTACCATGGCGCGCTCGATTTTCGTGGTGGTAATAGAAGGCAATTCTTATTCATATCTACACAGAGCCATGCGGTCTCTGATGGTGTATCAGCGAGGCAGGGGTCCTCCACGGGGACAAAGCCACAGGGCGACCGAAGGAGGCTGCGCCGCGCACGTACAATAGTATCTTCCCTGGCAGATGGTCGACTTATTGGAAATGAAGTATTATGCGGGAAGATTTGCAATTGCCAATACCGGGAAAGGGCAAACGGCGCACTTGCCCCGTAAGGCAGGCGACGCTGTAGCGCCCGGTGCGTTCCTGTCGACATCTCACGGGAACCTGGCGAGAGATTGCCGCCGACATCTCGTGATCGGTTCGGCGCTCCCAGTCTGCTGCCTGTCTATCGCTATGCTGGCATCATAAAGTATGGTCTTGTTTACTGAGTGGTAAAGAAAAGTCTAAATTAACAAATCCCAGCAATATGGATTGGCGGGCGTTTTCAATTTATATGTATGAGGCCGCGGGGCATTCTCTTTGAAAACTTATGAAAAACATGGGAAAATATTGGATTGCGAACAAAAGAGAAGTGGGATTGAAGCAAGACTCAATTATATTTGATCGCTGTCTGGAAAGGGCTTACCTCTTCCCACAAGGCGAAATCTTTGGCCCTGATTGAACATGACTTGAAAACCCCCGCTTTGCCGCAAGATTAAACATCTTTCAAAAGGAAACCCCCTCCATGATCGCGCTTTGATTGTGCTACAATAGCCGAGGCTTTTGTCGAGTGTGAACTGATTACCCCCTTTTTTCTTACCGCGTACACAAACACCAGCCGTACCAGAACAACAGCTTAGCTAAGTCTACACCCATTCACCACACAGGCTTTCCTTGTACCCACGTGTCCCGGTCCTTCTGTACACAACTCTACACTACAAACATCGCCTGTCATGCCTCGATGCGTCATGTCCTTTATATAGCTGTGCCGGGGATTATTAAGAACAAGCGACGGGCTTATTAAGACCAATTCACACTGTCACGAGAGTAAACGTAGGGTGGAGAAATTAGCGCCATAAAAAGTTATTTAGTTCCCCTGGAAGATTGTAAACGCGAGAGACAAAGAAAGCGGGTCTGGCTCCAGAAAAAACGTTGTTACACTGGCCAAGAGTATTTTAAAAAATGACACAGCAAGTGCATGGAAGGGAGTGAACTCGCCACCTACTTTTTCTTTTACAAAGAAAGTGTTAGGACAGCCCTGTCAAGAGCAAGCTAGGTACTAGTAGGTGGTCACCCCTTCCGAAATCCCCTAATCTTCTCAAGTTTCACTCCTTGCGTACTGAGGGCATGTCACAAGACGTCAGTTGTACCACAAAGTTAATCAAAAATGTTTGCCACAATGTCGCACATTGAACTTCTTCATGATTCGGAGGGTCCGAAAAAAAAATGCCAGGTGCAGCCGAAGCCCCTCCCCCTTTTCACCCGGTAATGGGATAAAAGAACTCAGGGGAGCGTTCAGCGAAATTGCGCGGACACAAATTGAAAGTGACTTGTTTGAAAGGAGAAAAGTTGGAGCGGACAGTGGAGACTGTTTCGATCCTTTACCGAGTTGATCCGATCTTTGTGGGAGAGAGAATTCATGAAGGATGCATGTTGATAGCCACACGCGCTCTTATCTTCCCAGCCCAGGTACGCTGGTCGATTTGTCTGAATTACCGCTGACGGGACGCCGAAGAAAGCGTGAAGTTGGCTCCCCAAAATTCACATGGCAAAAATAGCAGGGTTGGTAAGGGGAGAGTGCGCTGTTTTGGGTGGTGTTTTATTAGAATTTTCCACCTTTCTGTGCGGAACAGGGTGCACCTGGCAAAATTAGGATATAGGTCACACGTACATACACCACAAGATGCAGGTGGTACTGACCGCTATATTAGCAGCACCAACTGATAAAGTGTACGTTTGACATTCTAGTAGAGAAGACTTTATTTCCTATATTTCCCCACAAAAAACCAATGTACATTAGCATATCGGCAAATATGGACCGAACCCCAACACGCAACATACGAATGACCTAGGAATTGAAGTAAAATCAATTCCCGTGGAAACCTGCGATTTTTTAAAATCTAAAAATAAAAAAAAATATCTAAGTTTAATACAAGTCGTCAACAAATCTTAGAAAGGAATAAAACAAACATATTTTTTTCTTTAATTCATTTACGTTATCATCTCGAAATTTTGAACATGCGTAGCTTTCTCAAAACAGCCATTGGTTTGGGAGGATTTGACTTTTATACGGACAAATAACAAACGGAAGCAGCGCAATTCTGAACATTCGTTATATTGAAGGAAAACCACATGGGTACCGGAATGTCCAGTCAGTCCATTGAACTTTTGGTGAACTTTTCCTCTAACACCTGAATCGAATATTAGATAAAGAAAAAATGTGTTGAAAGCTCAGGATTAGCAAAAGTACGAATTGGGTTAGAATAACAAGTGTGGAGTTGAAGTGAACAAGACATTGCTGGCCGCGTCCATGACGCCCGGCGACCGCGGAAAACTGGGGTGAAAAGGAGTGAATGGAAGGTTGAAATTCCCTTTCCATGGAGGAGGTGGAATTCGCCATGCACGGCAGTGCGCGCGGCCGGGATGAAAGCACCGGACACGCACGTCTATTGGTCTCCCGAGAGAACACAATTCACCGCCGCCGCGACACCAGATATGTATTTGGATTGGGATTTTCTGCCTTATTTTCCGCGATTTTTTCCCATCCTTGCTGCAACTTGACGGTAAAACTTGGCGACTTCTGTTGGTTGCAGCTAAAGTCGAACTTGTGTATTCAATAAGTCTTGTCGAGTTATCACCGCCAAAGCGTTTTCGGTTTCCTCTCACGTAAATGCTCTTTACGTTCCTATTCAGTGGAGGCTTTAATGGGAAGCGAGAACTTATCAGTTCCTAAATACCACCAATATCCATCAACAACCAAGTGCGCTTCTCTCCCCATTCCTCCGAGCGCACGGGAAGCGTTCGTCATTAATAGGGGGCGTGCGAGCGATAATCGAAATTTAATAAAGTATATTGGATGCGTCGCCTCTGGGGGCGAGTTAAGGCACGGGTGGATGCTATCTACCAACTCAGCGTGAATTTGATACCAGGGACCGATATATTCCCACACGGATCGCCTATACTTAGTAATGCTACCATAATCCGAGCGGAAAGCGAAACGTCGTTTTTTCAGCCTCGCGGTGCAGCCGAGAGGCGATAGGAATGAGAACATTTTGAATTCAATTATTCGACGGGGCATACCGCGGAGGCGTGTCGAATTATCGGCATCTCCACACAAGTTTGCGCCGATAAGCGATGTCGTGAACTCATGTATAAATACAACTCAGAGGCAAACTTTGGCTGAATATTTCTCAGTCGCGAAAACTTGTGAACTACTGTTTATAACTGACAGAATAAAGAGAAACACACTACATAAAAGATGTAAACAGTCAACAGTGAAATCATGTGTAAATACTGAGAGGCAAACTTTGACTGAATATTTCTTAGACGCAAAAACTTGTGAACTACTGTTTGTAACTGACAGAATAAAGAGAAACACACTACATAAAAGATGTGTGGAGGGAATTGTCAACAGTCTTATCATTATGTTTACCACGTAGCTGTCTTCCCTCACATTTCTCAGAAGAAAGTCGCCATCCGTTAGACTTTATATATAGAGAAGATCACAAAACCCCGTGCATTCCCAGTATACAGGCTTGTTTTTGTCCTTTTCTATGGCAACGTCGCCCTTTTGTCAGGTGTCACATGCCTCTCTGTGGCCCAACATAGCGAGCCTGGGGTGTACCATGATGCAATACGCGATGACGACACCGGAAAAGAATTCAACACTCGCTGTGCAATTGTTGAACTTTTCTCACAACCAGTATGTTAGTGTGCCTGTTTTCCTCCATAAACACGTCACCCTTCCGTTCGCGTGACTCGCTCAGTAGTTCCCAGTAACCGTGGCTTGTCCTTGATCTAACAATGACCGGTAATGGACATGGAAATGGGTAAAGAAAATGGAATTGGGAGTTCCGTCAGGCTTCCCTCTGCATTTCAAGGGCAGGCTGAGTGGAGTGTGCGGCTTGAATAAAGCATCACAGCGTCCATAGTTAGCTGTACCATGTCTGCAGCAGGGGCACAGTTCCTGTTTCCCTGTAAATTCTTAGTCAAATATAGCAAATACCTTTGCTACATTCGCTAAACGTTTGTTTTATTCCTTACAATGGAATTGTTACAACGGTGTAGGCGGGGGGGGGGTATGTAGTTTGAAGACTTGCCGTCTGTATATTCGCCTCTATCTAGTACCTTTGCCTGAAAAGCTGAAATCTCAAACTCACTCACGTATTTTCAAACCCTCAGGTGAAGATTCCGACTGCGACTCCGAGCCCGACCTGCCGCTGAAGAGGAAGCAGCGCCGCAGCCGCACCACCTTCACTCCGGAGCAGCTGGAGGAGCTGGAGAAGGCGTTCGAGCGCACTCACTACCCGGACATCTACACACGGGAGGAGCTGGCACAGAGGACCAAGCTGACGGAGGCCAGGGTGCAGGTTAGAGTCTGCAGTTATCTCTGCTAGCGAAGTTATCTAAACCTGAACCTAACACTAACACTACCCGGACATCTACACATGGGAGGAGCTGGCACAGAGGACCAAGCTAGCGGAGGCCAGGGTGCAGATCAGAGTCTGTAGTTATCTCTGCTAGCGAAGTTATCTAAACCTTAACCTGACACTAACACTACACCGTACACGGACATCTACACACGGGAGGAGCTGGCACAGAGGACCAAGCTGACGGAGGCCAGGGTGCAGATCAGAGTCTGCAGTTATCTCTGCTAGCGAAGTTATCTAAACCTAAACCTAACCCTAACACTACACGGACATCTACAGTCGGCAGGAGCTGACACAGAGGACCAAGCTGCTAGCTACATGTAAGTTATCTAAATCTAACACTATCACACTAACACTAACATTACCACTGACACAGAGGACATGGAGGCTAGGGTGCAGCTCTGGGTTTAGAGTCTCGAGTCTTCTACATCTTTCTCTCGAACATACCTTGTCATAAAACTGTTCTAAACACCAACACCATGTGTGGAATTATGCTACATACAGATAGAACATAAAGTGGTGTTATTGTCATAATATCTAGTTTATAATTCTCTAAACTGTTAGCGATGAAACCCTGGAGAAAGTGATGTTCCCCTTCAGTGGTTCTGAACACCAGAGTCTGACTCTTCGCGGTTACTGGCGGTCCATAAAGTGTTTGTTTTCTGCCCTTGTTAATTGGAGATTGATCGTGCGGGGAAATGGGCCTTGTTTGCTTTTGACACTTGTACGAAGCCGGTGGGGTTGATCTTGTGCGCGTGGACGGGCAAGAACAGCAAACACCACGGCCTGTCACACGGCTTGTCACACGGCTTGTCACACGGCCTGTCACACGGTGGGTGATCAGGGGAAACCGTTCAGAACCTCCCGATGGACTCGTCATGAAACAAGAGACTAGCAATCGGAAATATATGCAGAGGAATTTCATCCATGTTTGGATTTGAAATCTCAAAAGACCGACGAAGCCATCTCCAAACATTGCCTCATTGTTGCATAAAGCCTCATCTTCAAACAACGACCAAAGAACCGCGAATTAAGGCATAAACAAGCACAAACAATCCTCTATTCGAATGACTGGAGTTGGTTGAACATTTTACTACCATATTATAAAACAAAAGATCACACAATAAAGTTTATATGTAGTAGTGGTAGGGATATTTGAGAACGAGTTTGTGGGTTTAAATTTAAACCTTAGTGTACTTTTGTTTGTTTGCTTTATTAGGATCTCCATACTTTTCTTATTATGCAGGAGTTTCCCCAGAAATTCTTAGGGGAGAGGTGTTCTCTAGTGAATTTTCATGGAAATACTAAGAGAAAAACCTTTATTGAACATTTTGGGATAGGTGCTAGGATTTTGGGGAGAGGGGGGGCACCCTTGCTTCATCGCTTGGGGAGAACCCTGCTACGAATACCGATATAACTGTCTCTCCCTTCCCTCCAGGTGTGGTTCAGTAACCGGCGCGCCCGCTGGAGGAAGCAGGCAGGTGCCCAACAGCTGGCCGGCTTCAACCACCTGCTGCCCATGGGCTACCCCGCCGGAGCCACGGCGCATGCGTCAGCAGCCTACGTGCCGCTGGCGGACACCAGTTATCCAATCACTTCACAAGGTGGGCGGATGTAGTAGTAATAGTAGTAATAAGTAGTAATAAGTAGTAGTAGTAGTAGTAGTAGTAGTAGTAGTAAGTAGAAGTAATTGTAGTAGTAGTAGTAGTAGAAATAGTAGTAGTAGATGTAGTAATAAGTAGTAGTAGTAGTAGAAGCAGCAGCAGCAGTAGTAGTAGTAGTAGTAAGTAGTAGTAGTAGTAGTAGTAGTAGTAGTAGGAAGAAGTAGTAGTAGTTGTAGATAGTTCTTAGCAAAAGATATACATGCCTCCTAGCAGCCGTAGAGGACTGAATTGTGAGACTATTTACAGAGGTATCAGTCTATAAAATGATCATATAGGTACAGTTGTGATCATTAAACATACAATGTTAAAATGTGCTCATTCAAGATGAAAAATTCTAAGTACAATTTCGATCGAAGGACACCGGTTCTCCCATCACTTCACAAGGTGGGCGGATGACGGGTCCTAATCCAGCCTAATCCAGCCTGATCCCGTGTTTGTTTGGACGGGCTTTACCCCGGATTTAGCGTTAATGAAGTTGCCCCCTTACTTTTGTTGAGACAAAGGGGGTCGGAACTAAACTTGTGTAATGTCAGCGGCTACCAAAACAGAACAAATCTCGACCGTAACTGGGCTGTAACCGAGAACGCCATTGGTGGTCCAGTAGGATTAACATAGGTGCCAATGATATGGCGATTTAGGCCAAGGCCAAAAATTTGGGAAGAATCGCGTTACAGCATGGGGTTTACTTTGCTGTGTAAAGTTGTCTTTACCTTATCAACTGATATCGTGTGTTGTAGTTCAAACGTTAGCTATAACACCCCACATGACAAAATATTGTAAGAAAAGCCTTGCATTGTAACAATTTGGAAGGTGGTGTTTTCGTTGCTGATTCAAAGAGGACACATTGTAATTTCAAGGTGGCAAAAGTGGAATATTCTGAATAAGAAATCTGTAAGATATTGACACATACTGCCCCACATTACCACTTGCATCAATATTTCATAATTTGGGAGTTTAAAACAGCGCAGAAACAACCCCTAAGATCGAGTCCTTTATTTTTTGGTGGTACAAAAATCAACAGATCAAACGAGTAACCGTTTCCGTTTCATGAATGTCGATATACTTTAGGATAGTGTTGTTTCAACTTAGTATTTAGACAAGTAACTAGAATACTGACTTTAAAAAAATCAGGTTTCCAAGCTCTAAAACGCCATTCGGTTCTGCTCTTCTCCACGCAGTAGAATCGACCACGTTGCACCGGCCGCAGCCCCTTCCCCCGTCCACGGTGCACCAGAGCATGGCGGCCGACTCCACGTCCTCGTACGGCACGGCAGGGAAGGCGTACCAGTTCACCGGGCTGTCCGACTCCTTCGTCGCCACCGCAGCTAACCACAACACGCTGTCTGGAGGGGTAAGAACGGTACTTTGGCTTCTTACACATTTCCTTCTCATCTCAGCATCTCATCTATTCCTTAGAATAATTATTTCACTGTTCTGGCAACTCAGAAGATGCCACAGAAGATGTTTTTCCCATTCAGTGTTATTATCCTCCCATCTGACCATCCTTCGTTTTTTTTCCTCCATTGGGAAGAAATATGGGTAGGACCTGTACCTTTAGCCTCTACCAGGCATCAGGAGACGGCTGGAAAGAGTAGAAATTAAAATAGATAGATAACATGCCAGAGAGTTGGCCCGATAGAGAGTACATTTTGCCGCACCCAGCATGTTATCTCTCTAGAGTAAAAATTTGGCCAATTTCTACTCTTTCCAGCCGTCTCCCGAAGCCTGGTAGAGGCTACTGTACCTTTTCAAATTCGAGAAAACATTACATTATTGCAACAGAAAGACGAATTTGCAAATTTGCATTCTGTTAGGCTGTGAGAGTATAATGAGTTTTATTTCCTGAACTTTATTTCCAGAATTTTATTTCCTGAGTTGATCTGTAATGAATAATACATTTTATTTTCTACTGAGTGACCATGATTTTCAAAATAATTTGATTATCTCTCCGCTCAGGTGTTGAACATCCTTGGAAACCCCAGCACGTGTCAGCAAGACTACCCTCTAGCCTCGCTCTCGACCTCCATGGACTCCACGCAAGCCACCAGCTCAGAAAGCTTCACCGCGCATGCGTCCACCCACGACAGCTACGCCGCGCATGCTCAGTCGTACTGCACGCCGCCCAGCTACTCGACCACCGCCCATCCGTACAGTATGGACTCCTACCAGTACGGATCACAATACCCGTCACAAGGTATGTATTATAGAGTTTCATCGACACAACAAAAGTACAGCGATTTTCGCAAGGTCTTTTAACAATTGTTTATTGCAAGTTCTTGCCCGAGGGCTAATTGCAGGAACAGAAGAAACATATGGTATAAAAACAGACAATTAGTACACATAGAACTACTGATAACTACTAAGAAACTACTAAAACTACTGGGTTTGACTTCTTTTTTGAAGACAGAGGAAGACAAAGGATCCCACTTTTTCTGTAATTTGTGGGTTTTCGGATGTTAAGAGGAGAGTAGTTTTCTTTTAACTACATGTAGACATACAGACAGATACGTGGTTACAACAAAATTAACATACGTACAAGACGATCGATGAATCAACTTATACTACAGTACTAGTACTTGTTCTAAGGTCTAAACATTCTTTGATATATTTACCTATTTGTATACAGTAAGGGTTATTACCTTCTAGAGATAATACGTTTAGTGGTGAATCATAATTTTCCCAGGTAGCTTTTAATGTCCAAGATATTTGAAATGTTTGTAGATAACGTTTGTGCCTTGATATTGGCATATTATAGCACACACATGATAGTTTAATAACTACAACATACAAAAATACACCGATAATTACCTCATATAACGCCACGGTTTTTGTCCTGGGGGCAGAATTTTCTTCATTTAGAAAATTGTACAATTACTTACACCAGGTAGGTTATTCCTGGTGATTTTAAAAAGTCCATGTGTGAAAAGAGATAGGTTGAGATTTTCCTGAAATGCAATACTTCACACCAAGACAAATTGTACTTGTTCACCCTTGTAAATGTACAATTACTCCCACCATGTGAAAAGATAGTGTTGAGGTTTTTCTGGAATGCAAATACATACTTCACCCAGACAAATTGTACTTGTTTGCCCTTCTCGTCATAAACTGTAGCCTTTACTTTAGGAAGTGTGTTCTGAAACAGGTGTTCTCACTACACAGTAGATGTACAGCTCACTTTAGAACGTGTCATTGTCAGTTCTAGCAGAAAATCCGGATTGTTCTGTGCGCCCTCTCCCATCACCCCAACACCAGTCTCCTGGTAAAGGCAAGGTTACAAGCCGACACGCTCATTTCTGTTCATTCGGCTATAAAATGAACTACTCGTCTTAACCATAAACATCGGAGTTAACACTAGGAAACATGTTGCTCGACCCGTGTTAGAGCAAGGCGTGAACTCTGATGTCCACTCAGTTTTGGGGCGGAAGTTGGAGCTAATCTATTCTCTCCACTTCACATCGTTCTTGGCGAGATGTTTCCCCGGTCAAACCGTTTGGGAGAAGATGAAGCGATCCCCGGGCCAAGTTCAGAGATGTCATCACCATGGCAACGAGGGCACGCCCGATGCTCCCTCTTCCTCTCCTCTGCTTTTGATCCCCATTCGCTATTCTAAATGCCACCGCACGACATGGGAAGGTAGACCGGGCTAACAACTGTGTCTGTGTCCCCGCTCTGAAAGCCTGGCCCCTGGATCCCTACACATAGCTGCTTATGCGATAGAGACCGGGATGTAAAAAAAGCACACAATGGTGTTGGCATTTTACCTCGATTCATAGCGATAACCATAGCTACCCACTTCAGCTCTCCTGACCTGGAAGCCCTGACCCTCGTGGGACCATGAAAAGGACACATTGTCCTCCTCCTTCACAGCCTGTCTACTTGTAAATTCTACAGAGAAACGCACAAAAAGGGCTGGCCCGTTTCTTGACAGAAGTCTTTGTTCTGGTGAGATGGCCAATATACACAAGTGTAATCTGTTTTTGGAGCAATGAGAGCACGTGGCCGGAGAACTACCCGGTTTTAAACCACGGTGATGAAGTGTCTTTGAATAAGGAAAAGAAAGAGAAGAAAGAGGAAATCCTTTCTGGATGAGACGGGCAAACATGGGAGCGAAGTTGCAATGGGCACAGCATTGTCCTGTTCTAACAGAAACCAAACACTGGGTGCAAGCACGTATTCAGGTGCACTGTTGAAAAGCAGTGGTGGGATCATTGTTGCGAGGGGGCACATACAGGACACCAATCTTCTTTTGTGTCGCTCAGAATGTCCTATTAAGCTTATACACTCTCACACTTGCTCTCAAGTAGTGTTTGCTACTGTGTACTCGGAGCTTGTAGATAAATATACTCTGGGGCTGAGCAAAGTTGTTCAAGGAGGGAAACGCTAAGCTTTACACATTGCTAATTTGTGGTTATGTTTGCTGACAAGCGGTTTTGTGTCAAATAAGTTATGGAATACTTTTCTTGCAAATCCGTGTGTAGTGTATTTAAGTGTTGCTAATAAAAAGGAGTGTGGGTACTAATTAGATTAATTGTTATAGACATGTCAGCACACAGACTGCACAGACAATGATCTCTGATTATGAAGTTAAAAATCCGTTTTACCTTTTCTTCCGAACAACATATGCGATTAAGACGTAAGAATAGGTTAACCTGATCTCAGAAATGACAGCAGAACTATAAATTTGACAGAGATGGCAAATGTATTGGATACTAGTTGAAACGCAGCAAACTAAAGACAGCTGATCTCAGTAAGAAAATTGGCAGGACTTTTTCTTGACTTTTATTAAGTTTTTCTTGTTTATGTTTGTGTTTTCCTGTAGGGTCCTGTACCTCGAGCTACGGCAGTACCGGGACGAGTCTGTCCAGTCTGCGGCAGAAGTCGCTGGTCCACCCGCTCGGTATGATCCCCGTGGGCAGCGGCACCGGACAGGCGTACTGAGGACGGCAGGTGGACACCACGCAAGCTCGGAGGAAAGGAAAGGCAGCAGCGAGTAAAGGACAAAGTAGAATCACCATACCCACATAAAAAACGAGTGACATTCCAAAACGTCTACTTAAAAATAAACGGTATCCGTGTGTAAAGGTGGAGAATTTCAAGAGTACAGGTGCGGAATGTACCGAAAATATATTGTAGGTTGAAAAGAATCAACAGTATAGATATTGACATCACCTCATCACACCCGTATGCAAATACTAAGACCATCAGCTGGTGTGATCTACACTTACGTACATAACTGTACATCACATGCATAGACTGTATTAGTCTGTTTATATATGCAGCAAAGTCTTGCCAAATCTATGTGTGTATGGACATAGTAAGTCAGTAAAGTGTGGAGTGTACAGTGACATAGATATTGATCCTATTCTAAATGTTTATGAATTCGGCCTCAAGTTTTCGTATATTCTGTCATCTGTCTCTATACGTAGAATGTAGACATTCTTTTTTTGCTCAAGTTCAGAAAGAAAAAAATAGAGAAAAATAATTCTAACGTTTTTTTCCTAGTTTGGTTTTTTACTGTATTTTTCCATTGTATGAAATACGTTATGCAAGTTTTAGTAGTTCTTTTGTGTGTGACAAGCTATTTTCCTGTCTGTTTACCATGTTTAGGGCTACTTAAGTCAGATAGATGACTGATGTGCCAAATTATCGTCCCCTTGTACATAGTTCCCGTGTAAATAGAGAGTAGTATAATACAGGTATTTATTCCGACCAGACCCAGTCCGGCGTGTGGCGGGTAGTGCACCACAATTGTACAGTCTACCCATGTAAAATAACAGGTTGTATAAAGATGCTTCAATGGAAAACTGCTCGCAAAACAGCCAGTTTGAAGCGAAGGTGCCAATTGTAGGTCCTTAGCCGTGCTCCCCTCTGTTTAAGGTCGTGGGATAACAAGGCGTCGGCGCCACGTTAATGGGTTAATGACAGCTGGTTAGCAACTGATACAAATCAGAGGGAAAACGGTGGAAGTTTTCCCATGTGTGTTTGCTACAATCGTGTGTACGGATCTTGTGTGCATTAAAGTTTGGGTCTCAGCTATGACGGATATGTGTGATGTCAGACTTTCTTCTATTATACTATATAGCATGAGTAGGTTTCAACTGGAAATATGATCTGTTCAAACTTTGATATGCTTCTTGTCTCTGAATATAAGTATGAAGAAGGTTTAGCTAGAAAATTTGAAATAAGATGTCTCTACCACTCCCTTTCCTAGACAAAAAGATGTCACTATTCCGTTATAGTTATACTGGCATTATGACACGCCAGCGTTCTGATGTTGTCAGTTCTGTGTCTCATTGACACACACACATCTGTTTTACCAACCCACATTCTCTATATAATATAACCGTGAAACACCTTTCAACAACTGTTAGTGAATTTTGTTCTGTGCCTACCGACGATGCTGCTCATATTGTCACTGATATATTAATGCTCCGTTTTGCTAATTCAAAATTAAGGAACAATGTGTCTTTTCAAGCGTAAATTCCTCTTCCACCTTCAAATATACCCCAAACCATTTCAACACATTAACATAACTTTCAGTATTCCTTACACATTCCCAAGCGTTTTATACATAGAGAGAGTAAGATGTATATAAGAGTCTGTAACCTTTCTTACATACATGGTGTACAAGTTTACAGCCACTACCACACCCCGGGCAGTGATGGATATATCAAAACTGCACAGGGGAGCAGAAATATTAATTGGGAAGTCAGAATTCTGGCTATCAGTAATAAAGCAACACCACAGTGGGTTCTGTACCGTAGTTAAGGGCTGTGTTTATCGGCTTAGGGACTCTGGGGTGCCTTTCTGCGGCAAGCAGTGTCTAGGACGAAACTTAGCCTCCTCCTCAGTGAAATTGGAAAGCAAATCGAATTTTTAAAGAACAAGACAGCGCATGACGAAGACACGATTAGCGCCGTAAGGAAAACGGCATACTTCTGTAATTCTGATTGGAGCGGCGAGTGAAAGGTTTCCTGCAACTCTTTGTTAAAAATTTGTCATGGCAAATTTGGAATACTATCAGTTTGAATGCAGAAGTCTTTCGCTTCCTAAAGACCGAACGCAAAGCGCAATCCGCTAAATTCTACATGTAGGCAGACGGGAGCGGGCCAGAGTCTCTCAGCGCTGGCAACAAGGCTCGCAGGAGGCCCGGTGGCGGCGGCTAGGAGTTCCCCGGTGCGTTTATTGCGGCGATGACGGAATGCCGGTCCCTCTAGTCCCGGGCACGCCGCCGATACCGGTATGCCCTTGCACTTGACTGATGTCGTCTCTGGGAATATGCCAGCCTGCCAGCGACAGCGCGCTAAACTGTTCAGGGAACAGACACGGGCCGAGCCGGCGATCAGTCATACCGAGAACACGACGCGCACGGCGCCCGAGGCGACACGACGGCAGTGTGGCATGTCCCGGGACCCGGGAGGGTTGACAGGGGGGCACGGATGGCGGAAATGACGAGCAATGCTTGCGTGATCGTCAGAAATGTGAGGCGTTCAATCTGCCGTCGTTCACACGTCCCCCCAGGCAGGCCACGTCACCAGGCCGGGCGACAGGTGACGTATGTCTGCCACCCAGCGACACTGGTGGCGACACTACAAAACAGGACAAGGTAAGCTGCAACAGGAAAATACCCTCATACAGTCAGGTATTGGATTCCAGAAGTGTAGAACGAACTGAAACGCCAAAAACATGTTAGAATTGTGCGTACTTGAAAAGTCAGGTGTATAAAGTCTCACTGTAACTTGGCAAGGCATTTTTACGTTTTCTCAGCAAGGATGTCCTTGTTCTCAGTAATGAACAAAGAATTTCACAACATTGCAGACATAATTGCCATTCTAAGCATTTTTTTTGTCATTAATGCTACGAGTAGATAATAGCTACACTGATATATCTACGTATGCTACTAAAAGAGATCGTTTATCAAATGGTCTGAATAAAGTTTACACAGACGTAGCCACTAGAGGAGTGATTTTAATTCACAAATTGTACTTATTAGAACGTCTATTATGCCCAGCAGGTAACCTAACCGTGTTAAAGGAAGCCCTGTTGGTAAACTACTGTTCCCGAGACACTCAGGGACATGATGGTACTGTGTTCACAATGGACAGGATAATAGTAATTAGTACTTCAACATCCGCGCACAAAGACAGGACACAAGTGGTGTCTGTAAAACACTCCGGTCTTGCAAACAAGCTAAACAGGGGACCAACACGTTTCTTAATCCGGTCTCTTGTAGCGGTAAGCCACAAAAACACTCCAGAACAAGTTTGCAAAGGCTCGAACAGGCCCTCTTCTTCCAGTTGGTTAGGTTTTGGTGACCCGTGTCCGGAACCCATCAGAGTCCAGAACGGTAGAACATGCGTCAAACATAGCTGACAATGCTGGGGAATAACCATGGGTGCTGTACATGTACTAGGCACAGCAAGGACATTACCCCTGTATATACACCGAAAACACTTTTCGTCTAAATGGAACGCAAGCATTCTATATTAACTCGAATTTTCCAATCTCCTTGTTTGTTCAGTAGCTGTTGCCATACAGTGTACCATGTACAATTGTCGTGCAATAAAGTTCTCCGATATAATGTCCTTGGGTACAGCATTCCCAGAGTTTTCGCTCTCGTTTTACACTAGATAATATTTGACAGATGGCGCAAGGAATTTCATAGACAAAGCACGAATTTGTTTTACATTTTGTGTGTTTCGTTGTCTCATAGGTTATACTTTTGCATCGTGTATGATATTACAATTTTTAATATAATATCAAGGGTCGCACGAATCCAACCGTCTAGTGAAACCCGGGACTTACAGGTGTTTTTGAAGAATTGGACAGAATATGGCTAAAACAAACCTGGTCTTCACATCGTATGGTGAATTTGCGTATGAAAGTACAGTACGTGTAATATTCTGGATGAATCGTTCATTCTGTATTACGGTACCGGTATTAATTGATCGTTGAGAAGGCTTACAAATACATTCAGAGAAATACATGAAACATCTAGACTGCCTATGTATTTTATTTTAGTGGCGCTAGTTAACTATATACACTCAGGTTTGCGCGTTCTTTGAAACTTCGACTACATTATACCATATCATGCAGCGGTACTGTGTGGTCATATTTTATTCCAGATTTTTTTTACGGCTCGGAGAACAATATTCTCTGTAAAGTGTTCTTTCAACGTGATGTAGAAAAGCTTGCAGACGCGAGTAGCGCGCACAGCCCATAATTTCCCCGTCCTATCGCGCCCATTCTAACGAGACAGTAATCGCCGTGGTGAAAGACGTGAAAAACGGTTGCGAGCAGCCAGTGGCTGGCGGCGGGCAGATAACTTGCATTAGGCGACCCTCCTGTCACCAACGGCGACAATTGGAGACTTTCCGGGTGCGAGATAGGCGCGATACTCTCGGCGGATGCGTAGTTACTGTCGGGTTAATCGTTACGCTGTTATTTAGCGAGATGATTGTGGGACTGCGGCGGCGGTAGGAGCTGTCACCTGCGGGGTGTGGGGGGTGACGTGACGGATGGTGGTGACGGATTGGAACAGCCGGTGTTGGATGTAAACCTGAGGTGTGCTGATCTCCGTAACTGCCGGGCCGGGGGACGGATATAGCTGTAGTGTTCAGCAGGTGGGAAGGTTCGGTGTGATAGCCCCCGGGATCACACGACGCGCCCGACAACCGTGAAGCGGCGCCCAGAGATCTCTAGAACGGCGAGGGAACTCGGGAAAATCCGGTGGAAATGGATTTCTGCACAAAACGGATTTACTGAGAATGATTTACAAGAAGATTCCCCACTTTTCCATTACGCACAAATTCATTTTTCACGTACAAACACACAACTTACCCTGTCAACGTAACACCGCGACTACGTGACTCAGAATGTCATTTCCTCGGACTCCTAAAGGACAAATTGTATTGACCGAAGCAAAACATATAGTTCCTCCATCACAAATAAAAAAGTTGGAAAAGAAGCAGTAAAGGGTCATTCACCGAAGATCTAACTTATGAAATGGAACTACGATAAAAAGTAGATTGTGGATGTGCATTGTAACCCTAACACTACCAAGGTTTACGAACAAGTCATAACTACTAACGGCGAAGTACTGTACTTAAATAATATGTGTAATAAGGCGGAGGCGACAAACAAGATCGATGTGCACATTCCCACATTTTCTTGAGATAATCAGTCGAAATATGTAAAAAATTGACGCACGAATTCAAGGAAAAAAACAGTTTAACCATTGTTTCGTAGAATTTATTCGCGCTCTGTTGTAGGAGAAACAATTCGATAATGTTTTCTTTCAATATTCATTACTGATACTCGAGAGTCAACAGAGCGATGTAGGCAATATAATAATGGGCGAATTAACGATCGAATCGAGAGTACACATACAAAGAAACGTACAGTGTATTTACTATATACCTCTTGGCGTACACATATCGAATCTGTGGGAAAACTGTTTGCATTCTTTGTCATGGTATCTTTTACCTGTAAGCAATTAGTAGCGAATTACTTTATACACAATATTGCTGCATGCACAGGAAATAAAGAAATTGTAGGATTTGGAGAAAATGAAGAAATGTAAAATACCGTACGTATGTGCCTGTAAGATACAAGAAAACATACAGACACGGACGCATGTTCTCGAAGCAGAGGTTTGGGTTTTGGCTTATTTTGAAACTTTTTTTATCGAGGTTTCTTTTTTGCATTGGAAACCCAACGCATAAAAAATCTCAGAGCAAAAAAAGGAACCCCGATAAAAAAAGCCGAAAAACACGCCAAAAATAAGCCAAAACCCAAACCACTGCTTGGAGAGTAACGGACACAGACACTTCAGTGTTCTTCTGAATGGCGATGCTGACCTATGACCTCAGGTGATTGACAGGTCCTCTGTCATGTCGGGCGTGCGCAGCAGGTGCTTCAGGTGATGACTCCTGCAGATGTGCAGACGGGACATCTTCATTTCCGGACAGAAATATATGGTCACACCTGGAAGTCGTCTTGTCTTATCAAAAACACATGTTATCTTTTGCCTCTGCAAACTAGTAAACATATTTCAAAACATTGTCTTTCTTTTATGCGAACTAGTTTCATGGTTGAAACCCAACAGTCGGAAAACTCTGTTCAAGTGATTACTAGTATTTGCGGTGAATTTGGTACACTTGAAATTTTAGTGCACATTTTAAAAAATGATTTCAATGACATGTTTCATAACTTATATATAGCTGCACTCCCTCTAGACATGTATGAGACATCATCATATCAAGTTAACGGCAGATAGGTATAGTTTAACAATGGAAATATCCTTACTATAATTTTTCGTACATTGTACGGCTTTCCCTATTTCAACATAGGAAGGAATTTCGAATATCGGTCAATGCAGCCGACAAAAATTCCTTTACTCGCAGCTAAAGCATGAATCGACAAAGGCTTTGTCCACAAGAGGGTGGCCGCCTTTAGACGAACAACAAACTGTTTAGCATTTATAGAGTTGAATCAGTGCAGAGTCATTGTCTCCGTCCAGCCATCGTCAACACCACAGGCTGAACATAATTCCATCAAAGTGAGGACATATTGTTCACAGAGACGTGTATTGTGCGCGCTATAATAGGATAAACTCCTTTGCGCGCTCAATACACCTGCATATATTTGGCGGGGCCGATTGAGGGGTTGTGACGTGCCCCTCCCGCCAACATTGTGTGGGTCAGGGGGAAAGATGGATGTCCTGAGAAGATAAAACTGCAGCCTCGCGCCCCGCTGGGCCCGCACTTCGGGGAGGACCGGCGGACAGTATAGCGTTACCGCGCCCTGCTGCGCGCACAATTGGCAAGGAAGCCTTTCCCAAAACGCGCGGAGAAAAGAAACCATTGTCCGCGCCTGACAGGTCCGCTGCTGAAAATGTATGAGCCTTCGTTCCAAGATGGCAAGAGCGCCTTTTTCAGGTTAATCCAGAAAAGATGTTTGTGAGCCGAAATTCAGGTGGTACAAACGCTATTGTTGGCATTTCCTTTTCAAAACGTCGCGTTATCTTAGGTCATACAGCAGTAGCGAGTGTTACGCAAAGAGGATATACATCACTAGAGGAGGTAACAAATATTTTGACTTAGGTGATTCCGATGCAAACAAACAAAACGTATCCTCAAAGTACATAAACAACTCCGGGTCAGATGCTCGCTGTGATGAGTTAAAAAGACATTGACCCAAGGGGGACCCGGTGAGTTGTACAGAAAGCGCCCATTCCTCCGCGGGACGGACGGTTCTTGAGTTCCCCTTTATCAGAAGTCGTAAAGACGGATTTATGGGGCAGTCGGTGTCTCCGCAATCGCTGGAAAAATCAGACAAAACACCGCCCTGGGAGAAATCATATTCCCCAGTAGTGAAGGAGTTTTATTCCCGCTAGAAACGCGGCTGTAAAGAACATAATGGAGAGATTCACCTCTCCGAACAGTGGAGGATGATATTCAAGATGGCTACCGAGATGGCGGGCAGCCTTCTGAAGACTCTCAACAAAACTGTCATCTTTTAAGGTGCCAAGGGGCCCGCCTCCCGTAAGGAAGACCATGAAAAGGAACGGAGCAAAATGCCAAGTCTCGGATTTCTGAGATTGGCCCTCAACACAACAGATGTGGACCTGATGTTGACGTTCCCTTTGACTTGTCTGTGAAGACGAGAATGGCGGGGCTTCTCCCCAAACGAGTTAGGACTGAACGTGCGCTGTCTTGTGTGTTTGATGACGTATGGACAGTGATAACGCATGAAAAGGCTTGTCTGGAAGATGTGCCCGTTATAGAAAACTTGATACCCTCCAACTACATGCCGCTCCAACAATTTGTCAAGTGTAATGGGTACACACATGATGATAGCAGGGCTGGATATGTAGCTTTGGTATTGCTGGCTGGCAAAGCTATGCCATGTACGTTTTCAATATCATCGCGTTTCCAACTCTTTTCCCTGGTACACAAGTCTATGGGGTATGCAATTCTGGTGTCAAGGAGGTCCTTGCTAAAATCAAGGAGGTGCTTGCTAAAATGAAGCATTATACAATTGTACAATAATGTTTCGACGGCCATGAATAGACAATTAATGTATTCCTTCATGAAGCCTGCGTACAAGAGAACTTTCCATCGCAAATAGACAAAAACAACAGAAATCATAGAATACACACCAACTAATCACACCTAAATGCATTAGTATTGTTTCAGAACAAGGTGTTAAAGACGGATCTGACACCATCCGCCGCCAATCGGAAGACATGAAACAAAAGAGCCGGGAATGTGATTCTCCGTTAATCTGATCTATTTCTCCGTGATTATGCTGGTCCGAGAGAGCTCGGAAACCGTACTGTTTGCTTTTCCCAAAGGAACAGGAGCTTGGCGAGAGCACGTTGTTGTAGTGGAGGGGCGAGGGTTCTCAGCGGGGATGGCCGTTTATCATCGTCAGGAGAATCATCTTCACTGCAAACACCTTGTTTATCTAACGTCTTTACTGTCAGGTTATGATGTTACCATATGATCGAGAATATCGACATTATTCTGATCAGGGCTAGGGCGCCAATATTTCCTGCTTTCAAATGCATTATACATATCAATGTACAGTTCTATCATGTATATGTATCATGTAACAAGTTATCTAAAATGGTTTTGAATCTTTTAAATTCCTGAAAGTTTCTGCATAGTAAAAAATTCCTTGATGTAAACATCATTGAGTATACATCTAAATTTTAGAAATTTTCCTCGTATTTTCGATATCGATGATTGCCAAATTGGGACGAAATTCTACATGTCGAAATGACCTGTGCTTTGATTTATATTACTATGTAATAGGTATTGAAAATATCGAGCCTGAATTTTGCTGAAATATCCTGTTGTGAATTCCTTGCATGCAATGGCAGATCTAACTGAAGACATCAGACACTGTAAAACGCTGTTCCCAATCAGACGTCGTTATTCGGTGATTTTCAGAACCGTCGGGGAGTCCCTTCACACGAGATCGAGAAAAAAAACGCGTTTTTTCCGCCGCAGTCCAAAATTTCTCGCCAGGGTCCTGGCGACAATGCAACTAGCTTGGTAAACAGAAAAAGAGGTGGAGCTGCGACTGTGCCCGATTTTTACGCCTGCTGTGACCCCACAGCTTCTAAATCTCCGGAGAAACAGCCCCTCCCCCTGTCACCCCGACCCGCCTGGCAGCTTCCCCTGTCCACGGTGCCGTTCTCAACGGGACACCTAGGCCAAAAATGCCCGCGAAAAACAACCAATGAGAGATTACCATAATGACGTCAGTTTTACTTCTATCCAATCAGATCGTGCGGTTGGCGGAGGGGCGCGGACTAATCAGCATTGTAAATCAGTTGGGGAGAACTTCAGACGGGGTCACTGCTCCCCCGCAGGCACCAAAACAGAGCGGAGCAAAGAACGACTGAGTACACACGTACGTCCCGGGACAACGCCGAAGGACCGTTACTCCACTAGACGACGTGCTGATTCCAAACTTTCCAACCATGAACATGATGACCATGAGACAAGCTGGCGGGCCTGTAGCCACGTTCAGACCTGCATTCCCTTTGGAAGGTGAGTCTGCCTGTGAATGTGTTTCCCCCCTCTCAAGTTTAAGTCTCGTTTATTGATCGTTCGTACGTCAATCAGCACATGCAACATGGGGTCAAATGGTTATCTATCTGGAGATAAAACTAGGAGATAACGGTTACCGTTGAGGAGATATGGTAGATCCTTTGCCTTGTTGTCAGTTTCACTTTAGTGATAGTGTGTCTTCTCTGTTGGATTTTGCAGTTTGGTGGTTCTTAGAGTAGTGCAGGAAGTGTATTCTTCTAGGTTATTGTGTAGAACAATAACCTCACGAGTAAGAGCATGATAGCGAAGGTGCATGTTGACGTATACGCGAGGATTCATAATTTTGAAGATGAGTCTTGTCTGAGAATTATCAGATTATTCTAGGTCTTTAAAATATATCTTCCGAAATTTGTAGTAGGTATTGTTTTGCCGGTGTCCCGCAAACTGATACGGTGTTGTAGCGGAAAATTATCAAATTAGAAGATATAGATTATCTAAGGCGATACACAATTGTTAGTGTTTTGGCGTGGACGCGGTGTGTAAGTGTTAACACGAGCCCAGCACACGAGTGGTGATGTAAAGGTCTTTGTCATGGTGCAGGGCAGGGTCGTGTGAACCAGCTCGGGGGAGTCTTCATCAACGGCCGCCCGCTGCCCAACCACATTCGGCACAAGATCGTGGAGATGGCCGCCGCCGGGATCCGGCCCTGCGTCATCAGCCGCCAGCTCCGCGTGTCGCACGGCTGCGTCTCCAAGATCCTCTGCCGCTACCAGGAGACCGGCTCCATCAAGCCGGGCGCCATCGGCGGCAGCAAGCCGCGCGTCGCTACGCCCGAGGTGGAGAAGAAGATCGAGGACTACAAGCGAGACAACCCCGGCATGTTCAGCTGGGAGATCCGGGACCGGCTGCTGAAGGACGGGATGTGCGACCGCAGCACCGTGCCCTCCGTCTCCTCCATCTCGCGCATTCTCCGCGGAAAGGGCCACAAGATCAGCGACTTGGAGTGCGAGGGAGACGACGATACGAGCATCGACAGCGATCGGAAGCCACACAGCATCGACGGCATCCTGGGAGAAAAGAATGGTGAGTTCACATGTTCACTTCACATCCTCTGAAAAGGCTTGGAATTCGCTGACGCAGAGTCACGACCTCTCTGAAAACACGGATTATGCACTGAATATCACCTATGCAAAAATATGTTTCTGCTTCAAACGAAGTTCTCGTGTACACTACCATCGTTTTAGTCAGTATTGATTTTAGTGGACCGATTCTTGTAGTTTAATATCTTAAATTGATGTTGAATTTGAATACCAGTACTAGTTCTAACACAAGTACTAGTTCTAATTTAGCCTTTCCCTGTAGCAGACTGTTGTATAATTTATCATCATAGTTGAATATGTTCGTGTGTATTATGTTTGTATGTTCCATGTATGTGTGTTCAAATTTGTGAACAGATTCTCTGCTTAATGGTAAACTAATCCTTTTGAGTGAATGATACGTTTTAGTGTTAGTGTTTACACAATTGGTTAACGTGTCTGACCTCCTTTGTAAGATGGTGTTCTTTCGATCTCAAATTATTCTGATCTATTAAACGTCAGTAATATAGAGCGTTGTAAACATGATGGGAAGTCAGCAAAACTTACAATCGTATCCACGTTGTCATCAGTCAACACTCCAGCTCTCTCTGACACTGGTCGATCATATTTCCGCTTAGGTTTGGGTCGCTTGTGGTTCCATGCTGATTCGGGAATGACTAGCATCTTTCCAAACATTTTACTATCATCACAATGACTTACTCGTTACATAGTCTCATAGAACAGTTCATATACATGTTGTGTACGAACACATGGCTTAGTTCACGGTGCCTCATGCCTGGAGTTTTGACACATCTTTAGAGAGGCCTAACCCACAGAAGGCGTTTTGTCTGCCCAGCTGTGAACTTGGCCCTTTTTTCTCACGCACCAGAGGTCACAGAAATGAGGTCATAGAAAATTAGCAGGCATGGGAAAATTCCGGCAGTGATTAATTCTTAATTAGCAGATCTGTGCTGCTTGCGCGCCCTGTTAGCACGCAATTGTTTATTCTGCAGATTCGCGGGTGGACAGTCATATGTCGGGCATTTCAAAACTTCCTCCGCTTGGCAAGCTTAGGATTCACACATGATCTAAGACCGAGTAATGTGTTCCTCGTTTTTGCTAGTAAAAGTTATATGTCGTTACCACCTTAGACTGAAAGATGGACAGACAAAGGTTGTTGGTGTCTTTGTACTCTAAAATGCTAGTAATTTTATACGTCTTCCATGGTTTGCAGAATACCGGTAGAAGAGAAGTCAAACCCCTCAAACATACTAGTAGTTCTATACATATCTCTAGTTTTAGACAATTACCTAGTGTTATTATGTAGAGTTTGAAGGTATTTCGTACCCTGCCTCAATGTTCTTTGTTATTTCCAAATTATTAGCCTTTGGGCAGGAATTTGCAATAAACTTGTCTATATTTTATAGTTATATAGTAACTTTGCCTATCGAACCTGCAATAGATATTGAATACCGTTGTGTTGTCCAAGAAATCGGGTGCCTGGTCGCGTGTTTTAAACAAAGTTGTCGAAACACAGATAAACTGTGTGGCAAATTCAACAAACACCGTCGCCGGCCATGACGAATCAGAACTAGCTGGCTGATGGGTACAAAAGAGGGCCACGCGTACGGACACGTCCCGGAAAACAATACACGGACCCCAGCAAAAACAAAAGCATGTGTACGGCATGGAAATGCTCGATGCCTTTGACCATTGACTGAGATTTGCAAGTTAAAGCTGGTTACATGGGAAAAACGGAATCCCACATTGAGACAATACAACTTGAAGCGAATTACATCATCTCCCAAGTAGATTTCCTACAAAGTCAAAGCCTTTATTCACAATTGAATGCACAAAGCTTGTTGTAAATGCCTTCTTGAAGAATGAATAAAGCTTGACATTCATGTCTTGGCCTCATTTGTGACCAGAGTTCAGCGGAACGGTTACAAGGCAGAGAATTCCTCTACGGGAGTCAAACCACGAGCGGAAATGAGACAACGTAATAGGAATTTCTCCGACGACACGACGAATTCCTGAAAGAGAAACTCTTTTTTGTGACCAATTTTCGATTCCTACCGCAATTCGCAGGCAAGCGTTAATCCTAATTTATAGCTAAAAATGTGTAATTCAGGAAATCAGTACTTAAACAAATGGCGATAATATGAACTGTCAGCGCCGGGGTATTGTAGACTTGGATGATGAATGACCCTTTCAGAAGGTGTGCCTGGCCTCCGATCGCACCTCGGCGATAAGGACCTTGGCCATTGAAGAAGTGTCCAAGTCGTTTACAGCCATTCTCGGCTCTCCGGGTTATCGTGGGAAAAATCCCACCTCGACGCGGCGCGGAGTCGGCAATGATGCATGCACAAAAACCTGTGAAAATTCATCCTCCCCCTCATAGGGGAGCCCGAGTACAAACCCTCGATCTTTCGCTGTGAAGAATATGACAGATCTGCGTGGTACTTGACAACCTTTCTCTACACAGGACGTGCGGTTTTCTCCTGGATTCTTGAGATTTTTGCGTTGTTTTGTCCATGTGTTTTGTGGAGTTTTTTTTTGTGTTGCGTGTATTCATGTTTAGTGGGGGATACTGCATGCTGAGGATTGTCATGGAAATACCTTGTGGGTAGAAGGGCCGCCATATGTTGGCTGTAACCCCAGACCCGGGCGGAAGGAGAGTAGGTCTATAATTTGGGGATTCTCCCTACGATTCTCGACAGTGTCCGCCACCCTTCAATGAAGTCGCGGTAGGTCTGGGGCACGGCACCAGAAATATGCAATCAGAGGGCCGCGGAAGGAGTGAGGAAGCTCGCGGAACTGTCCTCCCGGAGTCGTGACCCGTGCCCCGCGATTGTCCGTGAAAGCGGAGAATATCTGCGGGCTCTGCGGGGGAAAAACGGCGCGTTTCCCGCCCAGCGAGGTGCCTGCTTACCCGCGCCAGTTCACAAAGCTCCCTATTGACGGGAGGAGGCTTCAGATGATGAATATCCAACACTCCGAATAATGACCAAATGAATCAAGATCTCCCGCAAATTGAAGAGATTATTCCAATGCCAGGTTATCGCTGTAACCGGCTTTATGGAATTGTGATAGAATTCGAAAAGCAAGTATTCTTTGTGCGATCCGTGAAAATGGTATAAATAGTTGAATGTGCTTCTAGCAGTACAGTATACTAGATTTTAGACGCGAAATGGGGGCAGTCTATTCGGAAATGAGAGTTAATTGAAACGATTAATTATAATGGCCCCAAATGACCACTTGATGACACAATGAAGTGGACCCAGGCCAATAGAACATGGTGTAAACTCCCACCCCGCTGTATCAGGCTGCTGGCCTAATATATACTACCGAAACGGCACTGGAATCATTGTGTTTTAGTAACTTTTTAAAACAAATCGTTTTTCTCTGAAGCCTATTGGCACAAGTCACTAGTATTTTCACATTCTAATAAGCACGTAGTCTATTATTGTTTATCAAAACAGAAGATTGTGATGATTGGATGGGATCATTCGCTATTTTCACATCCATGGCTGAAAATGTAACATGCGTATTCCCCTATGTAGCCAAGAACTCAAGTTGATTCCATGCAGCATTTATTGAACCTTTTGAAAACCAACTGTTGTATTAGGTAACGGCCTTACGGTTCATTTTTGTCAATCTGAGAACGATAATCACGATATCAGTGATAACACGGCATCTTTACAACTCAAAGTCGACCTATTGAAGTTAAAATCCTCGTGAGAAACCACACATTGTACGAATACGTCTCCCCAGCCTACCACCGCCATAGAAGCCCAGAAGGTCACTGTGTATTAGCCCTACAACAAAGGCCAATATAACTTAGAATTGAATCTGAAATGCCTATTTTGTTCCCCCGGTACTCGACAGAAAAGCAAATTGTCGACACAGTTAGGTTTTTATGTCCGGAGCCATGGTAACAACCGTTATCAAACAACAATCACGGATGTGATTAATGTCATCAAGTATACATCAGATGCTCATATTGCCGTGTTCAGCTGGGCCCTGCTATAGAAAAGGCCCCGTAGTAACATCTGTGCGCGGGGAAGCCGTCCGTTATTATTGCTGGGAAAATTGCTGGTTGAGCGGGCCTGCTCAATGCGGGCCCCACCGCTTGGCAAGAAGGTGTGAAGTACGACAGCGAGTCGCATCTGTTCGTGAACACGCGCGCACATGGTGTACGACACAAACACAAACCGCACTCAACAACGCACTCCCAACATACAACCTACCCAGGGAGGTCTACAGTATTAACTCATATGTAACCCTACTCCAACAAAATATGGCTACACAATATGACACGGATCATACCTACAACCTACTGCACGGTGAAGGGAACTCAAGACAAATTGATTGTTCCAGGTTATGGTTTTGACAAGAGTTTTGAAGGGAAGCAGTTGGTCAAGGGGCGCTAATATGAAAGCACGAGGCATATGAACCGTTTTGTGTTGAGGAGAGTTGGCGTGGGTCGCCAGGGAGTTTCATATAATCCGACTGGGCTTGTTAGCGAGATTATATATGCGCGCACTTGTCGGAATGTCATATGTAGGTCGTGCAGGTACATCGTATTTCAAGCTGAGCACTTGCATGGTGTTCTGGACGATTGCATACACAGTGGTCGCTGATTATACCTCCGTATCCGCGGAGATTATAACACATACTATATACAAACACTGACTCCGTGAATGTAGGCATTCTGTATAACTATAAAAACGGCTTCTGGACACAGGTCATTACAGGCATCATTATAATTCTAAGCATCTATTTTTTAAAGCTGTTATTAAAATAGTAGATTGAAATAAGGAAATGTATGTCCATTCGGTGAACTCACTAAGAATTATTAGATTTAGAGTCGGAATTCTACCTTGTATTAATTTCATATCAATTGTATGAAAATGTATAGATACCGCATGTTCTTTTTCTAAAATTTCTTCAATCAGTGTTTCCTCATGTTGGGATGTCGGAAGTTACAAACTGTTGTTTACGTTTCGTCCCTACCCTGACAGCAGGGGACAATCAACAAACTCATAACCAGGGGAAATAACCAATCGGATCCGCTCTCTCGCAGTGTTTGGGTTTCGCGGATCGCTCTTGAAGTACTAATTCGGGAAAGGCCGTGGCGAATGTATTTGCGATATTCTATGTTTTGTATACCCAAACAGGCAATGACTCTACATTTTTCTATAAACAGTAGTCAGTAGAAAATAGAAATTGGTGAAAAATAGTAGTTATAGTTAACAGTGGTTCTGCATGGTCGCGAAGCAAATATATTATGTCCCAATGTCGTGGAAACGTGCAACATGTATTTCAAGACTATCATAATTAAAAATAGCCATTAGAATTAATAGTAATGCAAATACAGCATGTCAAAAGAGAATTTTAGAATAGAAACGAATTTATGGTGGTGTTATGGCAGTATAAATGGCAGTATACTAGCTCTCCAAGTGATGTGCGAGAATATCTACAAAAACTATTGCTTCAAGGTATGATAAAGGTTAACGTTGTTTTTCGGATTCCTGTAATGAAATATTCCACGGGACAGTTCTCCACAAAACTGAACATCCTGCGATTGTTGGTATACACCGTAGATACCTGTAACGAAAACGTTGTTGTTTTATATCAGGACCGGGAGACAGTTCCGACTGCGACTCCGAGCCCGACCTGCCGCTGAAGAGGAAGCAGCGCCGCAGCCGCACCACCTTCACTCCGGAGCAGCTGGAGGAGCTGGAGAAGGCGTTCGAGCGCACTCACTACCCGGACATCTACACACGGGAGGAGCTGGCACAGAGGACCAAGCTGACGGAGGCCAGGGTGCAGGTCAGAGTCTGCAGTTATCTCTGCTAGCTAAGTTATCTAACCTAACACTTACTAACCCTAACCCCAACACCAACACTAACATTAACACTACCCGGACATCTACACACGGGAGGAGCTGGCATAGAGGACCAAGCTGACGGAGGCCAGGGTACAGGTCAGAGTCTTATAAATCTAACCCTAACACTTTCCGGACAGCTATAGTTCATTTGTCTCAAATTTGGAAGTCTGGTCAGGTTGTTGTTATAAAACTAATATTTTCAATAGAAATATTATAATCGAGAAGAAAGTTCAGAAGACATTTCAGAACTTCAGTATGCCTTGCCTTCATACACAAAATGCGTTCTATATTACTGGTAGTTTTTGTGGAGTAAGAAGGGACAGGGATCATGAGGTGAAACCAATCCCGAGTATTTCCGCCACGTCTGCTTTCACACTTGTGCCCAGTTAAGCTAAGGTCCCAATTACGCCGGTGCCCGTCGGGGATGTAGCCCCGGCTGGCCCCTGCCGGGTTCAGGAGTCGGGCGGGCATCGGCTGTCGTGGTCACAATTAAAAGTTTCCTTCAGTAGCATTTTGTTAAAAATTTGGTCGGTCTCCGGCAGGCACCCGGCAGGTACCCAGCAGATTCTCTGACGACGTCTTGTATTGACCTATACGTAATGCAGAATTCACGTATTTGTTGTGATCATTTGATCTGTGAGGTCACACATTTTACCCGGGTTTACGACGTACACACCTTTATTCTGTTCATCTGGTCTGTGACGTAAGATATGTGTCCCGGTGGAATGCCGGCAACCGGAGGGGTACCTCTCGGTGTTCTCACGATGAGGTCACGGCGTCTTTTTGTCAGCGGGGCCCGGGTAGAATTTAACTCAGAATTAAATTCTTATCGGGGCCCCGACGGGCCAAAAAATAGCCCGGTAGCCGCAGGGTGCCCCGCGGGGCCACGTCGGGGTCCCGCCCGAAAGTGGTAAAAAACAGCCCGGGAACTACCCGCCAGGGCCCCTTTTCCCAATTGGGACCTTAGCTTTAGCAGGTGTGAATACTGCTGACTGACAATGATGATATCAGACTCGGAAAACATACACTGACAGCGATACTCTCATGGGAGAATAACACAGTACCGTACCTTCTTACACACCTGTACAGACACACAGATGTTAGTCTTCCTCACTAGCTAACAAAAGCTAACAACCACACAACTTCTATGCAAGGGTCTCTAAGACAATTATTACGATATCATAGCATATCTAGACATCTACTTTCTTGTGTGATTTTTTTTGCGTTCTGCTGTAGACATTTAAAAACAGTTTTTCGATATGCACGTTCTGTACTGGTTGTATCATTCTGTGGTAAAATCGATCAGTCTTTTGCTTAGTTCAGCAAGTTTCTTTCACATGGCCCAAAAATACTGAGATCTCTGGAGAGTTGTGGGTCTCTGTGGAAGAGGGACACGGGGGTCAGTGCGGTCAGCAGAGTGACCCCACGGCTCAGGGGACTGACAGTCTCAGGCCTGTCGGACACCCGGACTGATACAGACCTGGCAGGGAACACTGACCTCTTGTACGTCCCCACAGAGGCAGTGAAATGGAGACAGTGAATCGCAGGTCCCCCAGGTTGACATCTGTGCCTTTATGGATCGGTCTCCCGCCGGCCGCAGGAAATGGGGGCTGCGGTGAAAGATGTGGTGGGCGGACAGGTAGAAATCCTCGCTTCCGCACGGCAGTCATTCCGCCCTCAAATTTTCTCCATCGAGAAGAAAAGCCGGCACAGCACACTTGAACCCGAAATACTTGTATTCAGTAGTGACACAACCCCGAGGTCTAGAGTACTTCTTAAGCGGAAATTCTGATTCCTTAAGCGTTAGCTGTGTTTTGAGCAAAATCTTTCGCCAGATGCCGTATGAAAGTCAGAAAATAGAAGCTAGTAGGTACCCAGGGTAGGTACCAAGGTGGGCAGGGCTACTTGTGATGAAGCTGATCTTAAAGTCAACTGTTGCCATAAGTTTTCACCATGGTTGTCTTGAAGAAAACAAACACTGTATCGTAGGAGGTTGTCCGTGGAGACCATCAGGGATGATGAGGGTACATCTCTGTCTGTAGAGGAAACCACGGAGGATCTGACCTGTTAGCACGTGAGGAGACCCCCTCTGCTTTTCAATTTATTTTGGCGTGAAGTGCATCTCTCAGCGCGCCCGACCACACGGATTCTCCCCGTTCCCACTCATCCGAACCCGCCAAGGAACACTTACCGAAAAGTGGTGGAATTCACAGGGTCAAGAGGCTGGGATGAGACGTCTGGAAAATTCATTCCATGTGTAGTTCCCATCCCGTACGGTACCCGATCCCGGGCCGGGGCTGGGACTGGGGAGGGGCAGGCTTCACGGGCCCATCATTCTCAGGAAGAGTCGAGGCGTGGAAAAATGCTGCCCTTTGTTCGAACACATGGGCTCTCAAACCAGATCCATATTGAGCACACTACCTCGTCGTGAAACATCGCCTGTTCCCACATCACCCGTACGTCAAAGCCATGACAGTTCGTCTCTCATCCCAGCCAACATTGGCACGGGCATTGCATGGCAAACAACCCTATATGCTTTCTGTCAAATCAAATCATATATAGGCCAATCGTAATTGAGTTAAACAAGAACATAGCTCGTAATTGTCAACAATGTCTGAAAGTTGTCTCGTACTTGTGTTGTATACGTACTTGGCCTGTACGGGCTAATACTACTTGACTGGGCAGAACTAACGTGGTTAGTGAGAAATGCTACTGGAAGCAGGCATCAGTTTCCCGCTATCATGTATGATGTAACGAACCATGGAGATTTCGTTAAGATAGGAACTCGAGTAGTCAGGAAAATAATTCCTGTACACATGTAATTCTCGCTAAGTGTCAAACATTAACAACTGCAGGATTTACATAAAGTAATGCAGGAAATGCCTTCGATGATCGGAAATAACAGACGCGGAGAAATTTCTCGTTTCGGTGCGTCTGCTTTGATCGCGCCGTGCTTGTATCAATAAGTTCTTGATGAAGAAGATGATGAGGTCGTTATTTTGGTCATAACAAACCGGCGCAAATTCGGTCTCACAGGGAAGCACACGCGTGGTTAACCCTTACATGCCGTATTTCCCAGCGGATCTTTATTTTTCCTTTTCATGGCTCAGTCAAGAGAAAAGCACCGATGCAACAAATACCTATATTTATACCTATTCACCGCTAATCCTTGCATAAATCCGATATGATTACAGAGAGATCCTCCGCTATCCTTACAAACATTGGTCCACATGGGTGATTCGGGATAAGTTGTTTCAACACAAAGCAATTGACCCGTTCGCCCCGGGCCCCTTTAGCACTTAACTAAAGACAAACGGGCATGTCTGTCTGGTGCGGCTGTGTTCCATAGCGGAGCTATGTGGGGACATGGTGGACACCTGTTTTCATGATAAGAAAGGGACATAAAATAGACTAGAGAGTAAATCATGCAGTAGGGTGGAACATAACTGCTGGTTAGCCAAGGCGACTTTTCCTCCACATGTCGCGTCTGTTGGAGTGTTTCCAACGCCGAAACGTTTGATACCACATACGTATACTATATATACATACCGCTGATTTTAGGCGCTAAGCCGACCTCAAATCGTGCATTGTGTTTCTGTTAGAGTCTAGTGAGGGGAAAATAGAATTACTGTAAAACTCTGGGGTTCTGTGATTCTTGATGTATGTAGTATGTACTCTCCACAATCAGCAAATATACACTGAAATCTACCTCAATCTACAGTGTTAAAGAAGCTGAACTGTCAAACATCTGCACAGATTTATATCTTTGGAACCAGAATGTAACCGTTCCTTGTCCGGCTTCCAACCTTGCTGACTAAGATTGCTGAGGATGCACGTCATATCATGACCTCTTCTTCACCCAAGAATGACAGAACTCAAGAGTCCAGACGTTAGTAGTTATGGTGTGTGATGTCTCCATCTGTGCAGGTGTGGTTCAGTAACCGGCGGGCCCGCTGGAGGAAGCAGCAGGGGGCCCAGCAGATCCCGTCCTTCATGCCGCTGGGTTATCCCGCTCCTGCCGCCGGGACGCCGACCTACATGCCTGTCCCCGAGCCTGCTTACCCGACCAACGCACCAGGTACCACCCCTTCTCTCCAGCCAATCCCAGTATTGAAATGAAATGCATGTTACGTACTCTGAGCGGTTCTGAACATGAAGAGTAAACAAATTTTATCGTATGAAACTTAGGTTGATGGAGATCATCCTTTTGATTTTCTGAGTGAAGAGAAACCATGTAATTTATCTTCTCTCTAGTTCATCCCAGTACTGAAATGAAATGCAAAGCATGTGTTACTTACAGCGGTTCTGCACATGAATGGCCCCATGAATAGTAGACAAATTTTATGACCCTTAGATTGATGGAGATCATTATTTTGATATTCTGACTGAGGGAAGAGGTATTGTATCTTCTCTCTAGTTCATCCCGGAATAAAATGCGAAGTACGGTCTATGTACAAGTTCTCTGCCCTACATACGAAGAGTTGACAATTTTATTGGTTTGAAACTCAGTGTGATGGAGGGGATTTTCTTACCAGTAGGATAGGATCTGTTCGTCTAGCATTTATTCTGTGTGAGAAAAACTAGTGTGTCTTTCCACCAGTCACAGGGATCATGGCACGGCAGCAGCGTCGCTGGAAGAAGGCCGTGGGAGAGAGAACTTTATCCTTTTACACCGACAAATGTGTTACGATCCCAATTTTCTGTCTTATTACTTACAGATTCGGCAACCCTGCACAGACCACAGCCTCTGCCCCCTACCAGCATTCATCAGAGCGGGGCTGCAGACACGGCCAGCATGTACGGCACTGCCAGCAAACCCTACCAGTACCCGTTCTCTGACTCCTACCTGTCCACAGCCTCCACCGGTCTGTCTGTCAGCAGTGGCATGTCCACTGGGGTAAGTTCTCTTCAACAGTTGACCTCCTCTTCTTTTCCCATGATATACTGCACCAGCAAACTGCTCAATGCTCACCCTACAAACTACTACGTGATGCAAAATGTTGAAATTGTGTTGTTTTGCAAATTGCAAAAGCATACACGGAAAAGTGACGATGTTGAAAAAAGGTAGCTTTCTATTGAGGCAATATTGTTTTATCACATTTTAATTTTGATAATAATTCATAACATATATTGTACACTCATGCCCTATCGGGCTAGGTGCATGCATACATTTCCTACAAATACTGAAGTAGAAGTAACCTACACGCATTGACAGAACTTCTGAATGGGATGTATCTAAAGCTTGCGTATCTACAGCTACTCTAATAAATAGGTTCAGCTTTATTAACCGTATTTTCCTTCTTTATTTTGTGCTGTATATGTAGCTGGTGAACGGACTGGGTAGCATGAGCAGTCAGCAGGTGGACCCGTACCCTGTGCACTGCGCCCCGGCCAGCAGCAGCACGTCTCCCGCCACCTCCCTCCCGTCCAGCGACTGTTACAGCAGCACTACAGCCGCCGACACCTACTCATACAACACCGCACAGACATACTGCACCGCGCCTGCGCACAGCTTCTCGTCAACTGCGCATGCCTACAGCATGGACGGCTCCTGGGTACAAGGTGAGAAACAGTTGCCACATTTCGCTGTCAACTAGGAAAAGAGGAAAGATGAACCTTTTTCAATTATAACTTTTAGGGCCTGATGGCTACTCTCCAAGCAGAGGTTGATGGTGGAAGATCGTTTGCTTTTTATACATGGCCCGCTTTTTTTGTCGCTACATTGGTGGTGGTAGCGACAAAAAAGGGCCATATATAAAAGGCAAACGACCTTCCACCATCAACCTCTGCTTGGAGAGTACGGATGGCTACATTTTTTGACAGACATTATCAATAATCCTGCTGTATAAATAAATGTACTTGTTTTTTTTATTTATTTATTTGTCATTGCGTCTGCCATATGCACACTGGTGCATTGGGCCGCACAAAACTTAGTAGTAGAATATTACTTTGTGGAAATTGTGTGCATCAGAGTCAAAACGTAATGCTACGGTCCACAGTCCACAATATGCTGTTTTGTTGTTGGATGGTTCTAGCAATATTCAGATGTCTTTCAACACGCTGTTTCCAATACCAGGCGGGATTTGTTGGGCTATTTGTACCATAGACTGGTTAAAATGTTCCACTTATCGACGCGAGCCATCAGATTACGTTACAAATTTCATCACACGGTACATGTTATAGATGAGGTCCCATGTTCCCGTGTAAGGGAGATCTTCCTCTCAGGAGAACTGAAGTTCATAGGCCAGACGTCTCCTCTGTTGGGGTCAGGACCACTTAATCTTTTTAAGAGCCCGTGCCGTAATGCAGGGTGAGAGGCGTTAGGCCACAGCAAGTAAATTTTATGGACGACATCCTCCGCAGACTCCAAATCTAATGCGATAGGGCGAAAAAAACAAGGCGGGCCAAATAGACCAAGATTTCTGTATTTTCAAATTTTGAAATCATAAACTTTGTTAAACAAGATTTTTTTTATGCAGCGGCAACATCACATATAAAGGAATGACATACTACACTGCAACAAAGAAAAAGTAAAAGACAAAACTTTAAATCAGAGCCTTGTCTTGTCTCCTCTCTTCATATTTATCTGCCATCCACGTTCCGGCATGGCAACAGACATACATATTTACCCATTTTCGGTATGTTGTCCACTGTCAAAGGACAATAAAATTTCATGGTTTTTTTTCTCCAAAATCAGGCGAAAATCAATGTGCGCGTTGATGTCATCCGTAAGAATAACTTGCTGTGGCCTTACCGCGGAGTTGTACAAACAGGTGGGCGCGGTTACTGTTTCAATGAAAACATCGGGCCGGTCCCGCGGTGCCCCCGCCAGATTGGAAAGTAGTCCGGCAGGAATTAACCACCGATTTGTCATTCATAGAACACGGATTAGCTCAACGTGGCGGAAGGATCCACAAGGATATACAGTTACCCACCCTATTTCATGAACCATTGAGTCACGGACAATGCCCAATTAATTTGGGGCAATTCGCGATAAATTGGTAACGCAAATGGTTATTTGCGAGGTATTTTCGACAGAGAAGGCTGTAGTATCAAGAATTCACATTGGGAAGGCAATACTAGAATAAGGAATAGTATAAGTAAAAGTATATACTTTTAACAAAAGGAACATAATTTTTTAATTGCATGAATGGCCGGCATATGGAATGAAAACACTTCATATAAACCCGTTCAAGTTCTTACACTAAGGTACAGTTTGCAAATGCATAGACAAAATACACTCCGCTTTTAGAAATAGATTTTTCACAATCACAACTGTACATCTACGCACATGCGTTCTGGAAATGTCATATTCAAATGTACCCTATCCAGTCGCAGCCCTCGCGAGAGATATGTGATGAACAAAGTAAGTAATTTTCTCAGTCCCTACTCCCTCTGGACCGTCCATTTGAGAATAACATACGAGTAGTACAAGCCTGTTCTGAGATAGATTTTACAGCTGAGGAAATATGTATTCAAGTTAATTTTCTACGGCAAAACATTCTGTCGATTGTAGAACGTCCTAAACTATGGAAATATGTCCGTACTTGTAGAAGTGTAGCCTGGATGCCAGACCCAAAGCACACTGGACACAAAATAGATATTTTGTGTCCAGTGTGCTTTGGGTCTGGCATCCAGGCTAGTAGAAGTGTTGATCGTAGTTCCTGTTTTGGGACCTTGTGACTTTGTACAGGGAAGGAGACAGGTGCACATCAACACAGTACTTTGATCACCGACTATCATATAGAACTGTGTAAGGAGATACTCTCAGGAGTATAGCCAGGGTTAGCAATGTTTGCACACACTGTCCTATGCTGAGTTATCAGGAAATTATCGTCTCACAAAGAAAACGTCCAGAGGAGCATGAAGGCTTTCATTTGTTTGTTTTCTTTTCTCCGAGACTTGTTATTTTGTGTTTCATCGCAAGGATAACCGCGTAAGTGTTGAAAGGAGGCTGCGATGGCAATGTTTTCGTACCGCACTGTTTTTTGTGAGGCTAGTAGTAGTGATTTTCATATCCCAGAGGAAAGGAGAAGAAACGAAACTGTCTCTGGAAGATTGATGCAGCCTCTGGTCGGCCCGAAGCGTCAGAACGTGTTACACAGTGAGCAGGCGGTTGTCGGAGTCCCTCACAAGTGCCGGAAGTAGTTCTCGTTCCCAATAGTCATTACTCAACCCTTCGCTATTCCTTATCGTGCCCAGATCTAAACTGTGGCTGTACAGATATCGTTCCTCTGGGACTCCCTTATTGAATGTTTTAGGCGCTGCCTGTAAAGCGTTAGCAGAAGTGGTGTTACTCTTGGTGCAGTTGAGTACTTCGCCACATGTACAGTACTGCGAGACGAGACCCGGGCACCTTCACAAAAGGAGGCTTTGAAAGAAAAAGCAATCAAAAGTTCATCAAGCTACATCGCACGCACGTGTTGAACTCAAGAGCAAAAGGCGATGATAAACTATCCTGGTCCTTTTGGCTTTCCTCTCCTAAATTTAAGTGAACAACAGGCGTTTAAATCGCTACAGACCCTTGCATTCTTGCTGTTGTTAACAGTTAATTCAGCTAGCTGTACCCGCACTGTGTATAAAATATACAAATGCATATGATGGTGACGTCTGAATAATTTCAATAAAGACGTTATTGACCGAAAGGAAACGTGTCCTGTCATTCTTTCACAAGCGAGGACTTACACCCAAACCCAGGCCCTCTGACAAGAATAGATAGTATATTAGATACGTGCATTCCTTGTGTGGTTCGTTGTGCCTTTGCTGTATAGATTTCCCCTGATATACTCAAAGTCTGTGTTCTTTTATTTTTGTCCAGGCACCAACAGCACGGACTTCAACAGCAACAGTCTGGGCATCGCGGCCCTTCGGCAGAAGTCTCGGGAACATTCGGCAGCACTCGGGCTCATCCAGGTGGCGGGCGGAGCCATGGCGCAAGCGTACTGAAGACCTCCACATCATCATCATCTTCACCACTCGTCTGAAACAAGCCACGTACCAAAACTTCACGACATTTACTGTACGAAATGGAGGGGAATAAATTCCCTCCTGACGTGATATGCCTAGTGCGAATTGATTGTATGTTTGTGTGTTATTCCGATTTATCTCGCTCATTTCCGATCAACACGCTTAGTGTAGAAGTGCTTCTCCGATTTTACACGGAAGTTGTTAATGAAATGACGACTACTTTGAGAAGAGATGAGGTGGAAAATCATCATTAATACCAGTGACACACTCTTACCATGGTGTATTTTGTAGATAATGATGATAAATTAGTGCTTATAATTCCTACAGTAATCAAACGTGGAAACAGCCCGACATGAAAGCTGTTCATACACCAAAGGATGTATTTTACACCCACTGATAAATTACTGTTATTACGAGTCATAAACCATTTAGAAAAGGAATAAGGCAATTGCTTAAACTGTATCTAAATGAAGAACGTTTCTATCCAACATTCAAAGAAATTGGTGCGAAAATAAACGCAAAACTCGATAGCCGCAATGATGAAATTATATAACTTGTTATTAGTAAATACTATATTTTATTGTCTTGCAGCTAGGTTAAAGTAATTTTGCTTAGAAAACAGTGACATATGTACACACGTAACACCACCCGTTGACAATAGCTTCGCCAAAGAAAGTAAAAGTCCTTAAATATGCAGTTCAAGCAGAGTCAAATGCGTGATAAAAAGGAGTAATACTGTAGGCCAGTCCCAGAAAGGTAAAGTTCAATCACTCGTAATAGTTTTTGACGGCGCCGTTGATAGAAAAATGCATCACTGTCATAACTGGTGAGATAGCATTGTGTGCAGGACGCTATATATGTATGAGGAGAAGAAACTCATACGGTTGGCAGTAATCCGTCGGGCAGATATGCTTTATGACAGATAAGAGGGATTAGGTTGGGAAAAGGGTGCTAGGCACTTCATTAATACGGCATTTCAGTCCCGCGGAGCAGGCACATTTCGCTATAGCACACGGCAGACTTATATCTATTGCCGCTGAAACTGCGCCAGGAAGCGATAACCTCTGTTCCCTCTGTACGCCGGGAGTGTCATGTGCCATTTATTTGTACATAATCGTGAGTAAGCCCCATATCATCACATTAAATGGCGGTTATCAGCCACACACAGGGGCCAACCGCGCCATCCTGCAATCCATCAACTTCTTGGTAACCATGGCGACGAACGTCAGATGATAGGCGGAGAGGAAGTTCAGAAGAATGGTTCAATACGCAAGATATTTGACCTTGCCAGATTACAACGGAGGTCAAAGCATTTAAATGTGATGAAGGGAATTGTGTGATCTAAACTATGGAACATTTGCCCGTGGTGGAATATGGGAGTTTCATGGAGTTCTCGGCAGTTTATTTCCGGTTTGGAAGACTGCATTCAGCGGGTCATTTCTTGTGCGTATAGATATCATCATCCATTATACGTTTGTCACCTGTATGATGAATCACCTGTTAACTTAACGCACAGAACCCCAACCGTTGAAATTAGAATGATAAAAAAAAAAAAAAACTTACATACGGCAGAACCAAACTAATGTACCAGTAATTCGTTTTGAGACGAAATCGGCAAGATATTTGCTGTGAAAGGTTTAGCGTCTTGTCTTCTCTTGCTTGTTTTATATAGCTATGTGAGTGATATCTAAATATATGTAAACGCTGTTCGTATTCGCCGTTGGAAATTCAATTCTAAGACTATATAATACGCTCTCTCAAATCCACTGTCTTCTGTGTGCTATATATATATAAGGCCAAGTTTTAGACTGTAAATAGCTACGTAGAAACCCATTGGCGGGAACAATGGTTTTATATGTAGAGCATAGTGCGTGTTAGTCGCTACATGTAACTGTTTATTGTTCAAAATGAATTTAACTTTCTTTATTTTTTTGTCTTATTTTTTGCTTATTTTGTACCTTCTTTGTAGTTCTTTGTGTTTCTGTCAACATTTCACTTTTATTAGATTTATGACTATTACGTTGACATGGACCAACTGACGAAAGTATACTTGTTGAAGTGTATTTTTGTTGCTATAAGTTATAAGGCTGGTAAAGGGACCTAAAGAAAACCACTTGTATTGAAAGAAGAAAGTGATAGTAAGCATAGCTTTGTTCGATGTTTTCGTACTGTTCTTGTACATAGTGTAAGTAGACAAAAACAACGTTTTCCTATAACAAGATCTTGCATGCCAAATGTTGCAAAAATGTTGTATGCTAATCAAATCAAAATAAAAGTTTTACCGAAACAGTTATGATTTGGCTCATTTTCTTCATTGTGGTAACGACGTGCAAAGGTTCACATGATATGAAACCCGTTGAGTGTGTGTACGTGTGTTGGTCTCTCTGAGTGTGAGATAAAATGTCTCAGTGTGAGTGCCCGTGTGAGTGTGAGTGTGGGCTTTCACGATATGTGTGTGCGTGTGTGTGTGTGTGTGTGTGTGTGTGTGTGTGTGTGTGTGTGTGTGTGTGTAGTAGTACG
>NW_017804131.1:3064205-3111208 GCF_001625305.1 Branchiostoma belcheri
GTGTATGTGTGTGTGGTGTGGTGTGTGTTTTGTGTATGTGTGTGGTGTGGTGTGTACGTGTGTGGTGTGGTGTGTGTGTGTGTGTGTGTAAAATGTCTTATGTTAGTGCCCGTGTGAGTGTGTGTGTGAGTGTGGGCTTTCACGATATGTGTGTGTGTGTGTGTGTGTGTGTGTGTGTGTGTGTGTGTGTGTGTGTGTGTGTGTGTGTAGGTAACTACGTGCAAAGGTTCACATGATATAAAACCCGTTGAGTGTGTGTACGTGTGTTAGTCTCTCTGAGTGTATGATAAAATGTCTTAGTGTGAGTGCCCGTGTGAGTGTGTGAGTGTGGACTTTCACGATATGTGTGTGTTTGTGTGTGTGTGTGTGTGTGTGTGTGTGTGTGTGTGTGTGTGTGTGTTTTGTGTACGTGTGTGGTGTGGTGTGGTGTGGTGTGGTGTGGTGTGGTGTGGTGTGTGTGTGTGTGTTAGCCTGGGTATCATCCTGATTTCGTAATTTTTCCAGCGTAGCGGAGCAAAATCCGGATGGTACCCAGGCTAGTTTTCTGCAAGGAGCCCTGCATGGATTGCATCCAGGCTGCATGTGTGTTTGTATAAGTGAGAATTTATAACTATGTGCGGAGAAAGTGGAGGGAGCACCAGCTAGCTACTCTCCAAGCAGAGGTTGGTGGGGAAGATTGTTACCTTTCTACCCCCCACAATAGCGATAGAAAACGGGGCATAATAGAGAGGTAACAATCTCGCCACCAACCTCTGCTAGCGAGCTCAGACCCACCGACTGACAGGCATAAACTCTACAGTAGATCTTGCAATCAATGATATCCTAATATCTATCGATCAGGTATAACGTTCAATACTGTCGATGTAGTATTTCTGGACATGGCTCTTTGCTTGAGTTGCCCATCTACCATGTCTACTAGGTTTGCACCATCTAACGGAAGACGTCCTAACTACACCATGATATTTGGAACACTACCAAACATCGTCAACTACCAAACATCGTACCACTGCCAAACATTGTAGTCAGACTGTTTCCAGGCTAGGGCCTACACAGGCCAGCTCCTGGCCTCCAGTGCCAACATTCCCCAAAGAAATCATACCAGCGCCCCCCTCAGTTACAACCTCACTGTCAAACTCAGAGCACCCAGACTACAAACATTGGTACCACGGAAGAAATCCTACCAACATGGAGCATCAGTGCCCCCTGCCGACATTTTTCAGACGTTTTCAGCTGCAGAACGGCGGTGAATGTTACGTTTGTGACCCCACCCTATGAACATCTGGGGGATCTCCACCTTCCAAGGTGCATACTTTGTATGTTCAAAGACTGAAACTTAATTGCCGAAAAAAAACTTGGGTAACCTTCCGAAGTTCGCCTTTGCAGATTTTCTAAATTAGCTATCTATCTATTGCCGTGTTCTAGAAGCCTTCAGAATCGTAACAATAATGAGCTACCCGTCTTTTGTTACGAATCAAGTGTCACAAACTATATATATACTACCAAGGACGTCCTTGATGTTACGTACGTATATTGCCCATTTAATTGTCACAAAGCGCATATTGCCCAATCGGCAGAAGGCTTTTAAACCTCACAATTGATCGTGACGCAAGAGGCTGTGTGATTGGTCGATCGCGCACGCAGGCGTACAATGTAGAATTTTCGAGTAATTTCCACGGGCGGTCGTCTGTACACAAAAGTCCCGCGGAAGACGCTACGGAACTTCAGTATTTTGCCTGAAGAAGGCTTATTTTTTTCGCCAGGTCCGAGCTCAACAGGCAGAGACAATGTTTGGAGGCTCTATGTTTGACGAAGATCCGTTCTTCGCGTAAGTATTCATGGAAAGACCACGGTGTTTTACATTTGCGTAGTACTAGTAACGTCATGTAGCCAAAATAGCCCCCCTCCCACAAATTTCGTTACAAAAAGGACCCATATGAGATACGAAACTCCTCGTTTTCTAAGCTAATTAAGGTAGATTAAAATAGCTTTGTTGTGACGTTAGGTTTAAAGGTGTTATGACTATGGCGACAGCAGTTTAGGTGAGTACACTAATTAGGTCAGTAACCTCTTGTATCCTTACGCAAAATGTTATTACTCCGTGAAGGAGGTCAGGACCTCCGGACGGAGTGTTGTAATCGGCTGATTTTTCATGTTCGCAGTCAAAACACTGGGTTCTCTTTGTGTAATCGGCACGCAATTTTATACGCCGTCTGCGGGCATGCCCGTGTTGATGCACGAATGTGTATTTCTGCCGTTGCTGCTTTCGCGGTCAATGTAATATCGCAGACGCACCCCTACAATTAAGAGGCGAATTGGAATGGTCCAGAAAAACGCGTTGTTTGGAATAGCAGTCGGGTTCAAAAAAGTTCATGCAGATACGGGGTGGTTTTTATAAGTGGTTCCAGATGTTTTTGCCCATGGTTAAGAGATGCCAAGTTTTTTGGAAGATGTTCGCAGCCAAAACGCATTCTTCCGTACGTCGCATTTCTGTGTAATTCGCATGTGGTAGTTGCATTATGTCCGGGATGATGCACGTCCTTTTATTTTTACCGTAGCTGTTTTGATATTGGAGTAAATGCTTATTTTCGAAACATCCCCATTTCTTTGAAATGGTTTCGTCCGTTTATGCAACTGTTACTGCGCTAATGACGACCAGTCGCGCTGTCCTGATACACCGCGAATGTGCGAGTGTTCCCTGTAGACAGTCCCGGGAGTCATTTTTTTCGCACATTCCAGGAGCCAAACCAAAATACGTTCATGAACCGAGTCCAAAAAACCGAAACGTGAAAATCGGATGATCGGACCTGATGTACATTTCTCTTTCTATAGATTGTACACACAATACACACATCTTTAGATAATCTGGCCATGGCAGGTTAAAAAAAAAGTAACCCTGAATCATACTAGATTAGCGTAAATGCATGTTAATGCGTTCAAAACAAGAAAAAAATTGTTTCCGGGTATTAATCTCTTGAATCACGGCGCTGAATATTGACGCAAAAATATTTCGGGCATCGCGCGCCCTTCCCGCGTCACGTGTAGGCATCTCGCATCTCTGATTGGTTGTTGCGTCTTAAGATGACTGAGCCGACGCGCGTTTAAACAATTTTTCTTTGTTCGATTTATCACACTTCACAGAGAATTGTCGCCAATGGCTACTTCTTTTCGTTGCAATATATAATACTTCACGGAGAATTATCGCCTATGGCTTCTTGTTTCTTCTTCCCTTTAAATAGAAAGTCATTTTCCACCATGATATGCTCGAGGCGAGACAGTGGATCAAATCAGTAACATAATTTCCCGTTACCATGGACGGCACAGGCGTCATATGGAGTTTCCATGGTTCTTTTGGCGCAGTGATAGGGCTGTAAAATACAGTCTTCATGATTGCATGATGATGGTGTACACACAGCCTATGTATCTGTTGAAAAGAAACTACATGCTTTTGCTACTGTACCTTTAAACTTATACTTACACTTTCACCGTAGTAGATGCACTATCATAGTAGATCAACATTCAGCAAGTTAATACATTGATTCTCACATGCTGAATGACTGGCAAATCTAGCTCACAGAATGCTGGAGTGTTTCACCAAGCAGTACATGTAACGTTACATGTGGTGGTGTGACATTCAGAAATATATTATGTGAAAAACATGTCACCTTGGTGACAAATGTGCCATGTTGGTAGTCACAAAACCTTTGAAAAGTGCCTATTTCATATTTGTGAGCTTATATGTCAGACTTCGGGCTGTATATGATCCATATACTAACATGTATTTTTAACCTTCAGTATACAACAACATTTTACTTATGGGAATAAACATTTGCTATTCACAGACGTCACATAGTGTGTGTGACTCCCATCAGACATACAGTATAGCTTGTGGTTAGCTACTAATGAGGCACTGAATGATCATTATCAGATAGTTGAAGTGTTTCTGTAGACAGCTTACAAATGTTTGATATCATGTGTCTGGAATGAAACATGATGCAGTGAGCCGTTCAAAAAAATAACAGAGGAGGGGGGTTGAAGAGGTCGGATTTTACATAAGGGGGTTAGTGAGTGTGGATTTGGATTGAGGGGGGTTTAACCCTGGATTTGGATGAAATTATAGGGGGGTCAACAGCACAGTGTTGGTACATGTATGTGTGCACAAAAGATAACATTTGAATAGCACATACATGTACAATGTATTGTGCACTTCCAAAGATGTCCTGGTATAGTGGTAATACACAAAGTTGTGTCTAGGTCCAATTCTCCAAAAGCTCCTCTTTCAGGTGTACCCCAAATATATGATCTCTGCTGGCCTTCTACACTACTTGTGTAAGCAATGTAATATATAAGGATGAGTGCTATATAAAGGACTGTCCTCTACCCTAAGTGACATGGGTTAGACGTCAGTCTGACATCAGTCACCACTCCTCAACCAGCTATGAACTCGTTAAAGGGACAGCTGTTAGCTGTGCAGATTATGCAGTGTGAAATGAGACTCATATTTTGATGATCATAGGCAGATGTAACCTGTGATATGTCGCAGTTTGAAATGATAAAGAAGTGCAGGGTGTAAACACATTCTTGTAACATGTAATACTAAGTATGTATATAAAATAAAACTCAGTCAGAGGCTTCTTACGTCGATGAAGGTTAGACATCCAGGTAATACGATACGCCAAAAAGCAGTTACTCAAGCAACTGGATATGATTTTGAAAACGTCAACGTTTTCTTTGACGTTTTCAAAATCATATCCAGTTGCTTGAGTAACTGCTTTTCAGAGGCTTCTGTTTTCAATGTGACATGCTTCTTAGTATACCTTTTTTGATGGAATTATATATGTAAATACATGTACATAACACAGGAGATGTGCTTTTACTGTATACTGACAGGGTTGGACAAGTCCCATTGCCTACTTGCCCAGGGCAAGTAAAAGCACTGTTCGGGCAAGTGAATATCCCCCTGTACTTGCCCGATTGGGCAAGTAAATTTTTGGGATGTGGCATATCATACCCCAGTGTTTGGAGCAAAATCTCTCATCATTTTCCCAATAATGTATTTAATTTACCATAACATAATATGACTTTTTAAGAAGTATTACTTCTTACACAGTGGGGCCCGGGAACACATGCGTGCAATGGACCAGATGTTCTCTGGGTTCGGGATGGGGAGGACTGCGTTCCACGATCCCTTCCTGAGCATCACGGACGGACACGGGACCAGGGGCCAGCGTCACCACGGTCATGGCGTTGGCAGGGAGGTGGACATGTACAGGGACAGGAGACCTGGAGATGTGAGTGATCAGCAGTAGAGGCAAAAATTTTTATGATTAGTATAGCTGGTTAGGTTCCAGTCAGGTTCCAAAGTTCAAATATGTAAAAACTACCTATCTACATACTACAATAATCTTAATAGCCTGGAGTCCAGCCTTGTTCGCTTTAGTCTGATCACAAAGATCCGCTAACCCCCTAAAACAAGGCTGGACTCCAGGCTAGTATCTTCAAGCTGTCCTCCTTTTTCTTAGTAGTAAGTTAATGTTTACTCTCCAAGCTGAGGTTAGGATACCCAAAGAAATGCAGACAAAATAGAGAGCCAGACCAAACACCTAAAAACAGACATAACCTCTGCTTAGAGATAGCTTCATGTAAGAACTTTAACTTGGTAGTTATGATATTTAGATGTGTTAAATATCTACCCAGATTTACTGCTCTCCCTTTGTTTCTGTAGCATACTTCCTATTACATAAACATACCTTCTTTCCTTGTGTTTTTACCTTTAGTTTCTTCTCTCCTTCCCTGTGTTCCCCACTAGTCCCACCGTACACGTGTGAGCGTCAGTTTGCTACGTGATCCCTTCTTCCTCAGGGTAGGATAAGTGTATGTGTCAGTCTGTCCTCTGACTCAATGTTTTGTATCATAGAGTAAAAAAATCAGGTTTCTGAAGAGCTCTGGACCTTGCTAACCTTCTAGTGTTACTTGATGTAATCTTTCCCATATTATAATGCCAGTGTTACACATGAAAATGATGGATTGGCCAGAATATGACCAGCAGAATGATGAAAGCTTCAAGCAAACTGTATATTACGTATTTGTGTGCTAGTCCCAGTACTGTCTGTATGGTGACCAGAATGATTGACATCTGTACCTGTAGGGTGACCAGAATGATTGACATCTGTATCTCACATGTTTTGTTTCTTGCAGCCATTTTCTATGATGGACCAGATGATGTCCAACATGCACAGCATGATGGGAAACATGCACAGGAACTTTGTAAGTCAAGCCATTGATTCTTCCATTTCTTTATTTATGATTTAGAATTTGCCTTGGAAGAATTTGTCCGACTTTTTTCACCATCATAGCATGTTAAATGCAAGCACCACGACTGGACAGAAGCACAGTTATATCATGTAGCTTACACTGTTACAGTATACGTTAAGCTGTAAGAAGTAGATTTGTAACTCCAGGCCTTTGTACTTTCAGAACATGCAGTCTCCACAGTTAGCAGGGATGCCCACTCTTCATGTATGTGTTCAGTGTAGGACTAACTCCTGATAGTGTCTGTCAATCGTTTTTTCTATTGGGGCACATTATCATATGCCAATTTCACAAAGTACGTTTGCTGGAAAACATGATTGCATTTTGCTGAGTTTTGTAATCAAAATCTTGGCAAGAAAAGAAATGAAAAGATTAAGGACTCCAAGTTTTGAAATTGTGATTTTATGCTTTGCTAAAGACGTCAGAAACGTTTATCAAGGTGTTGAAAGCGGGATCTTATATTGAAACATAAAAATGCTATTTTGTACAATAGCAACAGGCAATCCGCATCATGACAGCAATCTTCAGTTACAAATGAGGCTTGAACACCAACATTAGCATGCTGGAATTATCATAATCCATAACAGTTATTATTAACACTTTCAAGCTGTGGGTTTTTAAGCTTGTAATTTTGTAATGATGTTTACAATCACATGTATATGAACTGTGCTTGAAACAAATCGCAGAAATACCTGGCATTGTTCCCCTTATTATACAAGTCTTTTCTAACATCCTTCTTTTTTTCTTGTCATGTCTGTTTAGCAACAAATGGCCCACGGTGCCCAGAATGACCCCAACTGTTACTCCTACTCTTCGTCCAACTTCTACTCCTACTCCAACACTGGGAATGGTCCACCCAGGGTGTACCAGGCCAGCTCCTCAACACGCAATGCACCCGGAGGGGTAGGTGGTCTTGGATAAGTTTGCAATGCTGTTGATACATGCATTTTAGTTATTGGTCACTAGTCACTTTCAAATCACATAAAAAGGAGGAGCATGATCAGAATCCATGTTTTGATGTTGCAAAATCACCTGTACTACATATTTGTACTAAATTACTATTAGGACACATAATGTACATTTCTCAATGCCTGTCTGCTAAGTTATGTTGCTATATCCTTCCTCACAGGTGAAAGAGACAAGAAGAACGGTGAGAGATTCAGAGGCTGGTTTGCAGAAAATGGCCATTGGTCATCATCTGGGTATGTATATCGTAACTTATGAGTTTGGGTTTGTCACTTTGCTATTGAAGGGAGCTGTTGATTTTTAGTTTGTCGATCGTTTGTAGAAAAGGGTAAGATAGTACTTAATGTTTTGAGGTTCCTTTTTATTTCTTTAAGATTATATGAAACGATTGTCCAACATTGCTTTAAAAAGATTGGATCATAGTTTTTAAATATGAGCCAATCTTATTTATAGAAGGTTTAACTCCCCAGTAAGACAAACCGGCTTCTTTTTTTTACAGGGGAACGAGCCCACATTGTGGAGAGATCCCGGGACAGACATGGAGAGGAGGAGAAACAGGACTACATCAATATGGATGAAGGTGAGGCAGATTTTTTGTCAGATAGATATTAGCAAGAATTCACACTCTGATCATCAATAAATGTAAGAAGCATTTAGTACCACCAACAGTTTTGTTCAAAGATTACATTTAAAGCAACTAAAATTCTGTTAGCTTGGCTTGTACCTTGCTATAGTGGCTTGCCCAAATAATTGGCCCTGGAGGGGAGGGGGCCATTTAGCTCTTGGCAGCGACAGATTGTGTATCGCAGGCTAAATATTCTGTATGAAGAAGAAACCTGCGTCAGTGCACCTAGTGATCTAAACCACTTGAAGAAGATATTTTTGTTCCATGGAGTCGTTTGGAGTACCTACTTACTGCTCTGTAATGAGGTAGCTGATTAAGCCATTATGTGTACTTCTCTGCTTTTTTTGTCTGGGAGTCAGTCATGTGATGCAATTGTGCAGCTCCAACGGATATTCATGACGTAAGCAACTCAAGTGTGCTACAAAATTCAATAGACATCCACTCAGTAAAATACTCAGAGGTTTTCCTGCACTCATACACCCTAATGGTGGCTGGTAGTCATCAGCATGTCCTGATTAGGAACATTGTACAGGCAGAACACAGCTCACCCAACGTGACTGTCTGTCTGTCCATGTGAGATACAAATGTCCTCGTTAGCACAAGTGATTCTTGAGTGGTACAAATACTTTTTTTTCAGCATTCTGCAATATTGCAAAATGCCAAAATTTTGAATTTTCTGCAATTCAGAAATACTTTCTGCATGTATACAAATCAAGTGGTGTCCTATAAGCCCACACAGGCTGGGCACCAGAAGCACACCACAATGACATGGAAATAAAGCCTCATTCATTCATTCATTCATACAAACCTAAAAGTCTGGATCTTAACACATGGCATTTTTTTTTTTTCAGTCTGCAAAATTGCAGGTTACTTTCTGCATTATTGAAAATGTCTCTGAAAAATGCAGACTCCAGATGGGTATTTCTAACACTGTTCTTGCCATTCTCATTACACAGCCGACAGAGACGCTTTCAACCAGGAGTGGCAGCAGCGGGCTAACGTGGGCGCGCCGCGGGTCGGTTACCATGGAGACAGGGACCGGGCGGGGCGACGTCACCGTGACAGACAGCAGTACAGACGAGGCCGTCAGGAGGAGGAGGACCTCATCCCTGCTAACGCCCTCCCTGCTCCAGGGTAGGTACAGTGAGCACGTCGGCAGAACGTACTGCACCTGTGCAAACCCCACATTTTTCACATTTTTTATTGGATTTTTGGTCAACGTTGCATCAGAATTTGGCTTGTCGCAGAAGATATCTTTTCCGACAGAACATTTGGAAACTACAGACGGAGTGGTAACCTTATATGCGCGAATACAACCTGATATGAGACATTCTGACACACCTGGTCACCCCTACACTTCTTCAAGTGTGTTAGGTTCTTTTACGTACAATTTTTTTTCAGCGTCTATCAATGAAATGAAAGTTGCATTTGTTGTCTGGATACAGGGATGACAGAGTGCGACCCCAGCCTGCTGCTGCCGAGGCGCGTGCACCACAAGCAGAGTACCACCCCCCAACTCCGCCCCGCCCCAAAGGACCATCAGATGGGGGGAGAAAGCGCGACGCTGGAAACACAGGATACGAAAAGCCACGGAAGAAGTAATCTCTTTGGAAGACGGATACTTTGTGGTGTAAATGCGAGCCCTGTCATTGCTTGAAGTTTGTTTCAGTGTTGTACACAGAAACGGTTATCAAGACTATTTTCTTTTCATGGTTATTCATTTCATCTGAAAATGTGGTCAATAGAAAAAAAAATTGAAGATTCAACCAGAGCTTTGTACTTCATAAGCCTACATTACTTTGGAAGAAGGATCAACATGATGATAACTGTTATAATGATATCATATGATGATGATGAATCTTGAATTACAATGTCTTGCTTTCTGTGACAATTCTCAATGTTGTCTACTGTTGTATGTGTGTACTTGGAGTTGGAGTATTTGCTTCTCAAATTCCTTCCAGGTTTAACTTATTATGAGAAAAGGGAAGTGTTTTTTTGTTGTTTTTGATCTCTGAGAAGCCATGATGTTAGCATGACTTTTGAAACAGTAGGAACCAGAAGAGAAGAATTATGAAATGATGCCACTTCATGAACAGAATGTTTGACTACCTTTGCCACTGTGTGGTCCTTTTCCCAGTCAAGTCTTGTACACTAGTGATGGATCTTGTATGAACAGCATAAGTGAAGAAAAAAAAATCCTTGAAAGAATAAAAGCACTCAGACCTTGTACAAGATTGCCTTAAGGTTTGTAAGTTGTGCCTGTCATAGTCTGTGACAGTCTTTTGGAAACAAAATGACACATTATGTTGCTGGATACCATGTTTATAAAAGATGTAAATCATGTATGCCACTATTGCCAGGTTAATAGTACATGTGTTTAGATATAGTGATACCCATGTTGAATCATCGCAAAGTGTTGCTTACCGCAGGTCTTTTTTCTCATAAAATTAACCTGAGAACATACCATAAAACTTCCCGTTTTATATGTGAATTGCCATATAGCTTTGCATGGCTTTGCAAGGGGTGTACTGTGTTATATTTATGTATAAGGACTATAGAAACTGAATCAGTTATGGCTCAACAGTTTTGATTCTTTGATTCATGTAGTATGGTAGTTAGTAGGAGTTTCAGCTTGTTGTACTAACAGTACATGTACTTACTATGGAAACATTGTGTTTTATTTAGTAGTTATACCCAGTTATTGTTGACTGCAGGTTTCACTATTTTGTGTACATTTTGACATAGGCTGATTATTGCCAACAAATAAGTTATGCTGCAGTTCAGTTGTACATGTATCTACAGAGAAAAAGTTTCAAACAAAAATGTTTTAAGTTATAAGCTGGTGTTTGTGGCACTATGTAGCACACATGTTGTACTATATTGGTGAATACGGAGAAAATAAAGTGTCAGAAGATATGGTTCCAGGTTCTATTTCTTACTTATAATAGTTTAAAATATTTAAGTCAGTGAAAGAAGTATATGCAACAAAAGCCTCACAATATACATATCTGTAGTGTAGAAGCAGAGAAAATTGGGTGAAACAAGGAAATATATGCTGCCTGGAAAGTCTTAGGAAATGGTTGACAAGGTTTGCTGATGTCTCTGGTCTCGTGAGATCGTGGATTGATTCAATTTTTACGTTTGCCGCCTTAGCGGCAAACGTTTACTGATGAGAACAGTCCTTGCGTGGATGCAGGCAACAACGGGCCATGGGCCATTCTGCCTGCCGGATTTGCCATTTTACTAAATTGTTGCTAGATGGCATTGTTGTGAATATGGTGCTATTTCATCACATGTCGCAAGATGTCGCTGTGTCAAACTGCAAGGTCCCAGATGTAAAGGTAAGCTCAAAAATGTGTTTATATCGTTTGTATCCTTACTATCTTGTACTTGTATCAACAACTGTAAGAGTATTAGGCATAGATTCAGAGTAAAACAGTATAGTTTAAGATGATATGAGAAAGGGCAATCAATAATATTGTGCTTTCACTGGCACACACTCAATCAGATTGAGAAATTTATGAGTATATATGCAATCGCTGTCGTCGCCCCCCTCCCCTTCGTTGGTGGCGTGGAAACAGCTTGCTTTGTTACACAAATGTCAATCTCGCCAATGTCTTCTTAGGAACGAATTCCTACATGAAATCAAGTTTTAAAAATTCTGGAGGTGCAGTTTTCTCGCCCTTTTGCCTCAGAAAATGTGCCAATACATAATTTTTACGAAGAAACCGTAGCCATTCCCTAGCGTACCACGCCATGTAGTGACCGCAAAATTCGGCAACGCGGCGGAAAAAAATCATATCCTGTCTTTTCTAGCAATGTTTACCATGGAAATAACGTATGTGGTTTATTTTCCCTTTATTTGAGTTTCTATGTCCCAAATTTTCTTTAAAAAGCAGAAATTTGCAAACAACACGGGCGGTCGAGGCGTGGGGGAGGGCAGCTGCATGACTTAAAAGGTCGAAGGTCATAGGGCAATCCGCATATGTCGCCGATTTACCTAATTTTTCGGTGTTTAAAATTGATACAATCACATCATCGATTTTTTAGACAAACAAAGAGATAGAAACCAATCAAAATTTTGTGCTGGTTGATAATTTTTTTGTTTAGAAGTTGTTTAGGGTGTGTTTGTTCATTTGATGGTATTTTGATAAGGGACATATTTATAAGGTGAGTGGTGATTAGAAAAGAATGAGAAGGTTTTGTCCAAGCTTCTCTACACTTTTCCATAATTGCTTGCCTCAAGTTCAAAGTACAAAAAAATGACTTAAAGTCATATTTTATCAACAATAAAATTTTCAAGCCTTAAGTTAACTACCCTGGAGGCTAGGCTAGGTATTGGGCCATTAGCCAGTTCCTTCTAGTAGCTATAGGCATTACACCTGCCTATCTAATTTACCACTGGCCACTACAACTACAAGTTGAGCCCAAGGCGAGTTGGCTGCTATATTAGTCTGGTGCCCAGGGTTAGCTTTGACATGTTTAAGCAAGGATTCAATATGCATATGCTCAGTTGTGGATGTTATGCTGACACAAAAAATTCTTTTTCATCTCTTTCAGAGTCTTGGGACTTTGGCCATCTATGTCACCAAGCAGTTCACGCAATGCAGCATTCACACTCAGCTCTGCCACCGTGCACTGTGCTTTTGCACTCTATACCAATCTATTTGACAAGCTACCAATATTTAAAAATACAGCACAATTGAAATAAATTGCTCTTTACATCACAAGATTTTTTTTTGTATTGCAGATTTGATGTAGTAAAGAATTTAATTTCCCCACGTAAAGATGGTGACTGCATTAGCTTCTAATGAGCATCAATTCTGGTTATCTTTTCCTAAACTATGTACATGTGTATATAGTATAACATAGCTAGATTTCAATCAACGGTCTTATCATCACTTAATTCAAAGACGAAACACATTTGTTGCATGTGATGTTCTTGTGCCAAAAAAACCAAGGCGGCAAACGACAGCTTTTGCAGAAGCACTTGTTTTACTAACCATCACACATCAGATGAGAAAAAGTGTCTTGTAGTGCTTTATGGATAAACCAATGTGTGAAACCAGTTAGTGAGTGAAATATTTCACCAGAGCTGTTTATCTGCTCAACATTTCTGCCTATTTTGTGTTTATGTAGCCACTAGTTTTCAGCAAAAGACAAGGCAAAGAATTTACCTGTTTGACATGTAGACCATATGTTGCATGATATCCTCTCATTGCAACCTAACTACACAAAAATGGTCCTAATACACAGTGAAAGCTGTGTGATCAGCACACCTTGCTTATTAACTGAATCAAATGCCAAAAACTCATGAACATGCTTCAGGGGGTGGACGGAAGCTTCATGCACCCCCCTCATTTATGGACATGTAAATTACCATTCTGTATTCTTCGCACTTCCTTTGTCCTTCCTACAAAAACAAACAATACAAACTACCTTACCTAAGTGTTGAAAATCAAATAGCCTCAATAACGTTGACATTGACAGACACAAAAATGTACAAGTGTTAGTTCACAAACAAATGGAAACTGTCATAAGACAGAATGTGCACAGACAAATATAATGTTATTCCTCAATATAGATGAGGCAAACCAAACTTTACTGAGAGTTACATGTAACATGTAGCACTAGCACTAGTAGCAGTGTTAGTCAAATTCCTAAGATTTTCTTACATTTCCAATTCAATGCCTTGTTGACATGTCCTATGGCATGCAGGAATGTTGGCTCCTTGAGCTTCTTTTCAGTGGGTATCTGGTCTCAGCTTTCTGCCCCAGACTGAACCTGAAACAATTCCACATCATGTGGTCAGAGCAGTCTGTATACTAGCATCAGGCTGGTGCTATGTTAATGTTATACCGTGACTAAATATCACTTCACATCAATCTATTTAAACAATATTGCTAAACATGAACTTGCTAATGATGGAAAACATTCTAGTACATGTGTATGCTCTTGTCTTCTGAAAGCCAAGTTTAATAGGTGATATCTTAGAAAATAAAATGAAGCACTTGTCTACCAAATAACAATTATTAACATTATGGCATGACATGGCATGTGCCCACAACACAGCTACATGTCACAGGGTCTGAACATATTTATACCTTAGACCGAAAGGAATGTAAAGTAATTACTGTAAAATCTGACATGCAAACCTGTTTTTGACTGGTCTCCTCCAACATGGCCTTCCTCCTCTGTCTCCTTTCGATGAGCTTTTCCTGCAATGTGGCATCTTGTCGTAGTCTAGCTGCACTTCTAGTCAGTGATAAAGAGAAGTTACAAAGACGACAAAATCTACCAAGTACTGCCATAGGTCAATTTCCACCAATAGAAATGTTCAAGACATCTGCGGATGGGATAACAAATCTTGTCAAACAACGCCTAGAATTTAACTGTAGTTAAGTAATAATCCGCAAGGCGACGCTCCAGTACAATATACGCCTTTGCACTGTTGTGTTGTATTAAAAGAAAAACTATAAACTTCATCGTACGTCATCATCGTGGTCATCTTAAGTTCTTTTCCAGATAAACATGTCCTAACTCAGACTAAAACATGTACATACAACAGGCTGCCCTGTTGAAAACAGTTTGAAAATCAACTAAAATTCGGTAACATACTAGTAAAGGGGGAGGGGGTGTCCTTGGTGCTGAATGGACAATCGTATATAGCAGTAACGTTGCCAGTCAGCAGCGACCTCTAGCGGGTGAAATGATACTTCGGCAAGAGATTCAACCTATAACAATCAATACTGGACTGTCCTTTTGTATATGTATTTGTCCCCAAATATCACATCGACCATCTCTGTACCCAGTATCACCTGTCCAGAGACAGAACTGCCACTAACCTGGCCCGTGTGAGTCTGCTCGCCTCCTCCCTGTGCTGCTGGATATGGCGGGAGACCGCTGACTCCACCTCGTCTGACGGCTTGTCCCGGCGGGCCATCAGCCGCATCCGCCCCACCAGCCCTGACAACAACCCCTGGGAGGAAGTATATAGTTATAACTCATAAGACAGTCCCAAATTACTGAGGTAGTTTGATTTACTAACATTACCGACCTAGTTATTGGTGACGTCAGTAATAAGACAACCGTCATTACCGATAGCGCTCGTTTTGCCTGTGCATTCATTCGAATATCTAAGTAAGAGCCTCCGTATTGTATGTAAACTATGCAACGTACATTTCTTTTACATGTAATGATGTAATTTGAAGTATGCTGCCATAGTGTAGACCCTACACTACAGTTATGCGTGTCAAGTTGACTTCCATGCATGCATACATATGCACAGGCGTTTCCACCCACAGTACAATTTTTGGCGACGGCTCAGGAGCGGCGCTGCAAGATCCCCTGCACGCCTCTATACTACGTTTAATCTCGTTGACCCACCTTCCAGGACGCTCCAGTTTGGGCTGTGGTCATGTTGTTGTTGCGATTCACACCGTTATTGTTGTCTAAAGAAATGATCTCCTCCTCTGTGGCTTCCCGAGTCGGGCCATTTTGGATGTGACGTTCACGTGAAACTGTGTTCCTGTGATTATTCTGCATCTGCAACATTTCTTTTGAAGGGGCGTCTCCACCTAAGAGCGTTCCCCCTAGTTGTCCAGTATTGTTGGTTGTGTCTTCATCAGTTATGTTCAGTTTATGGCGCCTTTCATAGCTTCGCTTTTCCTGGCTGTCTTTCGGCAGACTTTGGTCAGTTTTCTGTCCGTTTGCATGAAGTCCACTCACTCCAGCTCCATAAAACGAACGTTTCTTGCCGTTTGGATAAAGCTGTAAGCTAGGTAGATCACCGAACGTGGGTTTCACGCCTTTCTCCACCTCGTACTCCGTGACAGGCCCTAACCCGCCGGACGCTTTCCGCTGGATGGGCGGCAGAGGTTTGGCGCCAACTCCCAGCTGGCTGATGGCGTTGAGATCTACAGTGGACGGCCGTAAAACTGCGCCACCCAGCGGCCAGGACTTGTGTACCAGAACCTGCCAAAGAGAATAACGTGTACGTCACCAGGCGTTTGTTTCATCTGTTGTGAACACTCCTTCTTTATAGCATACATGTAGATTTCTATATCTACAAGGTCATCAATAAATCATAAAGATATCTAAATTTTAATTTGGTTATTTCAATAGTCACAATAGACAGTCTTACGTTTCATCCTTGACATGAATATAAAATTACAACGTGCTAATCATATTGTCTTATCTGCACGATCTTTATGTGTCAGTTGGCACGCAAATTTTCCGGACTCAATTTCTATTTCCTATGCGTCTGTATGTAGTTATTCATTGTCATCTATACTGTGATACAGTATTCCAAATATCAGTATATTGGTATTGTTTTCCATAATGCCTGCGCTATATTAGATTAGAAAATAACTCCATGTACATCTGAGGCTACCAGCATATATCAAACAGCAGTTTGATTCCTCAAGTATATACGCAGGCTCACAGTTATTTTTATTCTTTCTGATATCAATATTTTATGTGGCTATTAATGATCAAATGTTGAGTTGTACTAGATTAACCAAATTCACAGGTACTTTTAAACATTATCTTTAGACACACCGGTACTCCTTAAAACATAATTCCTAGCTTGACGTATTGGTTCTTTATGTGTTGTTTATGCGACTCAGGTCCTCTGATACTCGTACACGTACAGGCTCTTGTAGTGTCCTATTCTACATGTCACGTACCACGTTATACAATCTACAAGTACTTATCAATTACGCACCGTGGGCAGTATGGGTTTATGGGATCATGACATATAATAGCTTGTTTTAATAAGTAATATGTACTGTTGTACGTGGGACGTAGCAACGCGGCTAGATTTTAATATGCTGAAAACTGCGAAGAGCTGTGTACAAAAAGACAAGGCTTACGATAAATGCTGTTTGGTGTGTTGTACATGTTATAAACTGTCTTTTCTAACAACTAATACTGGTCAGTATAAAATAAATACTTAAATTTTATATTTACCAGTTCTTTGGAGTCGTTTGAGGGACACTTAGTCTCTTGAGGACGTTACATACATGTCGCGGTACTCTGCAGTTTTGGTTATCAATTAAGAAAGCACAATGTAACCTACCTCCCCCGGACGGGTTTTCTTCACTCCCGTGGATTTGTGTCTTCTGTGTAGAACAGGAGCTTCGCTAATATCGCGCGGTGTCGGGTGATCTTTCCCCGGACTGGAGAACTCCTCATTGCCCCCGTCAGTTGTTCTCTTCCTCCTGTTCCTCCGTACCCGGTTGAGAGGTGAAGCGTTCGGGCTCCTGTCCTGCGTCACAGCGGGGAGACCGTTCATAGTCCTGGTAAAGCTATCCTGTCTTGTAACAGATCAGTTACGTTTGATCTGACATTTAGACGTGCAAAACAGGCGGCTCATGAAGCTAGTCTGTAGCTGTAGTTAGTCTGTAGCTGTCCGTGTCAGTACGTATATATCGTGCTTCATCGAGCTCAGCATGGTTAATCAGACCGCCGTGGCTCCCCGGTATCTCTCGGGCGCTAACAGTGTGTCCTCCGGCCCAGCCTCCCGTCCAGCGCACGCTACAGATTACAAGTATCAATTAGCTTTCCACGAAGGGACGACAGTAATTTATAATAGTTGGCTGCTGCGGCTTCCTGCAAAAGGAAAGCCCTACCACTACCAAACAAACTGGGGCCAGCCGTAACACTCCAAAGCGCGACCCGTTGAGAATGGTCACCAGGCTACACCGAGCGTTGTTCATTTCAGTAATTACGTGCCGAGGTAATGTCGAAGTTCACCATGCGGAAACGTGTACCAAACAGCGGCGCCGTTACTAGGTTTTAATCGCGGCTACAAATGCCACACCTCTGAATTATTTATGGGATTCTCATATCACTGGTTGGGTGGTGGGTAGGAAGACGACCCCAGTAGATACGGCCATATGGTTATGATCACGTACACATTCACACACAATTACAGCGTGGTACATGATGTTTCTATGAATAATACATTTTCTCATCATGAAGTTGAAAGAACCGGTACCTGTCACAGGCATGAATGTTATTAGGTGTCCCTAATATGCTGTCACATCGATGTTTTTCCAAACCATTTTCTGTTTTTTTTTGTCTAGAAACGTAGACACACTCAGTAGCAGGTAGCATCCACGTATTTTATTAGCGGACAAAGGGAATGTTTTACAGGACAATGTGACATAAAACAGGGTGTTGAACTCTTCAAACGCACAGTATCTCCTCTCATTACAACACGGTTCACCGCATCGACATGTCTAAACAGCGTGTCATAAACACGTAACCACACTTAACTTCATCACACTTTACGATACCTCTAAAAGTGACATTCCAATCGAGTTAATAATTCCAGAACCAATCAAAAACGAATTTACTGTGTCACACAGAAAAGGTGGCCTGGTCCACGTTCACAGCTTTTCTTCGTTCCACGTAGGCCTAAGGCCCACAGTAGTAGAGATTGCTGAACTTTGCACAGATACAGGAGGTCATTTAGAAGCATTTGCGATGAACGATTGCGGGACCGGCCTCGTCGTACTCAGCCTTGGTGATCCACATCTGCTGGAAGGTGGACAGGGAGGCCAGGATGGACCCGCCGATCCATACGGAGTACTTCCTCTCGGGAGGAGCGATGATCTTGATCTTCATGGTGCTGGGGGCAAGGGCCACCATCTCCTTCTGCATACGGTCACCGATGCCAGGGAACATGGTGGTGCCACCGGACAGGACGTTGTTGGCGTACAGGTCCTTACGGACGTCGATGTCGCACTTCATGATGCAGTTGTAGGTGGTCTCATGAACGCCGGCCGTTTCCATACCTGTTGACGACAAAAGAAAGATGATTGAGTCAGACGAGGACGTAGATTACCATTTGGTATGGACATAAAGACCAAGGAGCTGTGTTTCTGTCATCAAAAGTTACGAACATTCGTAATATCTACGTACCTTTGATATGAGTTGGAATTCAGATTAACGATCGCAAAGGATTTGTACTTCAAACTAACTCAAGCCAAGACAGCGTATAGCTTTGAATAGAGAACTACAGCAGTGAGTATTTACCGAGGAAGGAAGGCTGGAAGAGAGCCTCAGCGCAGCGGAACCTCTCGTTGCCGATGGTGATGACCTGTCCATCAGGCAGCTCGTAGCTCTTCTCCAGGGCTACAGAGGTAGCTGCCGTCAACATCTCCTGCTCGAAGTCCAGGGCGACGTAGCCCAGCTTCTCCTTGATGTCACGGACAATCTCACGCTCGGCTGACCAAGAGGAAGGATTGAGGAGACAAATCAATATCTGACAAATTACTGATTGATAAAGCAGCCTGGACTGTATTGGATTGGTGGTAAACGGATTTAAAGATGTTAACAAGAGTGTTTACTCAATTTCTGGCGCGCTTAAGAGTTAGATACAGAAGCTTATTGAAGTCTTACCCGTGGTCACAAAAGAGTAGCCACGGTCGCATAAGACCCTCATCATGTAGTTGGTCAGCTCACGGCCGGCCAGGTCCAGACGAAGGATGGCGTGGGGCATACAGTAGCCCTCATAGATCGGCACAACGTGGGAGACACCATCGCCGGAGTCCAGCACGATACCAGTCGTACGACCGGAAGCGTAGAGGGACAGCACGGCTTGGATGCACACGTACATGGCGGGGGCATTGAAGGTCTCAAACATGATCTGGATGAGTGTCAGGACGAAGTGTTAGGTTGCGTTTTTGCTGTGTAGTAAATTTATATACACACATATATTGACTTGAGTAGGCAGGCTTTCTTTATCCATTCCTATATTTTATATGCTTTGTATTTTAAATCATGTATTAGTTTAGTCTGTTAAAACATAATGTGTACAAACCTGTGTCATCTTCTCCCTGTTGGCCTTGGGGTTTAGAGGAGCTTCAGTCAGAAGGCTCGGATGTTCTTCTGGGGCGATACGCAGCTCGTTGTAGAAGGTGTGATGCCAGATCTTCTCCATATCATCCCAGTTGGTAACGATGCCGTGCTCGATGGGATACTTCAGGGTGAGGATACCCCTCTTGCTCTGAGCCTCGTCTCCCACGTAGGCGTCCTTCTGACCCATACCGACCATCACGCCCTGATGCCTTGGGCGGCCGACGATGGATGGGAAGACAGCCCTGGGGGCGTCGTCGCCGGCGAAGCCAGCCTTCACCAGTCCGGAACCATTGTCAACAACCAGGGGAGTAGCTTCCTCCTCTTCTTCGTCGCACATTTTGGTCGGTAGTTAGCTAGAGATTAATAAAGTTCATGGAATTCGTTACCTACCAAAAGCCTGGCGTTCAAACAGATAAAAATGGTACAGAAGAAGAACTCCTTAAATTCATCGTTGAATCGAAGTCATTTGTCTAGTCACCGCCGGAATCATCATCATTATAACATCAACAGAACATTCCATCACATAGTATTATATACAGCTTATATTTGGCACTACAATAACATTAAAATCGATAAATATGCGTTATGTACCTCTGCTGATCAGATACAAGCCCCAAAAGCTGCTATATGCAGGTGGTAAGGAACAGGACAGACTGCGTCCTATTATATGATTTCCGTGCCTACGCCCAGTACTAAAACAGAACTTTTTTCACAGAAGTTCCCCCCGTATATGGCAAACACGACTTATTTGCCAACTTCCATCTGGTATTTCCATCGGGAGCGCCAGAAAGTCGCGATCGTTGTAAAGTTATTAGGGCGTGTGGCGTTAATATGCATACCAGGATTATTTTAAACCATAGTCGCTTCGTTGAAAGTATCATTTTGTCCACCAGGGTGTATCCATAATCACGCATAGGGTGGGTCATTTACATCATGGAGGAGGATAGGCGCCTCATTACCACTGACTAAAATGTTTGCAACCTTGAAATGTCTTGTGTTTCTATCTAAATATCATCTAGAATTTCTACCTCTGTACCCGATTAAGTTTAGAAAGGTCTTGTGTTGTTTGTATAGATCGTCAAAGTACAAATATGTGTGGTCTGAACATTCATGATATCATATCACTTGTCGGCATACTCGTATTTTGTTTCATCCAAATGTAATTCTTTCACGTTTTAGGCTAACGTCAGTAGGTTTCAAAAAAATTCTATTTCGGACAAGCAACTGCGATCGAAAACCGTATTGCGTCCTCAGTGCCGCTTCTAGATCTGCCTGTTGCAAAGTTTTTATGCCGATTTTAGCTAATGTTTTCACATTTTAGCTAATGTTTCCCTCAATGTTTTCACAGGAATTTTCACTTTACCATTGAAAAAGTTCATTCGTTAAGCTGAGAAAAAAGTACTATTTGTAGTCAATCGATTTCATACGAGTCGATCAATAAGAAACATGATTTGTTCAATCGAATCAAGTTGATGCTAGGAGTTATTAAAGTGTCATTGTCCTCGAGCACAGTTCAACAGACTATGATTGTATCAACTGACGGGCATCCCAGATCATCTGTGATCAGAAGATGTTATTACAGAATGGTTGGTACTCAAGGCCAATTATTCTTGGTTCATGGTTTGGTATTTGAGTCATAACACCGGAATGCTGGTCTGATATCGAAGCTTGTTTACTCGGCATTCGCACCATTGTAGCAACCACATCCAGCATCTAGCATTCATAGCCACAGTGATAGCCACAGTCTCTAGTGATGACACTTATTCTTTGAACCCCTGACATGGATTTGAACATGAATTACATAACCAGGACACCACTTCAACCTCATGTCACCACACACTAGCTCTGTACAGGCTGCATAATGAACTAACGTTGTCAAGTGTGACGGCGGCAATGGATGAGGGGAATCTGGTCAGATTCTTCGTGTAAGAGTTTTATATATGTATTGCTATTCTACTATATAGATGAAATCTGCTGATACGAGTGTTTTGTTCCTGACACTGAGTCTAACCCATTCAAGGAAAACAGTCTAAGACCTTAAACCCTTCCAGAGCATACAGGTCCTTTCATAACTAAATGTGGTACGTGATCAATAATCAAAACGCCGCACATTCTCTTTCCTACTTCAATACGATCTGCTTTACCCAATATCGTTGTTTTCGGATTTCGTTTCTCAAATGTGTGACTGACTATATTTGACTGACATACGTGTAGTTCACATACCGTAGGTCATTGCAATGCTTCATCTCATACCAGATGTACCTCATAGGAAATGTCTGCTCATACTCAGTGTCATGTTTTCCATTAATGTCAACATACACGTGATTATTTTTGAAAAGGTAGCCTAAAACGGTGATATTTTATTCTGCACGTACAGTTCTACAACTACTCCTCAAAATCAAATGAAAAAGGGAAGGACAAAACACGTTGTAAAGATGATGGCAATGTTTAATCACAAATGGCAAAGTTCTAATAACAACATCAATGAGTTCTTGTTGCTAACATAGCGTAGTGAAGAATAACGTTCATTACAGCTTGGGAATCGGTTGGTCTTCGAGGCAATTGTTTTACACAGTGCTTGGTAAGACGCTAATAATGAGCATGTTTATCTTTTTTTTACATGAATAATAAGCAACATATGTTACCCCAAACGTTCTTTAAGTGCTAAACTTTCCATTCCATTGTCTCTATCACGTGCATACGTCACTCACGACCCTGTTGCCCACTAACTACCAACGTTGACCATCCTAATATTTCCACCGATGTCTTTTTTTTGTGATTTTTTGCCTGGTCCCAATACTCTCTGCACAGATAATACATATGCTGACATTAGAAACAAAACTCAAAGTCTTTAGATATGTAAAAAAAAGGGACATGGATACTGCTTCGCTAGATGTCATGATTAAGATGAAGGCGTGGAAATTAGAAGCATTTGCGATGAACGATGGCGGGACCGGCCTCGTCGTACTCAGCCTTGGTGATCCACATCTGCTGGAAGGTGGACAGGGAAGCCAAGATGGAGCCACCAATCCATACGGAGTACTTCCTCTCTGGGGGAGCGATGATCTTGATCTTCATGGTGCTGGGGGCAAGGGCCACCATCTCCTTCTGCATACGGTCACCGATTCCAGGGAACATGGTGGTGCCACCGGACAGGACGTTGTTGGCGTACAGGTCCTTACGGACGTCGATGTCGCACTTCATGATGCTGTTGTAGGTGGTCTCATGAACGCCGGCGGTTTCCATACCTATCGATAGCAAACAATTCGATTATCATGGTGGCCAATAGGACCAGGACATCCGAACTACAGCTAAGATCGTATTCAATTCAGCTCCAAGAATAAAAGTCAACTGGCTGGCAATGCAGATCCACTTACCAAGGAAGGAAGGCTGGAAGAGCGCCTCAGCGCAGCGGAACCTCTCGTTGCCGATGGTGATGACCTGTCCGTCAGGCAGCTCGTAGCTCTTCTCCAGGGAGGTGGAGGTAGCTGCCGTCAACATCTCCTGCTCGAAGTCCAGGGCGACGTAGCCCAGCTTCTCCTTGATGTCACGGACAATCTCACGCTCAGCTGAACAACGTAAAAAAAATCATTAGCCGTCTACCTTGCCATAAAGAGCACAGGTATTTTACCATTGGTAGTTCCATTACTAGAGTGAAAAGGCAAGTACATGCCGTTAGAAATTTTATGCAAACTACAGGGAACAATTTTCTTCAGCTATGTTTAAAATATATCTACTAGAGGTATAAAAAAAAAGAACACAAAGGTATGGTGCCGGATTGATTTTGTATACGTTTTCAATGAACTGGATGAAAACTTACCAGTGGTCACAAAGGAATAGCCACGGTCGCACATGACCCTCATCAGGTAGTTGGTCAGCTCACGGCCGGCCAGGTCCAGACGAAGGATGGCGTGAGGCATACAGTAGCCTTCGTAGATTGGTACTACGTGGGAGACACCATCGCCGGAGTCCAGCACGATACCAGTCGTACGACCGGAAGCGTAGAGGGACAGCACGGCTTGGATGCACACGTACATGGCGGGGGCATTGAAGGTCTCAAACATGATCTGGAATGGCAATGTTTGAATAATTATGAGAAACGCTGTAGAGAAGCATTATCGCTAACTTGCTTCTTTATGTCAAGTGCAGGTTCTTCGTTTATTCCAACTGATGAGCCATAATCACTTGGGTATATATTTAGTCTGCTAGCTCATTGATCCAATGTAAAACCATTACTTGGAAGCAGATAGAGAAAAAGACAAACCTGTGTCATCTTCTCCCTGTTGGCCTTGGGGTTCAGAGGAGCTTCAGTCAGAAGGCTCGGGTGTTCCTCGGGGGCGATACGCAGCTCGTTGTAGAAGGTGTGGTGCCAGACCTTCTCCATATCGTCCCAGTTGGTAACGATGCCGTGCTCGACTGGGTACTTCAGGGTGAGGATACCCCTCTTGCTCTGAGCCTCGTCACCCACGTAGGCGTCCTTCTGACCCATACCGACCATCACGCCCTGATGCCTTGGGCGGCCGACGATGGATGGGAAGACAGCCCTGGGGGCGTCGTCGCCGGCGAAGCCAGCCTTCACCAGTCCGGAGCCATTGTCAACAACCAGGGGAGTAGCTTCCTCCTCTTCTTCGTCGCACATGTTGGTTAGTTAGCTGGGTACGTCTGGCATGTGCAATAGAATGATAAGGAATTGTAAATTCGTTCACTGTATCGTGGATGTAGTATCTGATCTTATCTGTCTTACTACAAAAAGCAATAAAGAAAATCGAATAAAGAACAATAAAGCAAATTCAGTGACAGTGCCAACGAGAAAGAAGTGAAACTATGTTCATACCTTGTCCGATGGCAACAGGGATGACCTTGCAGCTTAGCTTCTGGTGAAGCCCACACCTACTGGAGCTCTATTTATGCGTTGGTTCGTTGGTCCAGTAGCCAAAAACAACGGGATTTTCAAGGAAGTTGCTCCCAAATATGGTTTTTCGTTAGTTATAGGGGGATGTCAGCCAACCAGGTCCCATATGGTGACTGAGAACAGCAAAATTATACGCCCCCATTGAAGTTTAATGTAAAGTTCATGGGTGTGTGCGACCATTCTACATTCCACGTTTATTTTCAGCGACTTTGTTAGTATCACTTTAGTGTCTAACGTTTCATGTAACTGTTTCGTGTTGTCAAGCTATGTTCCACCCACATATTAAATCTGAGCTAATAAAAGAAAGACTAGCTATCTACTGGGGCAGCTGCTAATATTTAGTATCAAACACAGTGGGCGACGTGTATTCGATGTTGTTCTAAATGTATTACCTTACTGCGGACAGATCTATGCTTTGTCCATATGTATATACCTACTGTTAAGATATAACAAATACTTGATCTTCATGACAGTTTGCTGCAGCTGTATCGTTCCTAGATTATTTTCACATTGCCGTTGGCTTCCGAAGAGTTGACTTTTTGTGGATGCTGAGCAGTTGACGAAGTGGTGGGATTTAGATTATCAATGTCAGGTCATGAGGGGATCACTATCCTAACGACTGAACTGGTAAGAATGTGAAGACCGTGAACCGAATGAACTGATGTAGATCCAGTGTCAGGGCTGTGATATACCGCACTCGTCTCAGGGAATGTAAATCTTGCTTGTTGGGTTACAAAGTAGCACAGATTTCGTGGAACGTCTGCTTGGTTTGACCATAACTTGACTTACATATGGTGCAGTCGGCACATTCCGTAGCTTTAGATATTTTATATTCTTTATATTCATAACAATGATGGGCGAGTCCGAGTATTTTAATACGCCTATCAAGACTATATTTATAGAAGATCCTACAAAGTCCTATTGTCGTCTGTGTTTAATTGGCTTTTGTTTTTGCTATACTGTTACTGTATTACCTTTGACGAAGTTGACATGTATCCTTTTGAAATGTTATGTGGTGAGTTCTTTTGAATTACGAAATTGAAATGCACTTGCAAATCGCAGAAAGTCTCAGTTTTGTTGCAGCTTTCCTTTCTGACTTTCTTTATCACGTAACAGCCTTTTACATCCGAAGGTTAAACTGTAAGGAAACGCATGAGCTCTAATTCGTGCTACAACATTATTGGCTTACAAAGGCTGCATCTCTTATCTTCAAAGGCAACCACATGTTAAAGTCGACAGTACTTTTACATACCATAACTGAAACGAACAGTGTCCTTCTGTATCTAAACGCACCGGATTTAACATACAAATTTAAACATTCATGCAGTCCATTTGTTGTATATTTCGTGCACGTATTGCTTGTGACTAGTTCTTTGACAGCTTCTAGGCTAAGCTTCGTACTGTATCAATACGGTGTGTGCAATGAGTAAAACAGTTGTGAACTGGTCACATTGGCATGTAATTTCCGACTGAAATGTAGATGGAAAGTTTGACATTGGACACAGACGTCATTTTTATTCCAGCTGCTGTTAAGATCGGTTTTCTACACACCCTGTTTTAAACACGGACGGCATTCACCAGTTTGTCACGATATTCAGTATATCACTCTCAAAGTGAGATTTCAAAGACTGGTATTCTAATATATAACCTAAAATTAGTCTGTAGACTGGCCGGAGAATTTATAACCTTATAAATTATAAGTCTCATGCGGGCATCTGATGATAGTATATATAATATGTGGAGTTGCACGCTAACAAGATTAAACATAGTACCCCATGTATTGTACAACCTGTACTTAGTCTTGATGATTCAGAATAATCGTAAATCTTATTTGAAGCCGTTTGCATCAACATGTTTCTCTGATATCGACGAAGGACACTTTGCTGGATGGCCAGGATGCTTCAAAGCTGGGACATCTCAACATTTCTGTATGGTAATTCTTTTTGTAAATCGCCTACAAGTTGCTTGTGTTATCTGGATCTGGCATTTGCATGGTTTGTGCTTGCTTCAGCAGCCATTTTCTTCGCTTCGTACACTCTAGATCTGATCTACACGAATGTCACGGTGTTCAATACATACATACTTTTGCGTTTGCATGTCTCAGTATCTAAAACATCATCATCATCAGTTTTCTTAAAAGTTATTTCATGTTTCTGTATTGCATGTTTCTACGGTCATGATATCTCTACTGAAACTGAAGCACCAAAACTTATGCTTCTGACAGATCCTTATAATTCACTTTCGTCAGCTACGTTAATTTTTATACAGGGCCCTGAAAAGACTGAGGGCCGTTATACGTCCGGAGATGGTCTGGGTCGACTATATCTAGATCTGCTGATTTCTTGAGCTGTGTCGATCTAATTATCTTGTACACACAGATGAACCCTCTTTTTTTAAATATTTATGTGAAGGCTATGTCATTGAAGAAAGTATACGATACTCCCTTAGCCGTTGCGGTTTAGTCCATGTCGCATGGAGGTGCTTTTGAGTAGGCACTGTAGGGGTAGGCGAATCAGTGACAACACAAGCGAAATCCACAGTGGCCAAGTCTTTTTGTTTAGGAGCCATATGGTATAAAACCCAAATTTCATGAAAGAAACAATGCAACAATACATGAAGATAGAAAATGGAAGCTAAAAGCAAATGTCAACATTTGTGACACATATGATCATTTGTTTTCTTCTATTCCAGACAGTACAGGGATCAGTAGAGCTAAATGTAGCCTATGCCCATGCCAGGCTAAAGAGGTACGTATATAAGCAAGAACATTCAGGGCATTTCTGAAAATACTTGTCTTCTATCGATTCGATAATTTTTTCTCAGGCTAAAATGATTAAAGCTCAAATGAAACTACCATCAAACCAGTGCCAATTGAGCATGTTCGGCATCAGTCCTTCTGTGGTGTTTTTTCTTTTTGAAAGATACTTCAGACGACTTGCGGTTATGACGAAAAAATACAGTTCAAAGTCGGTAGATGGCGTTTCTCTACAAGCTCACTCGTCGCAATTGCAACTTGGTACCTAAAATGCCAGTTACCTTCATCCTAAGAGGGGGAATAATAATGGTAATTGACTCGCAGGGTCTATCTGCTGCTATACTTCAACTCAATAGAATCAAAGGTTTCCTTTACTTTATTCTTTATTTCAGGCGCAAATTGGCCCATAGTAGACAAACAATTAAAATAACAAGGTGCACACATAGTAAAAACGGTAGGGTTCGGTACATATACATACGAGAAGGGCCTTACCGGTAGACTAGGCCGATATAGTGATCCCAGTAGTGACTGGTGGATGATAAGTCTGAGTGGAATGCGAGTTTATGATACTGTTATTACTGTTGAGGAGCCGATTGGTGAAAGAGTGTTCCATAACTTTATTCCCTCGAAAAGATAATCGCTATCTTGTAAACTACATCACTGTAATAATTTGCCACGTTGCTTCAACGGGAGGCGCCATTTTGTCCTCGAAGAAGGTCACGCACGAGACCGAGGCTGAGTTAACGACCATACTTGGCATTTCTGTCACATTCATGACCATACAAGGCGGCCATTTCTCCGAACACTCCCACGATATGCCGACATTGGTCAAAGTAGAAAGTTTCATTGCAAGCAGGCGGGGCCGAATGTTCTGAATATTCCAATTTGTCATATATTGTCATCTGTGGAAACTCTATCCGCATTTTGGCGGTGCAGTCTACAGGAAGATGTGTTCCACGTGTAACTATGATCGTCACCGAACCAAGCATGCATGTCACTTGCACATACCACCGCCCACCGTAACAACGCCCCATAGTTATGAGTCTATTGTGTTTTAGGAACCATACGGCCAGGGTTGCTAAAGATGAGATATATATTGCTATCTATGGTACGTTAAACTATAATTGCATGATGTATCCATAATGATTTTATGAAAGAAATGACTACTGGACAAAATTGTATTCAAAGGAGAAAAATATTTTATTTGAACACAGAAAGCACACAAGCCGACAAATGACTCTTAAATCGGATACAAAGAAATCACTCAAAATCACTAACAGACAGACATGGGAAATATACAAGTCATACGTAACGTGAGGACGATAAAAGTCACTACGATAGATATGATTTTTAACAAAATATAGTAGTCCATCAGTTCATCTATTTCTACGACCGCGTTCAAATCTGTGACATCCACGTACAGTACTTCACAACATCAGACATGATCCAATAGCTCCATCAACTGCTCCCTTTCTCTCCAACTCTACAACTGGTCCCAGTAACAAAAAGACTTGCAACCAGAACAGCGCTAGCGATGACGAGAAATTTCCTGCGCCGTCACCCCCGGAATGCAACGAAATGCAAGCACATTGAAGACAAGAAACGAAGGTGGTTTTGTCCGTTTAGAAGCACTTGCGGTGGACAATGGCGGGGCCAGACTCGTCGTACTCGGACTTCTTGATCCACATAGCTGCGAAGGTGGACAGAGAAGCCAAGATGGAGCCACCGATCCAGCAGGAGTACTTCCTCTCTGGGGGAGCGATGATCTTGATCTTCATGGTTGTGGGAGCCAGAGCCACCATCTCCTTCTGCATACGGTCACCGATGCCAGGGAACATGGTGCTGCCGCCAGAGAGCACGTTGTTGGCGTACAGGTCCTTACGGACGTCGATGTCGCACTTCATGATGCTGTTGTAGACGGTCTCATGAATACCAGCAGACTCCATACCTGGAAGCATAAAGCGTTTTAGTGAGCAATAAACATCATCGAAATATACACATTTTTACCTTTTGTTTGGTTTTATGAATTTGATGTTAAACATAGTAAGAAGACCTCAATACTTTACCCAAGAAAGATGGCTGGAACATCGCTTCAGCGCAGCGGAACCTCTCGTTGCCGATGGTGATGACCTGTCCATCAGGCAGCTCGTAGCTCTTCTCGATGGAAGTGCTGGTGGCTGCGGTCAACATCTCCTGCTCGAAGTCCAGGGCGACGTAGCCCAGCTTCTCCTTGATGTCACGGACAATCTCACGCTCAGCTGTACAGGAGAAAGGAGGAATTGTTAAGATTGGAATAAATGGAATTTATTTAGCTCCAATTTTTCAAATTAAAACTAGATGTAGTTGGTATGTTGGAACGATGGTGAGCATCTTCTAACTACGAGATGACACCTACCCGTGGTGACGAAGGAGTAGCCACGGTCGCACATGACCCTCATCAGGTAGTTGGTCAGCTCACGGCCGGCCAGGTCCAGACGAAGGATGGCGTGAGGCATACAGTAGCCTTCGTAGATGGGCACAGTGTGGGAGACACCATCGCCGGAGTCCAGCACGATACCAGTCGTACGACCGGAAGCGTACAGGCACAGGACAGCTTGGATGCACACGTACATGGCGGGAGAGTTGAAGGTCTCGAACATGATCTGTGGGGAAAATAGTGATAAATGGTTCCACTCGGTCTTTGGAGCTAACCTGTACGGGTTTGTTTGGAAAGCATGTAGTGAAAATGTAGAAAAAAATACACAGGAGAAATGTGAAGATCTGTTACCTGTGTCATCTTCTCCCTGTTGGCCTTGGGGTTGAGGGGAGCCTCTGTCAGAAGGCAGGGGTTCTCCTCGGGGGCGATACGCAGCTCGTTGTAGAAGGTGTGATGCCAGATCTTCTCCATATCGTCCCAGTTGGTGACGATGCCGTGCTCGATGGGGTACTTCAGGGTGAGGATACCCCTCTTGCTCTGAGCCTCGTCACCCACGTAGGCGTCCTTCTGACCCATACCGACCATCACGCCCTGATGCCTTGGGCGGCCGACGATGGATGGGAAGACAGCCCTGGGAGCGTCGTCGCCGGCGAAGCCAGCCTTCACCAGTCCGGAGCCATTGTCGCAGACCAGGGGAGTAGCTTCCTCCTCTTCGTCGTCGCACATGTTGACGGTTTAGTATAGGTTCTGTTCAAGAGGAAAAGAAAATGGGCTGTAGCAGACATTGTGCAAAAGATTGACGGCAATCGATTATGATACTAGTATTTAACCAGAGTAGTTCTTTTACATCCAAGGATATCCTTGTGGCATAACATCACACTACTTTACTGATGGCTGCAATGTGTTTACTCAGGTTAACAAGCTTTCTGGCTACAAGGGATGTTCGCGTCCTACACCAGAAAGCACAGAAGCACATGCTGCTACTATTAGCTTTGGCGTACAAGACCATTCAATGTGAGACCTTTACGACAAGGTGATAGTTTGATATATAGCCACTGCGGAAGGTTATGCTGATTACAAAAAAGAAATTGAAAAACAATCTCATGCTATGAAGCAAACAAAAGAAATGAAAGCGATGTTAACAAAGGTGTTCTAATGAGTAGAGCCTCGACTATGGTATACTTCTAATGATTGCCATCAGACATTATCTTTAAATGTTCCTTGCCAACAATTGAAGTTCTTCGTTGCGGACAACAATAGCGCATAGATATAATGGTCGGTAAGAAATGTCCATACACATGCTACAGTTACGATACATATCAACGATGGGATAAGTAGATCCCATCAGATGGACAAACGTACACGTACCTTCTTAACGTTCGAGACCTTCAGTCAGAAGCCTGGAGCTATGGGTGATGATTAAAGTCGATGTCCGTCCTTATAAACCATCAGAACATTTACATATCGCCATATAGACCACCAATTCGGCGAAAACTTCAAATCAATATAGAAAAATGAGTAGACTAGACAGTTTTTCTGTCGCAGTATTATTTCACAACCACGTGCAGGGTCAAGTGTTCTATTTGAAGCATGTCGGCTGTGAAATGATTTGATGCGATAAGTGTTTGTATCCTTGACAACGATAACAAGATTATGATATGACTTTAATTGCTTTATTGAATAGGTAACATTCTTACAGTTAGATAATGTACAGAGACATCTTATTTTGTAATAAATGTAACATTCCCAAATAGGATTCAGTGGATTCTTCAAGTAGCATGACATACTGGCAATCCGTCAAGGATGCTGTCACATTCTTAGAAGTAATGGATTATCGCCTCTGATCTAACCAGCGTTAATGTTATAACATACACATCGTAAATATTAAAATGTTTACAAGCTAACGGATGTATCATGTTTTAGTTGACATTTTGATGTACAACAACGAAGAAACAACAGAACTTATCTATTGCCTTTGTGTCTTGAATTTGCACTATGGCCATGTGGCTGCAATAAACGATCTTAAATACAACATAATGCACAAATAGAGGCCTTTGTATTAATGTATAGAAATAATTTTCTTGTATTGAATACAGTAGATGCGATAACAAAGAAAGCATTGGAAGCAAATATCCTACATCGATTGACGTAAAATGACATGTTGTGCGCATGTCCCTGTGAGGACTGCCATGTTTGGGACCCACTTCCAGGAACAGGCGCCTGTTTTAAAACGGAAATGTTGTCTTCTGCACTCGCTGGCTCAATTCGATCTATCGTCCAGCAGACGTGATTTTGGTCAAGTGGATACCATCATATAGCGGTGTACCTTATAATGTTTCTTCCAGGTTATACATGTGTGCCGCGGCCGTGTCTCTGTAGCATTATTTTCAATATAAGGATGAAAGTATATTTTTTCTGTGAAGACTTTCCAGTTTGCAATACTTTCGTGCATCATGCCGTATCATCTTTGACAAACAACGGTCTTTTTATAAAGGACTGCATTGTGGCAACGAACCCACAGATAGGGATTGTACCGGCAGTTGTTGGTATTTAGGATGCTTAAGTCCGCAGATATTCATTTTACAGCCCCCCCTCCCACTACCCTTACTGAGGTCAAGGTATCGTCCCAGTATAGTAGTATGCAATACATGTACAGGGATGTTAACAGGCTGCCGTGCACAAGGTGTTAGGAAATTACAATTTTTCGTTGATTGATGTTTATTCTTTGATATTTTTTGGTAATTTGGTAATGGTGCGTAGATGCGTGAGTTACAGTTAGTTAATCGTCTAGAGTTAGACATACATAAGAGTTACAGATTTTGATCCAGGAATTGTCGAAAATTTCTTGTGGGAAATTTACAACTGACACCATAGGCATTGGCAATGTGACCCTCGTTGACCTCGATTAGACCAACCTGTCACTCAAGGTGCATTATGTGTTTCATAATAGGCATATAAAACTTATTTTGAAACTTGTAGATGAATGCAGCCTTGTTTGTTGTAACTTTTGGTTGTCAAGGTTTTGGCTTGAAATGTAGATTTTGGACACTTCGAAGCTTTTATTCAAATAACAGCTTTTCTTCAAGCTGCAGATAACAAGCCAATGGTCATAGTTGTGGAGTTTCGAGGTCTTCTTCTAAAGTACCAGACTCAATGCTACTACCACATTATAGTCTAGAATTGTATGCTTCTGGCTCAATTTCCATTTCCCCGTGTGCAGTTGCAAAGTTCGTCACCAGTTTTATATCCATATATGTAGTGCACGAGCTACACGCAAAACTGCGAAACTCATACTATTCCTAGTTATGTAAGAGCAAGGACATCATAAATGGGAGTGTATCATCACTTCCGCTACCAAAAGTGAGTCAAACGGCCTTGATGTTCAACTTGGCCCAACTCCACAACTGAGGGAATCAGACGCTTGCAAAATGAAAAATGTATGTCAAGTTGTGTTGGCTACTCTAATATATCCCTATAACTAGTAGCACAGCAGTGGTGCTCTGGTACAAGATTTTCAAATGCACGATGCAGATGCTGGAAGGCAGTACAATTTCCGAGTCTGTAACAAATATATCCACGTCCTCTTGTTTTATGATACTGAAATTACACCTTGAATCTCTGACCAACCATTATCTTTAGCCACGTACTGATTGTGGAATTTAGAATTTCGGGTAAACTGCCGTTACATAAACGGTTTTCGGAGAAGTAGTCCCCAATTATGGACATGAGGACAAACAGATATTGGAAGTATGTTACGAATGATAAATAACTGGGATGGCGGGATGATGGACAGGGTGATCTGACTAAACAGCCCCATTCACCCGTGCAGCAGGAGCTGCCCAGTACGGTCACTGAGTGAATGGGAGTACGCGAGGAGATACAAATATGCCTTAGCAATATTGCTTGGCATTGAAGACAGATCCAAATCTTCTCACACTACTTATATTTTATTTTGAAGCTGCTATCTCAAAGCTGCCATTTCTCATTAAATGCAAGAGAGGCATATTGTCTTTTTTTATTATAAAGCTACAAGCCAACTCCTTGCTACCACAGTGTTCAACAGGCTCAGAACGTATTGATCTGAAATAACGTAGTTAATGTGGACTTCAGTATCTGCTTTTTAGAGTGAATACAGTATACTTGATGGTCATAGCTTTTGCCATCGTCTCTTAGTGCTTTTGACGATGTGGTACATTTCATGCATCTGGTCTGAGATATCTGAAATTTAACAGAAGAAACAGATTTTCATGATCAGTTCATCGCTAGGCATCTAATTTGTTTGTAATCGCTGTGACGTCTTTGTGTTTACACATGTAATAAGACTCGTTGACCTATGAGGTTTTGTCGCGTGTTGCTGATTTAAGTCCTGTTCCTGAAAGGATTGCAGATGTCAATCATAAACATTCACTACTGGGTAATAGCCATTATAGATTATAGTCTAACATACGGATGTGAAAATTTGTAAACAAAACAATGGCTGTATGCAATCTTCAATATCCTTATCATAAAAAACACGTTTAGTAAAGCCCGTGAATATAATGCTAGTTACATGTCGGGATTAATCCGTATAAGAAAATGAACTATTATAGAAACAGGTTATAGGTTAAGTCTGAGATGCATGTTGTCACCCTAAGTCACTCGAAACGTTTTCTATGAAAATCCGCACCACTTCACCACAGCTTCTACGAAATTTCACCCATATTAGGCTACTATAGCTGACAAGTATTCCTTGACACTACAAGGTGTAGACCACGGCTAAATTAAGAATGGTTTTCTGCTGCTATGCAGTTTGTATGCAAATGGTGCCTTGCTGAACGTATAAATACCGGGCGACAGCCGACTGAGAGTTACCCACTTGCTGGAACAACTGGCTGAAGGTTTCGTTCAAGACCTCACAGGTACTGTTGATAGTATAAGCGTTGTGTTATTTTACCAGTAGCGCTCAGCTAGTAAAGCTAGTTTGATGTCATGCACATAGATTTGTTGTTAATAGTTATCCAGCACAGCAAGGCTATGGTATTGATGCATTAAAAGACTAACTATTATTCAAATCATTTAGATAGATCAAGCATGTATTGTCGTTATTTCGATAAGCAAGCAATTGAAGTAACGTTACATCTTTTGAGAGCCATGTGTATTAGTGGGCGTGATCTTTACTGGCTTACGAAAGTACACCTCCTCACCAGTTAATTATATTGGCCTATTTGCATGGTTCGTAAACATGCTATGCAATATCTAATTTGCCAGCTCTAATTGAAAACGATTAGGATGACTGAAAATATAACCGTTACAATAACGATTGCATTTAGTGTTAAGCTTTGACTCGTAAGCCTAAGAGCGTTTTTCAAGCAAGCTGATTAAACTGCCTAGCAAAGGGAAATCCTGCAAAACTTGTTTTCAAGCGTGGAAATATCAGAGTACTTTAATGTTTTGATCCAGATAAACCTATCAAACCGACAGAGTTTAAGCACTAGAATTGATACCAGCACAATATAAACACTGTCAGACTGTCTGCTACACCCCATTTTCTTTTCATCTTGAACAGAACCTATACTAAACCGTCAACATGTGCGACGACGAAGAGGAGGAAGCTACTCCCCTGGTCTGCGACAATGGCTCCGGACTGGTGAAGGCTGGCTTCGCCGGCGACGACGCCCCCAGGGCTGTCTTCCCATCCATCGTCGGCCGCCCAAGGCATCAGGGCGTGATGGTCGGTATGGGTCAGAAGGACGCCTACGTGGGTGACGAGGCTCAGAGCAAGAGGGGTATCCTCACCCTGAAGTACCCAGTCGAGCACGGCATCGTCACCAACTGGGACGATATGGAGAAGGTCTGGCACCACACCTTCTACAACGAGCTGCGTATCGCCCCCGAGGAGAACCCCTGCCTTCTGACAGAGGCTCCCCTCAACCCCAAGGCCAACAGGGAAAAGATGACGCAGGTGACTATAATGTCATGAGATTCAGGAGAACTTGAAATTGTTAATGATATTAAATGATTTTTAAAAACATTGGACAGATGTCTTTTTAGATGTGTTGATTTTTATGGTTTGAAAATGTTTCTCCACATTACTCCACCAGATCATGTTCGAGACCTTCAACTCTCCCGCCATGTACGTGTGCATCCAAGCTGTCCTGTGCCTGTACGCTTCCGGTCGTACGACTGGTATCGTGCTGGACTCCGGCGATGGTGTCTCTCACACTGTGCCCATCTACGAGGGTTACGCCATGCCCCACGCCATCCTTCGTCTGGACCTGGCCGGCCGTGAGCTGACCAACTACCTGATGAGGGTCATGTGCGACCGTGGCTACGCCTTCGTCACCACGGGTAAGCTTATTTTAATTGTCTCTGGCTTATTTTTCCCATTGTGATATAGATTTCAACAACCGCCATGTAAAGTAGAAGATTTCGTCGGCGCTACCAAAAATCCCATTTAATGTAGTTCGCATCATAACGCCTTTGTGTTGCCTTGTGATCAAACCATATCTTTTTCTTGATATGCAGCTGAGCGTGAGATTGTCCGTGACATCAAGGAGAAGCTGGGCTACGTCGCCCTGGACTTCGAGCAGGAGATGTTGACGGCAGCTACCTCCACCTCCCTGGAGAAGAGCTACGAGCTGCCTGATGGACAGGTCATCACCATTGGCAACGAGAGGTTCCGCTGCGCTGAGGCTCTCTTCCAGCCTTCCTTCCTTGGTACGTCTAAGAATACACATTTCTTTGTGTACATATTAGGTTGCGTTCATAGATGTATTTTCGTCATAAACCTTATTGCGGCTATTTTAACAGTTTTCCACTTAACTGTTGTCTCAATCAGGTATGGAGTCTGCTGGTGTTCATGAGACCGTCTACAACAGCATCATGAAGTGCGACATCGACGTCCGTAAGGACCTGTACGCCAACAACGTCCTGTCCGGTGGCACCACCATGTTCCCTGGCATCGGCGACCGTATGCAGAAGGAGATGGTGGCTCTGGCTCCCACAACCATGAAGATCAAGATCATCGCTCCTCCAGAGAGGAAGTATTCCTGCTGGATCGGTGGCTCCATCTTGGCTTCCCTGTCCACCTTCGCAGCTATGTGGATCAAGAAGTCCGAGTACGACGAGGCCGGCCCCGCCATTGTCCACCGCAAGTGCTTCTAAGCGATGTAAACTTTACTGTTGGGAATTGTAAATGTACTGTGTACCCTATGTTGCTGCTGCTTTCTTCCGTATTGTGTGTTGGGACCAGAGTAAGGAAATGACTTGATTAGGTGTACGTCAACGAGGAAACTCAACCATTGAGACAACTATGGTGCCTGTTAGCAAATACTACATGTGCGTGTATCACATTCGATGCGTATATAGGTACTGAGAAAGATTGTAATTATAACCGCATGTCACCTGTGTATTACAGACATTCTTGTCTGACCGACAAAATATTCTATTCTTGGACGAGATTCACCACCCTAAGTCTCCATCCACACATGCATGCGTTATGCACTTAACAGGAATTGAGACTGTGAGATGGAATTGTTAACGACGAACGGAATAACGTGAAGGTGTAGAAAGTGAAGGATTATACGCATTGTTCGTGGAAGTTCTGCAATGCTTTACGTGCCATTCCTCTGTCTGTTTTAACCGTGCACCATCTCTATGTTCATGTGCCAAGAACCAGCCTATGACAGCCCAGTCAATATTTCTCGACATATAAGCTCGATCTATTACATGCCCAAGTTCCTGAATGATATGTACGTTTTCGGATCTTGAGTTAGTAACATACAAGGTGCTATACTGGACGATTAGTATTCCTGTACCGTCGATTTTGTATTATGTATATTTTATTGTAAGTCGATAGTCTGAATTTATAATATTCTTAAAGCTTTTACAATTGTAAGAAGTCTATAATTCAGCCGTAAGGCTGTCATGGACTTTTAACTTGTATATGTTTATGTAAATAAACTTGTCATCATCACATAAAGTGTATGGCCAAGTGTACTTTTTGAAGCATGTCGGCTGCGAAATGGTTTGATGCGATGTTTTAACAATATTAAGATATGACGTTAACTGCTTTACTGTGAATAAGTAACATTCTTACAGTCAGATGATGCAAAGATACATGTTTATTTGTAATGAATGGAACATTCCCAAATAGGATTCAGTGGATTCTTCAAGTAGCATGACATATACTGGTAATCCGTCAAGGATGCTGTCACATTCTTTGAAGTAATAGATTATCGCCTCTGAGCAGGGTAAAGCGAACAATGTACACATCGTAAACATTAAAATGTTTAACAGCTAATGGTTGCATCAGTGACTGAGTTAACATCAGGATGTTTTCAAAATAATGTACAACAAAAAAGAAATAACTCATATATTGCCTTTGTGTCCTGAATTAACAACAAATGGCCATGTAGCAATAGACGAAATTAACAGCTAAGGATCTTACGAAATAATTTACAGAAAGAGACCTTTGTATTAAGGCATTGAAATGTTTTACTGTATTGAATACAGTAGATACAATGACAATTAGAAAGCATTGGTAGCAAATATCCGGATCCTACAACGATTGACGTCAAATGGCATGTTGTGCGCATGTCCCTGTGGGGACTGCCATGTTTGGGACCCACTTCCAGGAACAGGCGCCTGTTTTAAAACGGAAATGTTGTCTTCTGCACTCGCTGGCTCAATGCGATCTATCGTCCAGCAGACATGATTTTAGTCAAGTTGATACCATTACCAGGTGTACCGTATATTGGTTGTTCCCGGTTACACAAGTGTATTGTTTAAATTACTGAGTTGGTCTGCTAACTTCGTTCAACGAAAACTCTCATAGTTTTGTAGATAATGCCTTAACCGTTCGCCATATTATCTTCGAATTCGGCAAACAAAGTTATAAGTCTTTTATAAAGGACTGTATGGCGACAACTAACCCACATAAATGATGGGATTATACCAACATTTGTTGGTATATATGTCATATGATGTTTGAGATGAAAGTCCTCAGATATTCATTTTACCCCCCCCCCCAGTACCCTTACTGGGGTCAAGGTATTGTCCCACACTGCAACACATGTACAGAGGATGTTAACAGGCTGCCATGGACAAGGTTTCAGGAAATCATACTTTCTCATTGATTCATGTTGATTCTTGGGGATTTTCGGTAGTGGTGGGTAGATGCGTGAAGGACCTGCAGGTGATTAATCTTTTAGAGGTAGACATACAAAGAGTCTCAGGTTTTGATGCAGGCATTGTTGAAAATTTCTGGCGGGAAATTTTCAACTGACACCATAAGCATCGGTAATGTGTCCCCCGTTGACCTCGATTAGACCAACCTGTCACTCAATGTGCTGTATGTGCTTCATAAGGGCACGTACACCTTCGCTACCAAATTTTAGGTGAATGCAGCCTTATTTGTTTTTAACTTTTGGTTGCTAATTTAATAAGCCTTTGGCTTGAAATATAGATTTTGGACATCTAAAAGCTTAACAGCTTTTCTTCAAGCTCTCATCACAAGCCGATGATCATTGTTGTGCAGGTTTCAGACCATTTTTCTAAAGTATTATACTCACTATTACTGTGTCGAATTAGTCTCGAATTGCATGCTTCTGGCTCAATAAACTCCCATTCCAACAGTAACCTAGTGTACTGTTGGCAGTGTTGCAAAACTCGTCACCAGTTTTATATCTGTCGTGCACGATCTGGATGTGTGCCACACAAAGAACTGCGAAACTCTACTAATAGTATACTACTACTAGTTATGTAAGAACAAGGCCAGCATATTCATAAAAGGGAGTGTATCACTTCCGCTACAGAAAATGAGCCAAACGGCCTTGATGTTCAACTTGGCCCAACTCCACATCTGATGGAAGAGGGAATCATACTTTTCCAAAATGAAATATATACGCCGAGTTGTGTTGGCTACAAGTACTACTATATCCCTATGACTAGTAGCACAGCAGTGGCTATCTGGTACAAGATTTTCAAATGCGCAATGCATATGCTGGAAGGCTGTACCGTTTCCCAGCTTGTAGCGAATATATCCACGTCCTCTTGTCTCAAGATACTGAAATTAGACTTTGAAAAGATGACTAACCATTATCTTTAGCCACGTACTGATTGTGGAATTTACAATTTCGGGTAAGTCTGCCGTTGCATGAGCGGTTTTCGGAGAAGTAGTCCCCAATTATGGACATGAGGACAAACAGATATTGGAAGTATGTTACGAACAATAAATAACTGGGATGGCGGGATGATGGACAGGGTGATCTGACTAAACAGCCCCATTCACCCGTGCAGCAGGAGCTGTCCAGTACGGTCACTGGGTGAATGAGAGTACGTGAGGTCATACAAATATTCCTTACCAACAGCGCCTTTGAACACAGACCCAAATATTCTTATACGACGTGTTTTATTTCTAAGCTACTATATATCCCCTGGTTACCAACTCCTTGCCTGCTCAAATGGCTCAGAACGTATTGATCTGAAAAAAATGTGGATAATTCAGTATGTGGTAATTTCAGATGCTGAATACATAATACTTATGATGATCATACTTTTGCCATTGCCACTTAGTGGTTATGACGATGTGGTACATTCAAGACATCTAGTCCGAGAAGTCTAAAATTCAACAGAAGAAACAGATTTTCACATTTAGTTTATCGCTGTAGGCATCTAATTTGTTTGTATTCGCTGTGACGTCTGACTGTTTACACATGTAATGAGAGTCGGTGACGTATAAGGTTTTGTCGCGTGTTGTTAATAGAAGAGCTGGTCCTGGAACGTGCAGATGTCAATCATAAACAGTCATTACTGGGGAATAGCTACTCAAACCAGTACTTCCGTAGACAAGGAACCATAACCGTATCTTAAATGTATATGGCCAAAATGAACAATGTTCTTCACCCTAACCATAGATGTCAGACACAGAGATCTGCTGACACTCGTCGAGAGTATGACCATGCTTCATTGGACAAAAGCATGATGTACACTGACTATGTCTGCCATGTTGTTCATAACGCAAATGTCACAACTACCTTGTCCAAGCTGTGTGAATATAAATGATATAATAAGCAAGACGATAACAAGCTCAATGCACTAAAGAAACAGCCTTGCCTAGCAACACGAATTATTTCAAAACACTGTGACAAGAACAACAAAGTGTAGGTAAAAATAGCAGGACAGAACAGAGTTCGGCATCATTTTACGTCTAGTCTATAAATCAACATCATAGATTATCGTCTAAGATTTAAGGATTTATCAACAAAACGATGGCTGCATGTCATCTTCAAGATCCTTATCATAAGAAAACAGTTTTAGTAAAGTCTGTGAATATGATGGTAGCCATATGTCACGATTAGTCTGTATAGTACGAAGAAGATCCATACGAACAGGTCATAGGTTGGCTCAGAGATGCACGTTCTTACCCTCAGTCACTCGTAACCTTTCCCATGGCAATCCGTACCTTTGGCTTGCCCCTTCACCACAGCTTCTACGAAATATCACCCATATTAGGCTACTATAACTGACAAGTATTCCTTGACGCTGCAAGATGTAGACCACGGCTAAATTAAGAATGGATTGTCTGCTGCTATGCAGTTTGTATGCAAATGTTGCCTTGCTAAACGTATAAATACCGGGCGACAGCCGACTGAGAGTTACCCACTTGCTGGAACAACTGGCTGAAGGTTTCGTTCAAGACCTCACAGGTACTGTTGATAGTATACGTGTTGTGTTATGTTACCAGTAGCGTCCAGGAGTTCGTTTGGTGTCGTGCACATGGGCTTGTTGTTACTAGTTATCCAAAAGAGAAAGACAATTTATCAATGCATTGAAAGATTGTGGCTGCCATTACGGTATATTCATCTAGCATGTGCTGTCACAATTTCGAAAGAAACCAATTTAAGTACGTCTTTTAAGAGCAATGGGTATCAGTGGGAGGGAAGAAGGACAACCTAAACATGGTAACGAGAGACAAAGAAATATCTAGCGATCTTTAACGGCTTGTGAGAGTAAAACCTCATTCCCAGTCAATTATATGGTCCTATTTGCATGGTTCGTAAACATGCTATGCAATATCTTGTTTGCCAGCTCCAATTGAAAACGATTAGGATGGGGATACTGAAAATATAACGATAACGATTGCACCTATAGTGTTAGAAGCTTAACCAGCGAGAGAAATTTTCCAGCCAAAGCTGAATATACTGCCTAGCAAAGGGGCGGGCAATTCTGCAAAACTTGTTTTCAAGCGTGGTAATATCAGAGTCCTTTAATATTTTGATCCAGATAAACCTATCAAACCAATAAATTTTAAGTACTAGAATTGATACCAGCACAATATAAGCACTGTTCGAATGTCTGCTACAACCCATTTCTTTCTTCTTCAACAGAACCTATACTAAACCGTCAATATGTGCGACGACGAAGAGGAGGAAGCTACTCCCCTGGTCTGCGACAATGGCTCCGGACTTGTGAAGGCTGGCTTCGCCGGCGACGACGCCCCCAGGGCTGTCTTCCCATCCATCGTCGGCCGCCCAAGGCATCAGGGCGTGATGGTCGGTATGGGTCAGAAGGACGCCTACGTGGGTGACGAGGCTCAGAGCAAGAGGGGTATCCTCACCCTGAAGTACCCAGTCGAGCACGGCATCGTCACCAACTGGGACGATATGGAGAAGGTCTGGCACCACACCTTCTACAACGAGCTGCGTATCGCCCCCGAGGAGAACCCCTGCCTTCTGACAGAGGCTCCCCTCAACCCCAAGGCCAACAGGGAAAAGATGACGCAGGTGAATATAATATCATATGCATGTGATTCAGGAGAACTGGCAATGGTTCATGGTCTTAAATGATTTTGTTGAAAAACATTCCTTGGACAGATGTCTGGTTAGATGTACATGTATTGATGTTCATGGTTTAAAATTGTTTCTCCACATTACTCCACCAGATCATGTTCGAGACCTTCAACTCTCCCGCCATGTACGTGTGCATCCAAGCTGTCCTGTGCCTGTACGCTTCCGGTCGTACGACTGGTATCGTGCTGGACTCCGGCGATGGTGTCTCCCACACTGTGCCCATCTACGAGGGTTACGCCATGCCCCACGCCATCCTTCGTCTGGACCTGGCCGGCCGTGAGCTGACCAACTACCTGATGAGGGTCATGTGCGACCGTGGCTACGCCTTCGTCACCACCGGTAAGCTTCTTTTCATCGTCTCTAGCTTATTTTTCCCATGGTGATATCGATTTCAATATTTCGTCGGCGTTACCAAAAATTTCCAGGTAATGTAGAATAACTTTGCGTTGCCTTGTGATCTAACCAGGACGTTTTCTTGATATGCAGCTGAGCGTGAGATTGTCCGTGACATCAAGGAGAAGCTCGGCTACGTCGCCCTGGACTTCGAGCAGGAGATGTTGACGGCAGCTACCTCCACCTCCCTGGAGAAGAGCTACGAGCTGCCTGATGGACAGGTCATCACCATTGGCAACGAGAGGTTCCGCTGCGCTGAGGCTCTCTTCCAGCCTTCCTTCCTTGGTACGTCTAAGAATACACATCAGATCTCTTTGTGTACATTTTAGGTTGCGTTCATAAATGTATTTTCGTCATCAACCTTATTGCAACTATTTTAACAGTTTTGGTTGTCTCAATCAGGTATGGAGTCTGCTGGTGTTCATGAGACCGTCTACAACAGCATCATGAAGTGCGACATCGACGTCCGTAAGGACCTGTACGCCAACAACGTCCTGTCCGGTGGCACCACCATGTTCCCTGGCATCGGTGACCGTATGCAGAAGGAGATGGTGGCTCTGGCTCCCACAACCATGAAGATCAAGATCATCGCTCCTCCAGAGAGGAAGTACTCCTGCTGGATCGGTGGCTCCATCTTGGCTTCCCTGTCCACCTTCGCAGCTATGTGGATCAAGAAGTCCGAGTACGACGAGGCCGGCCCCGCCATTGTCCACCGCAAGTGCTTCTAAGCGATGTAAACTGTTGGGAATTGTAAATGTACTGTGTACCCTATGTTGCTACCTGCTGCTTTCTTCCGTATTGTGTGTTGGGACCACTGAAGGAAATGACTTGATTAGGTGTACGTCAACGAGGAAACTCAACCATTGAGACAACTATGGAGCCTGTTAGCAAAAACTACGTACATGTGCGTGTATCACATTCGATGCATAAGTTCTGAGAAAGATTGTAACCGCATGTAATCTGTGTATTACAGGCATCCTTTTGTCTGACCGACAAAATATTCTATTCTTGGACCACATTCACCAGTCTAAGTCTTCATCCACACATGCGTTATGTATTTAACAGGAAAAGAGACTGTGGTATGAAAACGTTAACGACGAACGGAATAACGTGAAGGTGTAGAAAGAGAAGGTTTTACGCATTGTTCGTGGAAGTTCTGCAATGCTTTACGTGCCATTCCTCTGTCTGTTCTAACCATGCACCATCTCTATGTTTAAGTAATATGCCTCTTGTCAATCCCAAGAACCAGCCTAGTCAATGTTCCTCGACACGAAGTGGTATTATAACTGATAAATCTGCATTTGTGATGTTTACTACCTGTGTGCATTCCCTTGACCTTGTATGAACCGAGGCTATTAAAATGCTATCAGTACAAATGCAAATCTTGTATACTGTGATTTCATCTTTCATATGCTACATATATCTAAGATATTGTGCACCAGTTGATGTAGTATACATGTACATTCTTCTTTATACCAAAGTGAATGTTTTAAAAAGACTTAGGCTTAATTATTAAAGTCACGAGAAACTGGTTGGGTACAAACTTGCAAAGTTGTAGAACCAGGTGCTACAATATAGCCATCAAGTAAAGCCGTCAACATTTTAAACAAACACAAGTATAACCCGTGCTTGATCTAACCTCCCCACGGCAATATAGATGCCAACACCACATAAACAAAAACAAAAGTCTTAATCGCTGACCCCTTAAAGAGGCCAATCCCATAAGAATTCCACTAAGATATGAACATGATTACATCAAAGAGTTAGATCGAAAGATCCAAAGTTAATTTTCCCTTCCAGGGTAACAAACAAGTAGACAATCTGACTATGTCCCATTTGTAAGTGTGTTTACCAAAGACCTGATATACTAAGCTCAGTATGCCGACTGATAAAGACTGCTGGGGGAGGTTCCCATGCCACGTTGTTTAGAAAGCCAATGGTGCGTTCACAGCAGACAAAATGGCACCACGCCTGCCAATCACAGTGCGCAGACTGGGGAGAAGGGGCTGCACGAGCTAGCTCCATGGAGGAGCTCTGCAGAGCTCCTCCATGGAGGTTGCTCGTTCAGCCCTCAGCTCTGAAGAGCTCCTCCATGGAGGTTGCTCGTACAGCCCTCCGCGATACCCCCGCAGAGCTCTGCGCCAAAACAAGCCAATTCGTTGGTTGGCGTCACGGGTTCAGTTTTCTATAGAGCTCTGTAGATATCAAGTTAATTCAATATGACTATTAGGCTGAACAGCCAGTACTCTGTCACAAATTAAGACTTCGTCACGCAACTCTGCACAGGACTGCTCGCTCAACTCTCCATCAGTCTGTGACACACGGAGAGCTCTGCGCCAAATGAAGTCAATTCGTTGGTTGGCGTCACCGTTCAGTTTTACTTTCACCTCTTTGCGGTCTGCGCTCAAAACAAGTCAATTCGTCATGGCTGTCGACACAGGTTCAGTTTTGTATAGGGCTCTGAGGATATCAAGTTAATTAAATATGACTATTAGGCTGAACAGCCAGTACTCTGTCACAAATTAAGACTTCGTCACGCAACTCTGCACAGGACTGCTCGCTCAACTCTCCATCAGTCTGACACACGGAGAGCTCTGCGTCAAATGAAGTCAATTCGTTGGTTGGCGTCACCGTTCAGTTTTACTTTCACCTCTTTGCGCTCTACGCTCAAAACAAGTCAATTCGTCATGGCTGGCGACACAGGTTCAGTTTTGTGTAGAGCTCCGGGGATTTTAAGCCAGTTCAATGTGACTACTAGACTTTGTAACGTACCAGCGGCCCGCAGAGGTGGTATTGCTGCTCTGACAGTCGGCCTCCGTCGGTTTCAAGCTTGCAGTCAATAGCTCTGCGCCGAAACAGCTCAATTCATTGGTTTGCGTCATAGCTTTGTTTTGGTTAGACCCTATTTGAATAAAGCTATAAGTACAAAACAAGTCAATGCTGGTGGTTGCCGCACGGGTTCAGTTTTGTATAGAGCTCTGAAGATATCATGTTTATTGAATATGACTATTAGGCTGAACAGCCAGTACTCTGTCACAAATTAAGACTTCGTCACGCAACTCTGCACAGGACTGCTCGCTCAACTCTCCGTCAGTCTGTGACACACGAAGAGCTCTGCGCCAAATAAAGTCAATTCGTTAGTTGGCGTCGCGGTTCAGTTTTACTTTCACCTCTTTGCGCTCTACGCTCAAAACAAGTCAATTCGTCATGGCTGGCGACACAGGTTCCGTTTTGTGTAGAGCTTCGGGGATTTTAAGCCAGTTCAATGTGACTACTAGGCTTTGTAACGTACCAGGGGACCGCAGAGCTGGCTATTGCTGCTCTGACAGATAGGGTTACGTCGGTTTCAAGCTTGCAGTCAATAGCTCTGCGCCGAAACAAATCAATTCCTTAGTTGGCGTCACGCTTATTTTGGTTAGACCATTGTAAATAAAGCTATAAGTACAAAACAAGTCAATGCTGATGGTTGGCGTCACGGGTTCAGTTTTGCATAGAGCTCTGAAGATATCCTGTTTATTGAATATTACTATTAGGCTGAACAGCCAGTACTCTGTCACAAATAAAGACTTCGTCACGCAACTCTGCACAGGACTGCTCGCACAACTATCCGTCAGTCTGTGGCACACGCAGAGCTCTGCGCCAAAACAAGTCAATTCGTTGGTTGGTGTCACCGTTCAGTTTTGCTTTCACCTCTTTGCGCTCCAACGAATTGACTTCATTTGGCGCAGAGCTGACGGAGAGTTGAGCGAGCAGTCCTGTGCAGAGTTGCGTGACGAAGTCTTTATTTGTGACAGAGTCCTGGCTGTTCAGCCTAATAGTCATATTCAATTAACTTGATATCTTCAGAGCTCTATACAAAACTGAACCTGTGTCGACAGCCATGACGAATTAGACTTTGTTTTGTAAGCGTCTAGTACCGCGAAAGAGGT
>NW_017804131.1:3111228-3138292 GCF_001625305.1 Branchiostoma belcheri
CAATTTGTTGGAGCGCAAAGAGGTGAAAGCAAAACTTAACGGTGACACCAACCAACAAATTGACTTGTTTTGGCGCAGAGCTCTGCGTGTGCCACAGACTGACGGATAGTTGTGCGAGCAGTTCTGTGCAGAGTTGCGTGACGAAGTCTTTATTTGTGACAGAGTACTGGCTGTTCAGCCTAATAGTCATATTCAATTAACTTGATATCTTCAGAGGTCTATACAAAACTGAACTGTGTCGACAGCCATGACGAATTGACTTGTTTTGAGCGCAGACCGCAAAGAGGTGAAAGCAAAACTGAACCGCGACGCCAACCAACGAATTGACTTTATTTGGCGCAGAGCTCTTCGTGTGTCACAGACTGACGGACAGTTGAGCGAGCAGTCCTGTGCAGAGTTGCGTGACGAAGTCTTTATTTGTGACAGAGTACTGGCTGTTCAGCCTAATAGTAATATTCAATAAACAGGATATCTTCAGAGCTCTATACAAAACTGAACCCGTGACGCCAACCATCAGCATCAACGTGTTTTGTACTTAAAGCTTTATTTACAAGGGTCTAACCAAAAATAAGCTGTGACGCCAACCAACGAATTGATTTGTTTCGGCGCAGAGCTATTGACTGCAAGCTTGAAACCGACGGAACCCGACCTGTCAGAGCAGCAATAGCCAGCTCCGCGGTCCCCTGGTACGTTACAAAGCCTAGTAGTCACATTGAACTGGCTTAAAATCCCCGAAGCTCTATACAAAACTGAACCTGTGTCGCCAGCCATGACGAATTGACTTGTTTTGAGCGCAGAGCGCAAAGAGGTGAAAGTAAAACTGAACGGTGACGCCAACCAACGAATTGACTTCTTTAGGCGCAGAGCTCTGCGGGGGTATCGCGGAGGGCTGTACGAGCAACCTCCACGGAGGAGCTCCGCAGAGCTCCTCCATGGAGGTTGCTCGTGCAGCCCCTATTGAGACTGGGACACACCCACAGATCGGGCACACCAAACTCCGCCCCCATGATATTTATCTTGATTTCGTTCCCGAGTTTCCACGTACAAGGGTTTTCACGTAAAAGTGTAACTGATCGTTCCCAAATCTTCACATATCCCGTATACAACAAACACCCTTAACATAGGTGTGAATCCCTTAGCAAAGTCTTACCTTGTTTCTTGTAAATTGATTCTTGCAGTGACTGTTTTACCTGAGATTTCTATACCTTGCCTCAAAATATTTCTGGCCTAAACCCCTGCTTCTAAATACACAACTGAGGACAATGTCGATAATCGTTGCCATGGAAAATCGATGTATTACCTCTATGACTGTCTATATGAACCTTGTGCATGGCCTGAGATGATGTTTGAAAAGGGTTCAACTGTCGTTTATCAGCAGTTCATAATAATGACTATTTACTTCAAGTATTATTTTACATACTGTGGAATCGGTTTACTATACTATGGAGACGTGACTTTGTATGTAGTATGTGCCTGACACAGGTGAACCCGATGGGTAAAGGTCAGTGATAGGCGCTTGCGCAGAGGGTCTAGTTCATGGCAGTCTGGAACCAAATGTAAAGAAGTCTTTTTCTTGGGAAATGTTGTGTTTTGGAGTTGGATTTTATAGGTTAGGGTTGTAGTATTTTTGTTGTTGAAAAAACAGACTTTCAGCCATGTTTGTGTTGTCTGGTTTGCTAAAGAAGAAATAGGTTTTCATGCTGTCATCAGCTGTCCAGGGGGGAGGGGGGCACTTCTCAATATTGTAATCAGGGCACAACCCATTACTTGCCTTTCCTATGTATATGGAAAAAGTGGCCAAATAAAGTCATACATCTGAGTTTTAGACCTTGAGAAACACACATTGGCAGGGTAGTGTAACCTTTAAAGTGTCCATTTAGACAAAAAAAAAACATATACAGTGGAACCATGCGTGGATTCTGTCTCTGATCAGTAAGCAGCCGCCGTGCGGTTTTAAGAAGAAATGCATGAGCTGAAATCTTGCGACAGTGTGGGAGAGACGCCTGTCTTCGACCTAAGGAGAATTCCATGATGAACTTATGATTTCCTATATGTTTAGTTCACTTGACAATCATTTATCATATCTTGCCAGCTGATGTTTCCACATTTAACGTGTTTGTTTGATAAACACATGATGAAAATATTCCTCGGTTAACGTAAACAACATCTCGCCTGCCCGATTAACAGCTGGCAAAATGCCTGCCCGCACACCCGCCATCACTGTAGGTAGTCAGAATGGACTCCAGTTGGGCAGATAGAAATACCGCGCCAAAATGAGTACTTAGAAGGACAACTTTGACGGGATATATCTCGTCTTCAAATACTTTTGGAATTCTCAACTGTCTGCTGCACACGGTTGTCTGACATGTTGACAACACGGGGACACATAACCAGCTTCATCTGACATGTCGTGACCGTACTACGACTTGTTGTGTGGAATATTCTAATATATAAGTACTCAATCCGGTGCGTTTGAAATTGTGACCAGCACAAGGCAGCTCGACAGCTTTAAACCTGTCTCCATGAGAGTTCTTGGCGTTACAACACGTGATTACATTTAAAACATTGAGTGCAGTTGATTGGGCTGACATTACTCGTAATTGTGTCAACATTTGGAATTGGTTTTCTTCTTGTGCATCATTTTCAATCGAGTCAAATTATTTGCAGCGAAAAATATCAGTGTCCTTTTTTGTGAAAACCGTGTAGATGGTATGTAGGATTATCTGATCACGTTGGTGGTCTTCATTACTTGTACATGCCACTGTACAGACCTATAATTGTTTTATTAATAGTCAGTAGTTTTATCCACCAGCTCTTATACATTGGGCTACAGCTAAGCCATAAAGGATAATGAAACAAAAAAAGTCAGTTTTGAGACAAGGCTTTTTAAACTATTGAAGTTGTAGCCATAATTCCGGAAGCCAAATCGAGGAGAAATTCAGGTTCAAATTCACTTAGCATTGGTTAGATTCCAGAAAACTCACGTCATTGCGAAACGGAAATGCGCTATTAATGTTGCTACTTATGTTAACGTAGAATTGTTTTAGAAAGAATGATCGTTGCCTGATTTTTTCATATTTTCATATTATCATTGAGAACCCTCACCGTTGTGACCCATGTCACATGGGAGAATATTGTGTGGATGGGCTCTCCATACACGGTTAGATATTCAAGTAACTGATAATCACTGAGTGAAAACAACAAGAAAATACACCACAATATCACTTTTAATAAAGACATACACATACCTCGTGCGGAAAATAATCCATTACGTCGGTTTATCCTGTATGATATAGAAAATCCGACAACTGTTCTTTGGCAAGGCTCCAGCACACTACTCGAGCGGTGCTACCCCAGTGACAAATGGACCTATTCTCTTCATGTCACATTCCTCAGATATTACACATCATAAACAATTCTAAGGTTGAACATCACCACATAGATACTACACATGGTCACGTCAAACTGTGCACGTAGTAGGTTAGCAAGCGTTGAACGATGAAGTATTAAATAAAAACCTTATTTATATCTCCTAATATTTTCTTTATTTTAGGATAATTACTGTAGTCGTAGCGTGCACCACGACACAGTTTCCAGGTTGCTTGAAATCGCAAACTAGATTCCTAGATGTTGGTCATAAAACTTGATTTTTAAATCTAACCAAGCTTACATGTTGTTATAATTTTCTGCAAAATATAGTCTTTATTGTATTGATACTACAGCCACAGGCACACTGAAACTTAGTGAAGCAATATAGGCTCCATATACATGTGATTAGTATAGATTTCAGCAAGTATTAAACTAAAAGCAGTAGACAAGTATAGTATATTGGGTGATAATACCAGAGCAAACTGAGGGTGGTACATGTAATATCAGAGCGAACACCCTTTCATCAGAAAAGAACAATAGTCTATGTCATTATCGACAGCCGATATGATTTTTCCAGCCAGGCATTCGGAATGTCGCTAATGATCTAGTAATTTTAATACTGGCTCACAGACAATATTTCTTGTTTTAATACTTCAGCTTTGCTTCCTGTTTGGCAGCTTCGTATCCAGAGGAGTTAGCGGTCAATGTTCATGCGAGGTTAATCTGGCGTGTTCCAAAATTACCGTGGCGCTATTGATGACAGGCTAGCCAGGCGCAGCTGCCACGATACTGTTTTACGCACGCTGGCACGGAATAGCTTTTAACTCGGAAGTTTGCAGTGCTCAATACAATCTCTTATGTCGCCGAGAACGGAGAAGAAATCATACGATGCATATTTCTTGTGGTTTTTCTCCGAAAAACCGTCTTACTATTTGGAAACATGTCAATGGTGCATTTCAAAGTTAGAACTCGCTTCGGGGAATTGTGGCCCATGTTTGGTAAGGCATGGCAGCCATTTTTGTAGAATAACAACCGGTGGTATTCCTGTTCAACTTTTTCAGAAAAGTTTTGTATCATTTACGTGGAGAAAACTAGTCTAACAATCTACATATTAAACTGTGTATGGTACACTGTAAAGTTGTATAGAAATCTGCGGTTGGTTTTCGAAGTTGGAGCAGTAAAGTACGTGAAAATGGCCATGATGTAAACTTGCTGACCGTTTCAGCTTTATTGTTAGTCTAACCTAATTGTGGACACAAGTGCTCCGTGGCTGGACAGGTCACATTTTGACCCGAGGAAAGTATGTGCGATATGAGGTTTCCTTACTATTTTGGGCAGACAGGATTTGTGAAGCTGGCGGTCATTATGCAAATCAGGAGCCCTCGAAACTGTATAAAAGGGGGAGAACCCGCTGCTCGGTCACCAAAGCTACAGGCTTCACCGAAGTGGTATCTTTTGTCAGCAAAGGTAGGTGATGGGTGCTGTACTGTGTGGGGAGGGCCGACTGCCTTGCCTTCTGCCATGGCATTTCACAGTGATTGTTCCTTGAGTGGAAGCCTTCTCTTGTATTCTGGATCGAATCTGACTCAACTGAATTCGCCGACTTTCAAAATTGGACTGAAGCCAGTACCCCTTAGCTGGCTATGGCCTTTTGTATTTCGGATTGAAGCATGATGGAAATTGGTGAAAACTTGTGGACCTCAGACAAGGGAATGCAAACGCCAGTGATTGTGCATGCTATACTACAACAGAACCAAAATTTCCCTGATGCTTCTCAATGGAACCAGATCGTACCAAATGTTCATGGACGCGTGTCCTCTTGCAGTGATTGGGTGGTCTGAAACAATTTCATTAATCAAGTTTCAAAATTGGGCTGAAGCATGAGCAGCCCAGTGAACAGCTTGCTTTTCAGAAGTTGGGGCTAGCTGAGGAAAGTAGGAGCGAGGGCAAACATTTTGATGAATGCACTGTCATAGCAGGAAGAAGCATGGGGATAGAAATAGAATAGCGAATTCTTCCTGCACTGCTCCGAATTGAACCAAATTATACTGATTGCTTAATGCATGAGCCTGATAATAAGCGTAGAAGGAATGGCATTGAGAGAGCATTGCATTCTATTAAACGCTCTATTCACGCTTTTCGTGATTCCGTTGTAACAAGCTTTGTTCACGTATGTTACAGGCGTAAAACACTCAACCGACCAACATGTGCGACGACGAAGAGGAGGAAGCTACTCCCCTGGTCTGCGACAATGGCTCCGGACTTGTGAAGGCTGGCTTCGCCGGCGACGACGCCCCCAGGGCTGTCTTCCCATCCATCGTCGGCCGCCCAAGGCATCAGGGCGTGATGGTCGGTATGGGTCAGAAGGACGCCTACGTGGGTGACGAGGCTCAGAGCAAGAGGGGTATCCTCACCCTGAAGTACCCAGTCGAGCACGGCATCGTCACCAACTGGGACGATATGGAGAAGGTCTGGCACCACACCTTCTACAACGAGCTGCGTATCGCCCCCGAGGAGAACCCCTGCCTTCTGACAGAGGCTCCCCTCAACCCCAAGGCCAACAGGGAAAAGATGACACAGGTCAGTGATTCAATGGGTGTCCCTTTTTTGTTTAAAGTTCTGTTCTTCTGTCAATGATACTGAAAAGCCCCATGGCAAACGACCAAACGGTGTCCTAAGGGTACTAAGTCCTTTCAATTTGCCTTGCATTTTTTGTGTCACCTACTTGGTATGTTCAGACCTTTTTCTAACAGCTGCTCTATTACGTACGTCCCTCAGATCATGTTCGAGACCTTCAACTCTCCCGCCATGTACGTGTGCATCCAAGCTGTCCTGTGCCTGTACGCTTCCGGTCGTACGACTGGTATCGTGCTGGACTCCGGCGATGGTGTCTCCCACACTGTGCCCATCTACGAGGGTTACGCCATGCCCCACGCCATCCTTCGTCTGGACCTGGCCGGCCGTGAGCTGACCAACTACCTGATGAGGGTCATGTGCGACCGTGGCTACGCCTTCGTCACCACCGGTAAGCTTCTTTTCATTGTCTCTTTCTTATTTTTCCCATTGCAATGTCAATTTCAACTACTGTCGTGTAAAGTAAAAGATTTCGCGGCAATACAAAAAATCCCAGTTAATGTAGTTCACATAATAACGTCTTTGCGTAGTCTTGTGATCTAACCAGGACGTTTTCTTGATATGCAGCTGAGCGTGAGATTGTCCGTGACATCAAGGAGAAGCTCGGCTACGTCGCCCTGGACTTCGAGCAGGAGATGTTGACGGCAGCTACCTCCACCTCCCTGGAGAAGAGCTACGAGCTGCCTGATGGACAGGTCATCACCATCGGCAACGAGAGGTTCCGCTGCGCTGAGGCTCTCTTCCAGCCTTCCTTCCTTGGTACGTCTAAGAATTTATGTTTTCCCCGTCTTGCTCTTTTCTTCGTCTTGTAAACCGTCCCTCGACATTTCACCGCAGTATGCATTTGTAAGATCTGTATGAAGTTCTATATGTAATCCCATAGTCGTGCGGCTGTGATATTTACACGTTTGTGTTGTCGTATCTGACAGGTATGGAGTCTGCTGGTGTTCATGAGACCGTCTACAACAGCATCATGAAGTGCGACATCGACGTCCGTAAGGACCTGTACGCCAACAACGTCCTGTCCGGCGGCACCACCATGTTCCCTGGCATCGGTGACCGTATGCAGAAGGAGATGGTGGCCCTTGCCCCCAGCACCATGAAGATCAAGATCATCGCTCCCCCAGAGAGGAAGTACTCCTGCTGGATCGGTGGCTCCATCTTGGCTTCCCTGTCCACCTTCGCATCCATGTGGATCAAGAAGTCCGAGTACGACGAGGCCGGCCCCGCCATTGTCCACCGCAAGTGCTTCTAAGCTCGTCAAGCTCCGTCCTACCGTCCCGACTGTTCGTTGTGCATGTATCGCTGTTTACTGTCTACTTCTGTTGTGTTCTTTCACAAATTCACGGGACCATGTAAACAAAACACATTGATCAGGCAAATAGTGAGGATTCGAAGCTAGAGGGTGGCACAGAGGTGGCGTTCTGTTGTTGAGAGCTGGTTTCTTCTGGAAACCTTCTATAAAGTTGGAGGATTGGAATAACGACTGGTTGCACGTGTTGGACCTTACGGCGGGAGGTCTGCCTTTGTTTTGTTCAACTTGAGTTCGTAAGTCACGTCTCCGTCACTGCTTTATTTGTAAATGTATATTTGTTGTCTACAATCCACACGAGTATTGTTGTACACCAACAACAAGGCTGCTAAACGTTGTAGTTCAAGCTCCAAAATGGCCGTTACATGAATTTTTTTTTGTGTATCGTCCTGTGTACTTGTAGTCAATAAAAATTCTTCTCCCGAATCTATTTGTGTTGGTTGTTCATTGATACAGTGGTCGTCATAGGTAGACTTATATAGATATAGCTATCAACTGTTTTATTTCATTGAAGATAATAATAATAATTCATAATGATATAATAAAAAACTCAAAGGTGACTGCTAAGGCCAGAGTTCATGCTCTTAATATTTCAAATGGTGTCAAAACCTAAAATGCACCTTGTGCCTACATAGATACATATGTTCTCCCAAATGTACCCTGAAATAAACAAATTAAACAGGATTCTTAATAATGTCCAATCTTATAAACATTAAAACATTGCCGATAACTCCTAGAACAATAAACCTTAAACAGGCATCGTCTTAAAAAGACAAACATTCGTTACTATAATAAAATAAAACTACAACATACTTATGTGCTATCTATTATTAGGTAAATACCTATGAATTGTTGGATGGGAAGTATGAATAAAGACAACCCAACTATAGTCCAAGAATCCACTTGCTGTTGCTGTCAAAAGCTATTTCAGGAGATCATGAGTTGTCCTTTGATCGCTGACGGATGGTGGTACATGTACGTGTCTATCCTTGTTCCGCTATCAAGTTTCATCCATGACATATTTTGAGTCGCCTTCGGTTGCAGAAGTTACAACCTACAGGCCAAAGAACACATCGTTTCGCGCCCCCTATGACGCGCCACCTAACGAAAATAGTACCCCACTAGTTGGCACAGATGTCGTCCTTGTCACCCAAGTGGCAAGGGTTCCAGTCCCGCAACATTCTTCTTGTAGCTGAAGACAACTGTTTCAATACAGAGAAACGACATTGTATTTTCCGTCCGTTACAAACAGTTCACTCCGTTACAAATGTCCTTGAGTGAACTGACCGTCTGCCAGGATTACAAGGACTATGATGATGATGATAAACAGTTCGAGTACGGACAATGAAATATAGAATACACGTAAGCGTATCTGTTGTACGATTGCGTGTGCATGGTGTGGCTCTAATATTCATTATAGGTTCCACGAGAGAACCAAATTGATAGACATTGGCTCACACTATGTACATCCAGATTGTTATGACATTGCAATAATACTTTTGTTGAATTGTGTTTTGTTTTCACATCACTAGCTCAAAGAAGTAAGCACAGTTTTTTTTCCAAACTCTGAAATTGTCACCCGAGTTGGAGTTTCTGGACATACAAGTATGTACGTATATCCGTGATATTTTGTGATGGATACAGCATTTATGAATTACATAACTAGAAAAACAGCTAAGGTAGCGATTTAAAAGTTTCAGTAAATCCCCCTAGCACATGTACCGGTCGCCGTACTGTAGGCGTGAGAGGTGACAACAGGTGCACGTGTATGAACATTGTTCGGTCGTGTGCCTAGGCTAGAGGAGGGAGGGGGGGCAATCACAATGGTTAGACCCACCACAGACCACATTAACAAGTCTCCTTTTAGAGACAGAAACTCTAGCACAAGTTTTCACATTTTATGTGCAAAGTGCATTGAACAGGCCAAGAGTTGGTTGCAAAATGATTGCAATGTTTTCGAGTTTCTGTACAAGGAAACCCCTGACATATATGCTACAGCTGAATAAATCATTATAGAATATAGAAATATCCGCCACGCTGTTTCCATCATTTGAGCAATCCTGGAGGTAATAATTAGACAAAAACGTAAAAATAGATAAAACATAATTCCTGCAGCGACCATGAGCCATTGCGCCCTCCCGGTGTCATCTGTACTCCACCGCCAGGCGACACGAACAACTGTTGTGTACAGGACAACAACTGGGTAAACAACAGGCGAGCGGCACGCGCGACACAGCGGGACACAACTCAGCCTTCTGTCTCTCAGCTATTCTCGGCTTTTTGCCTGAATAATCACGGCTCAAAGACAAGAAGCGCAGTCGAGTTATATTTGACAAACAATTTTTCGTTCCAATCTCCCTGTTTTACCTTACACAATACAGCAACCTTTCGAATGAAGAGATTGCACATTTTTGCCACACTGGGCTAAGTACTGGTCACAACAAACATGGTGTTGTCGATACAGTCAACAGGTATATACATAAAATAATTGTCATTAGACAATCTCTCCTCGCTTTCCATATATTAGAGATAAAAGAGCAGATATGTTCTCCGATGGAAGGTTTGTGTAGTTGCATTTGGTATGTGATTTTGGTTTATGACAAAAAGACATTGAAAGTAGAAGTAGCAAAGGTTTGAAGTAAAAAAAAAAGTTCAAAGTAAACAAAACATTTGCAGGAAAAGCATGACTGGTTTCTGATAATAACCTCTCAGCACATAGTTTGCATGACGTTTCACACAGCTGACCACAGAAGTTTGTGGAACCATGCCCATATTTGGCGGATTGCCCACACGTGTAATGTAGGACCATCCGAGAAAACAAATAGCAGGTGCATTCTAATAAAAACCCGCCGTACGTATATAAAGTAGCAAAGACGACATGCGACACAGTCAAACAACCCAGCGTCTGCGTCACGGGAGGTAAGTGTGCGGTTCTCTAGCTTGGTGTGTGTTTGTAGGAAACAGCATGTAGAACTCTGTAGTTAAACCATGTGGGCCATGGCGGTCAGCATCGAATTTGCGTATGAAACATTGCTGCTGGGATGATCGTAGAAAGGATCAAATTCGTTATTTGTAAATTGCAAGATAGCATTTGCTGAAGGCCTTGGGACGGAGTGAAAAATAGACACCCTAGCCTGGTCCGATAAAAGCATGTATCGGATGTGTTTTGGTACACAGTACTGTTTTCTGGAAGAGGTTCAGGGGCGTAAATGTGTGAATGCACTACTAGAGTTCCACGACCTTCGCCAAATCCTGTTAACATTATCGACTGACGAATTATGAATGTTTACCATTGATGGATGCCACAAGCTAGATGTCACCTCTGTTTGTAGCAAATACTAGTAGCCAGGGAGCCGAAAATCCAATCATTTTGAGGTCTAATCAAGACCTCATCACCTACCCAGTTTCATGACAATTCATCAATGGCTTGAGTTCTTGTGATATCATGACGTACACATACACGTATACATACGGACGCTAGAAATTTATTTTGTTTTCATCTGGCGAAGGTAATAAATTTGCCAGCTACAGAAATACACCTATTGATAAACGATGATACGTCCTAATTTCCTGTTGTGTGGTTTTATGACAGACGGGACAACTGCGCCCCTCCCACCACCCACCGCCATGTAGTGCGACCAAGCAGGGAGTGCACACTGTACAGACAGCCCAGCATCTCATGGCTTTTCCCGACTCTGGCTTTAATCACAGGTACAAGTTTAGAACATGTTATTTCATCTTTCTTGCTATACATTTTTTTATCTTAAAATCATGTATTATTTTGCATTGTCTGTGCTACTGCCATCTGAAGTAATGAATAAGAACTTCTAGCGGTGATTGATGAAAATTATTTAGAGGCTTGAGCCATTATGTTTCATACTTCAGACTTATATGTTTAACGTTAATAGTCGATGATTACAATAAAAATGGTCAAGTGCTGAGTTAAAGTGATGACCAATCAGCTACCATGAGGCTATTAACAACGTCCTCCTCAAAATATTTACTTTCATTTCTGATACAAGCTTATGTAGCATGACAGTAATTACAGACCCTTTTTCTTTACGTGTGACCAGGAACACACCAGGCCCACCACAGACATGGCAGACACTCACCACTTCAAGCAGAACGGACTGAGGTCACTACAAGATAGACAAACGTCGCAAGGTCACAACCAGGTCATCACCATTGGCAACAGGGTCATCCCAGTCCAACTTCACCAATAGGGGGCCTTCTTACATCAGTGTACCAAGGTGAGCAATAATGATATACTACTGATAACATGTTTGACATTTCATGTCGAATGATATGATTCGTTCTAGCCTACAGGATAACTTGACTGCGGTCCTGAAAATTAGCTTCCCGTTTTTAAGTGATGAATAAAAGCGCGTGCCATTGACAGAACATGATGGAGCGATGACAACTAAACAAACTTTGGGGTGAAGCGAGACACGTGTCATAACAAAACAGGCGCTTTGTATTTATTTGGACATATACAAGTCATTTCATCTAGCCATTATTCTAGACTGATGCTTTGGTTAGCCGTTGCTTCACTGTTGTAAACACTGTTAAAATTCTGTCCATGTCTTTTTGTAGGAATGAAACTGAGCGACCAGACGACGCACAGAAACAGCAATGGACCTGACGTCAACGTCTGAATGAATCTGACCGTCGGCACACGTACACGGCGACAACGCTACCGCAACACTCTGAGATGACAGTCTTCGATCACTATGCAAGTAACCGTAGCCTTCCTGTTCAGGTGCTATGGATACAGACTATTCAGTCTTTACATAAATCAACCATATCGATGCTCAAGCATCTGTAATGCTCGTAGATTGTATTGATAATAAGATATACTAGTATTCATATCAAATGCATGTAGAAATAGCCCGTGTCTCTCCTCCACCCACTTCTCCATACTACAGAACTTACCATTACGGTCACAACTTTAATGTATTCGCCTTGAAATAATTATTCATACTTGTTGTTCCCAAATGTACGTTTGCGTTTTGTTCCTGTACGTCCTTCTGTCCAACCATAACGTTAACTGTTGTCCTTCGTTCGTCTAGATTTTATGCGTCGAAATAATGTCGTCTGTCTGTTTCACCTCAAATTCACGTGCGTTGTAAATTTCTCCGATTGGAACCTATTTATTTATTTATCACAAATAAACTATTTTTCTATGTTTTTCATTCTCGTCTCTGTCTGTTTTGTAGTGTATTTTGTTCATTACTAAATATGTGACGTTTTGTATCTTGGTGTGTTTGTGCCTTGAGTGTTTGTCGTTCGTGCATGTAAGTGATGGTTATATTTTGATACGTGTGTTATATTGCGTTGTGTGATGTCAAGTGATCTGTACGTACATGTATGTATAACGTGCATCTGTATGTTGTACTGTGAGTAGTGTGTATCAGTTACCTGTAAGGTTTACATGTATGTTCATCAGTTGTTCGTCCCTGTTGCCAACTGCCCTTTACCTTGTAGAGTTTGTAGTCTCCCTGTTTTTGTCTGTCTCATTTTCTTTCTTGTTTGTGTCCGCCTTTATGTATGTCTGTGTCTTTCTATATCTGTCTCTGTCTTCTGCCTATAGCTGTCTTCCTGTCTCCTTCCTTCTGTCTGTTTGTATGTGCAAGTGTGTGTATATGCGTATGTCGTTAGTGATATGGGCTTTATTTTGTTCATAGATGACTCCGTGAATGTTTGTACATGTATATGGCACTTCAATGTTGATTGTTCGTCCCATTTGGCGATTGCCTTTTTCTTGTAGAGCTACAGTAGTTTGTGGGTCTCTCTCAATATCTGTCTGTTTTTCCGCCTTTATGTATACTTGTCTGCTTTTCTGTTTCTATCTCTTTCTTTATCTGCATTTGTGCCTTTCTGTCTCATTCTGTCTGTCTGTCTGTCTGTGTGTGTGTGTTCTCAGATGAACAGTATGTAGATATGTTGGTTTTCTGTTTGTCTCCACCCACCTTGTTTCGATGTTATCTTCAGGAGCTGCGTGTTCAAAGTCTTTATGTACGTTCAATCGTTACGTTACTTGTACTGTGTTTGACAGTAAGTGTCATGTTTTCTGTCAGTCGATCCCGTCACAGTTTGTCCATTTATAAAGTTGTACTCTGGTCTCTTGATTGATGTATTGCTTATTGTTTTGGTGGTGTTTAGGTGTCGCGTCTATTGTGCGCTGCAGCTGTATCCGTTCTTATTGTCTTGTCTTATCTTGTCTTGAGTTGTGGTGTCATGTAAGGTTGCCCTGTGCTTGTTTCGTCGGTGTGTTGGGTAATGAAACGTTTTCCTGTAGTGTAATGTAGTGTAGTGTAGTGTAGTGTAGTACAGTGTAGTGTAGTGTAGTGTAGTGTAGTGTAGTGTATGTCTGTCTCTCGTTGTTAGTCAATGGTGTGTATGCCCTCAGTCGCTTTAGCTGTGTAGTTATTGCAATGCCTGTGTAAATGTGTTCGTTGGGCAGTGTATGTTGGGTAACCAAATGTAGTTGGTAGAGGTACCATATTTGTCTTGGTAGAAGTGTCATGTTTTGTATCATGTTTGTAAAAATTTGTTCTGTCGGTGTATGTTCGTAGTTCGTAGTTGATAGAAGTGTGATAATGTCTGTGCAAACTCGTTCTTCCGTCGGTGTATGTTTGTAGTACCCCAATTTAGTTGGTAAAATGTTTGTTCAGATTCGTTCGTCTGTCGGTGTATGTTTGTAGTAACCTAATGTATTAGGTAGAAGTGTGACCATGTTTGTACAAATTTGTTCGTCTGTCGAATCCGTCTGTTCGTCAGTATCACTGTTTATATACCTCATTTCTCGCTGTGTCACTTGTATTATGGACTGTCCGTACTGTGATGTCCATTGTTTCATTTCGTGATAAATGCTGTTGTGTTAAAGTTTTGTATTTATTCTAGTCTCGTTTGCCTTTCTGTTTGTCCGTTGTGGTACTTTTTCTGTCTCCTTTTTGTCAAGTGACTCGTACTTAGCTGTCTATAATGTACCTGTCCTCCTGTTTGTCATCTGAAGTCTTTGCAGTACTGCCCAGTCCTATCGTGCGCTCCTGTTCTGTAGTTAAAGTGATTTCCGATTAGTGGCGCTCTTGTTTGTTGTCAGTTGATTCCTGTCTGTCATTGTAACCTGTCCCTTCTATCTGCCCCTGCGTTTGTTTTCTATACCTTTTCGTCTTTGTTTCGTTCGGTGGTGAAAAGATGTTTCCTGATGTCGGTACCCATGAACTGTTTATTCGTCCGTTATCGGTGGAATGTTGCTTTGTTAGGATCTCTGTTAGGCTGTAAAATGTCAAATCGCCATTTTCAATATTTTCCCTTTATTTGTACATTTATTTCGTCGTCCAGTGGTGAAAACCAATGTCTGTTTTGTTGCTGTTTTATCTAGTTATTTAAACTTCTCTCCGTCTAGTGTCGTTTGTGTCCATCTCGCTATCGTAGTGTTTTATGTTCTCCTTTTCGTGTTTATACGTAGACAGATGAAACATCAATTACCTATAGCTAATAGCTAATGATAGATATTCGAACAATACACTGTTCATAGAAGTGCTTGAGTTGAACCGATCTCTATCGGTACATGTTAGCTCGGAATAGGGGTGTGAGGAAATAGGTGTAGTGGAAATCAAAACTTATATCCCAAATGATTTTATTGAAAGCCTAATAATATAATAGATATCTTCAATAATCATAAATATCTTAATTGTAATAACATGTTCTATGCAATGTTTACTTATCAAATGGAATATACAAGCGTAAAAAGTATGCAAGAAAAATATGTCATCATTCAAATCAATGACTGTTTATTCGATATGTTGCGTGTAGTACATACTGATGTTAGTGTCATATAGTATACTCAGACTAGTGTTCGTTATATTTTAAGTACACCAATTGTCTACACTGAACCATGGCTTCAATTGAAGTCTTATGTAGTTACGGTATTTTCATATATGCGTGTTTCATAGCATTACTATTGTTGTATTGTTGTTAGGACAGTGGTATACAAACTACGAGTATGTAATGAAATATGCCTTCCGCTTGTTACTCAATAAAACGAATAATATATAAACGCAAGACAGCATTGGTCTTCTCTTCTTACACTGTAGGATAGATAGTGGTGCTGCACCTGCTACTACTGAGGCAAGTGCTAGTTGCCCAGCGACCCCTGGCGACTTGGCCAGTACCAGCAATCTACGTTAAACGCTTGACGTATGAAATGCTAAGTGTTTACAACTTTGCAATTGCATCTGGACAAAGTTTGTTAATGTGGGAAGACGACTGGTATCTCGATACGAGCTCTCTCTACATTTCCATTGTTTTATCAACAGTGTTACCAATAAGCACATGCTACATGACTCCTCAGACAGGTGTCATCCTTCTGATCTTGAAGGTTGACATATCCGGACGTGGTTCGTTCCTCTGTTCTTGCTCGTCACTGTCTGTGTCCTGGATGACGATCTTGATAGAGTGGTCATCCCGCATGTCTTCATCAGGGCTGCTGAACGACACATAGCTGGATGTGTCGCCTAGGTCAGGTTTCATGGGCTGAGAAAATGAGAATGCAGCTGAGGTTTAGTTAGAAATGGTTTATTCACAGATTCGCACAAAACTAAAACAACATTGCAGCCTCATAATACAATGTAAAAAAAGTCTGAATTACGCAGTTTCGGGGAATACACAATGCACAAAATATCATTAATATTTACAAACATAACCAGACTGATAAACAAGAATACGATATACAGACAGTAGTCGGGTGATCATACTGTAGAATATAAGTTATAAAACACTGTTCAGGAGTTTGGACAGGTACGGAATGACACTGTTCCTGTACCTGTCAGATCTTATTAGTACAAGACATGATATACATTCTTAAACAGGCTCAACTTCGATTTAGGAGGAATATTAGAAATATGGATGGTCATTTCATGGCTTAAAATAGCTTATTGTACACACAAACAAACCTGTCTGTCTTGTATGTCCTTCTCCAATTCCTTTGTAACGCGCATGCGGAACAGCAACAGACAGAGGACGAACGTCACGATCAGAGAGACTGCAAGGCACACCATGGCCGCTAGGGCGATCAGCTGCCACATGTCTGGGACTAAAAAACAGATAACAAAGCCCTCACAATTACTACAAGTGTCTAATTATTCTTTATTGCTGTATAGTATTTGGCTGACTGTAATGAAGTTGTATTGGCTGTAAGATGAAGAATATTAGTTTTGACGGAAAGGCTTCATGACTTAAACATCGTGATTGTGGGTAGCCCATAGAGAAACACAAGGAAGCAACTAGTCAGGCCATGTTGATTTGATTATATGGATGACATCCCCTGGGAACCCCAAAACTGGTGTGAGCGTGCGAATAAAAAAAGTTTGGCAAAAAAAAAGTTTCTTCATGAAATCTACGTGGTCATAAAGGTTGAACATATGCCTAAACACACACAGTATGGTATGGGGAATAATAATAGACTCTTCGTTTTCATTTCTTCATATTTTCTTCTTTTCCTGAATTGATTTCGGCATTCTATGACATAAGTATCGTTTTCCAGTACCTTTTTTTAAAATCAAGAGTTGCAATGATGATCAATTTTACGTACACATGCCAGAAATCTTGACCGTAGCTTCGGTGTCAGAGTCTGCACAATCTGCCGTGCGAAGTAACATGCCCCTATAAGGCACAATACCAGCAGGCGTGCCGGGAGGTCTAGAGGCAACACTATCCTCTGTCTCGTCCATGTTTGAGCCATCCTCTCTGATGTTCTCTGTAGCCATAGCGGGATGTGAGGACCAGATAACGCTGGGGGATACTTGGTTGACCTTCGACCTTCCCCTCGGTGACACGCGAGTTGGGATGTGAGTCCCGGTGTCCTTGAACGTGTCATGACCTTGAGGAAAAAACAACAACAAAGAATCACTATATGTGTCCTAAATTGTGACAATGTTCTTCTACCTCTCGGAGAAGCATTGACATACCTTTTGCATTATACCTTGTGAAGCATAACTGTGTTTTTGCATTTTTAAAAAGATATTGAAACGAATATACATACTGTTTACTTCTTGATCTGCCCAGGTCAGCTTCAGAAGAATCAAGAACAGAAGTGGTAGTGTGAACTTCATATTTCTTGCAACAATCGTCATCTTGCAACGCTGACAGAAACCTGCTTCATAGAACAGACAGACAAACAAACAAACAAACAAACAAACAAACAAACATTACTTTCAAACGTGATATGTTGAGTTACCTTCAAAGCATGTAATAAAACGTTTTCAAGCATGAATACACAGAAAAAGTCTAGGGTAAAATATGCTGAAACATTCTAAACACTTTGAATATATTTTACATACACATGTGGTGTCATTGCTATTTCATAAAGTTATAAAGTACTGGGAGTGGCTTGTAGCCTTTCTCAATAATGATGATGATCACCTTTGTTAACGGAATGTAAAAAAAATACAAAGTGTACCTGATGATCCGACTGCTCGCGATAGACCCCACACACTGCATACAACTCTCCAAGTCGGTAAACCCCAACACCACTGGGGAATGTATGCCACAATCTTCCTTCCTTGACCAACTGGGGAATTATGCTACAATCTTCCTTCCTTGGCCGGTTACATATAATGTTGCTTTTGTTGTAAGTGTATAGCGCTGAATGATGATAAGTTCGATGTGTATTGTGAGCTATAAATGGGCCAGCAGGATGTGATGTGATGTTGTGCCTGGAAATGTGTGAAGTGAGATAAGGAAGAACAGTGCCTAATGCAGGAAGTTAATGGACTGGACCCAAAAGGTCTGTAACTTAACTACACATCTGACTATTAAAGAGGAAAAAAATTGAAATGCATCCTTTTCATTTTGTAGCCTTCGAAGTTGAAATCATCTTAAGAATTGAGATGCAAGAATTGCACATACTGGGAAGCCATTCCTTTACTTTTGATAAAAAAAGTTAACCTTGCTTTCTCTTCAACATTTTGGAACACGAACTGGTGTACACATGAGCTTGTAGTTATACGTAAGAGGAATCAACTTCATAGACTTCAAATGTTAAGTGACATTCGATCAGATCTCCAGTTGTGATGACTGACTTAATCATGGTATAGGCAGTATTTAATATCAACCGACCCAGTGCCTGTGTTACCAGACTTATCCGCCAGTCTGCGTGTTTGTGCCGTTAGTCTAACTTTGATGCACACCAATATATACACGAGTGTTTAAACCAGTGCGTGAGGAAGGCGTTTAGTTTGCGTCGCTAGGCGTCGCTAGGCTTGGATCTCTAAGATTATACTGGATACCGACGTTATAACGGTGTTAAAGACCTATTTTGAAGAACAAATTGATTTGGGGTACATTGTATATATTTTGATTAGCTTGATGCCTGGTCCTAATCGTATTTGAAAGTTTCATGATCTTTGAAAAAAAATGTTGCAAAAAAGATGTACCACTGTATAATGCACAAAATTCCTACTTTCTTACTTTGTTTTGAAAAAGCAGTTGTTTCTGGGAGAAACTCAGTAAATTTGCCCGGAGTAAAACGTTTATGCATAAAGTGCTCTTTTTTCGTACGGGAGATGACCTAAATAATAAGTATAATTATTCAGCTGCATTTGTTTTCAAATTATTATGTAAATTGTATGGCACAGTTACTTTTAAAGTGTTTATGTCTACTGCTGAACTCGAGATATTGATCCCTTGCAGGAGCACCCCCTTCCTGTACTAAATACGAACCTTCCCTGAATTCGGTGCAAAGTTCAAGAACAAAAAGAGTCGCCTTTTAAAAGTAGAGAGATTTTCAATGTGAATTGACCTGGACACAATTCAAGGAGACCAACTCAGATAAATAAGGTAAGATTTACCTTTAAGTGAATATTTTCTTCATCCCAGAAATAAGCAATACGTTACATGCATGGCTTTGGCTCAGAGAAGCCTCATCCATACACACGTGCATACAATGTACGTGGCAGACACAAGCGTCTTTGACTTCTGTAGTTAGATTTCATCATCGGTAAACTACGTACTTGAATGTCTTTACAAATTGCTTTAGTTCACTGTTCGCAAACCGTACTCGGCAAATACCTCTAAACAATGTATAAGAGATATTTTGCAGCTTGTATAGAGTGCTGTGAGGTGCAACAGACTTTAGGTTAAAACGGCGCTGGCGACTTTTGGTACCCCCCCCCCCCCGCCCATACTCCCGTCATTTGTCTAAAATCAAGTGGTTTATGTGAGGACAGGAGTATTGTGACATGATAACCGTGTGGGATATCATTGGTCTTAACTTTCTAAGAAAATCACGAACAAGTCTACGATACTGAAGCTTTAGGCAAATGGCTTTATTCTGCCACATGGCAATACTCAAACATCGCGATCGTAACCATACGGATGCATTGAACCTGCTCTAACGCTCCTTTACATGGAGGAATCTGGTCCTTTTTTTATTTCAAAACTAGAGACGGGAAAATATCGTAATCGTCCCTCGGTAGCACTTATTCCCAACAATTCGCAAGAAGACATTTATGATAAGAAACGTTTTCTAAAGTTGTAATTCGGGCAATGGTCGCATGGTGCATTATTTAACAAGTCGGCTGGTGTTCGGGAGCACTCTGACCAGATTTAGGCCACGCGTACCTTTTGTATATGAATCAAACCGAATTTGAGTCAAATTGGAGCCAAATTTGAACCCTGAACACGCCCCCGAACTCTGCTGACTTACTCTGTGATGGTTGTCAGGTGTTTTGCTGACTTACGGTCGAAAACCAGCCAACTATGATAGAACCACCCGAACGCCTCACGAATGTAACATTTTGAAACATTCAGCTCGGCAGCCAAACCGTAGCCGAATTCGCCGAACGCCAGCCGACCCAGCCGAACGCCAGCCGACCCACTCCCAACCATAGCCAACCATCACCATTCTTTACCATTCCATTGTTTCACCGGTGTAACTAAAGTATTCAATCGATATTGCAATCAGTCGGGAAAAGAATGTGCATGAGTTGGCCTTTTCTACGATTAACAATGTTTATTTTACCACCGCCACGACCTGATGTGTTGATACCGCTTATCACCCCTTCCGAGGCAACTCTTACATCAAATAAGCACCGCTACATTATCATTGTTGACACATCAAGATATCAGTGCGGGGTCCAAGGGTAGTGGGAACAAACACTCTCATATGTGACTCTTGAGTCACCTTCTGTTAGTTCTCACATAATCAAATCGATACTTTGGAGTCCTTTGAATTAATGAGTTTCCAAGGTAGTCGAAAGTTAACAACTTAGGCCAGTAACAAACCTAAAAAACTCGTCCACAAAGAGGGGAATTAAATGCCTACACTATGTTGGAAAGTGGTAGCGTTAAAAAGCACTTGTGTGTAAGAAAATATATTCTGAAGATGAGCGTTACAGGTATATGTGTGTGTGTCATTTCTGGGCGAGAGAAAAAAATCCCTCGGTAGGGTCAATATGTGTTGAAAAGAAGGAAAATTTAGTTTTTAAACACTTGGTCCTCAACATTTCCCCTTTTTAAATACAACTAACAGAAGAAACTCAAACATTTCATTCCCGTTCCATCCGTTTCACGCCTTTATTAACAAATACATGCACCAGAACTTGTTTCAACAGCAATACGTACGTCAGTAGATAAAAGTTCTAGTTCTACCATTGAAATGTCGCGATCGCATAATCATAGAGAATAACATGTTTTGATAATTTGAAATACATTTCATGTGCTTTCCATAAACTAGCGATAAACAAACCCACAATTTGACCAGTGCACACAGAAAATCAACACATGTTGTAAGTACGTAGGGAACAACGTTGACCCATTAGGCGTAGCATAAAACCTATTAAGTTTGAAAATAAAGATATGTCGAAATTAACTTTGGGATGAAATGATCCTTTCAAATTTGTGTGGCGTCGGGTGCGTAGTGGAAGATCATCCGACTGTGAACCGGGAGACCCGGATTCGATTCCGAGTCGTACCGGGGGCATATCTGGACATGCGCCCCGACGTTGTGACTTTCCTCACTCCACCCAGGTGTGAATGGGTACCTAACTTCGGTTGGGGAAAGCCGTATTGAGGTCACCTTGTGGCGCCGAATGGCAGCCGCACAGACCCTTGCGGTAGTTCCACAAAAATGTGGAACAAATATGTATCATGTGTATTATGTGTATTATTATGTGTGTTATTACCATTTGTATTATCTGATTGTAAACCCTGCATCAATTCAGCACTACAAGGCTGCGATTGCATGGGTAATGTTTGGCCAATAAACCATTTTGGCCAATAAAACAAATGACAGTGACTGAAGAAATATTACCTACATGTACTGAAGGATTCAAACAAACTAATTGTGCTATATCAGAAATGTCACGGATACTGTGTTGTTGGTATAGTTATCTGTGGGTCATGCTTAATTGTCTTACACAAAGCAAAGTGGCATTATGCCATGAACCATGCAGAGATGCATAGATGCATAGATTTTGCATAGATGTCACTTAACATAAATATAATTTCTTCCTTACTCTACAAAATACACAATAATTTCCACATTACATTATTACTAACATTTTACTTTGTTACCTACGTTACATACTAGTAACGATATACTAGTAATGATATATAATCATAGTTTTCATAATACTTAACAAAGGAATCACGGGGTTTCCATTTTCTGATATGATGATTGGTATAAAATTGTAGGATGATATAAACGCTCTAAATTACAAAATAAATTCTTGTCGCAAAAACTTTATACGAGCAGTGTCCATCGCGTGAAATTGAATGTTATCTTATATATGTATTCATATATATTCATATTAATCTCCGACGAACAAATGCTCAGGGCTTGACTCTATTTCAGAATTATTTACAGAGCGTAATTACAACCAAGTTTCTTCAGGAACGTTTGGAGCTTTAAGTTCTAGCCATTCACGGATAGCCGTCTGTTGGTCGCTATTTAAGTCATTGCAAAAGCTGAAAAGTCTTTTATTGTCGCTGTATTCTTTCAGTCTTGGCTGGTTTCTTGTCATTTCATCCATCTGGGACTCGTCATAAAGTTGTCCGATTGGAGCGTCCCGTTTACCGAGCACCAGTATCGCGCATTCGACTGGACAAGAGAATACGTGTCAGTACTCATAATCTGATAGCACATAATGACATGATCTATGGGGTACAAAACAATGTTGCGTTCGTTACTACGCGTATTCCATCCTTTATGAAACCCACTATACTTTAAAACAGTACAACTAACCATTTGCGTTCTTGGCTTGTGTTGTGATGGCCCCAAGCTGGTCCGGTCCGTTATCATTTGAGAGTATAATTCCCCTCCCAGATGTCTGCTCTGCACAGCATAGAATGTAGTTGAAGCGCCCTAAGTCTGGCTTGCCGTTCCTGGTTTGTAGCCACAGTTGTTCGATGTCTACTTCGTCGTGTAGTAGAGAAGTCATTTTTTCATTCACCTTTTTAAGGGTTGAGTTGTTTTTAGCGGCGATACACAGCTTCTAGACGGGTCATATACCATTCAATTAGAATTGAAGTGTACGAAAGACACACACTAGTCGATATTAGTATTCAAATTGACATTATTTATTTTTAAAGTTCTATCGACATGGATCATTATATACAAATAAATTGTAATGCTGAGACAGAAAGACCATATTCTGGTAGGAGAGCCCATATACGAGGCAGAAATGACATATTTTCAACATTTCTCTCAATTAACAAATAAACTACTTTGTGGACGTATGATACAAAACAAGCTGCAAAAATATTCATCAAAGGCGCACACTAATTTTGTATTATTGATAACTGCATTGCTAAGGACACCTTAGAGCTGAAATCTATCTTACCTTTGTACGAGTACGTCCGACACGATTACGTACGCTAACAGTGCTGCCAGCACTGTTCAACGTATTGCGTTTCATTACCCCAACAATCATTTCTATTAACATGATCCCTACGACGAAACAGATCAACGTAACAAACGAGAAAGCGAATATACATATGCCACCGTGGAAGCATTGTGTGGCGGGCATTTTGGAATCTGTCGAGAACCTTCGTCTTGAGCCAATATGTCGAAATTAGCATAGTCAGTCTGTCACGTGCTTTAGAAATGGCGCCATCTTGCGGGTAGAACTAGACGTGAGGTTTTCTATTGGGTACTGCCATGACAATTCAAATACAAAAGCCAATAGAATCCAAGTTATCGCTGTTACAGAAACGTAGAAGTACTAGTCTGCAAAGTGTACAGATTTTCAGATGACATATTAGATATAAGTAAAACCATTCTTTATTTGCAAATAAGAGAAAGACATTGAGCCTATATATAGGTCACATCGGCCATAACTAACCAAACATACAGGGAAATACGTTTTTGCTTTTCGACCTCCATGGTTTAACAAATATTTGAGAAATGATTAAATATTTCAGTTTAAGAGATACAATGTATTTCCATTTGCAATGTGTTAGCTTTAAGATAGAGCATGCACCCATCAATATGATAACAAGTATGATAGCAGAAACACAATGCAAATCTGACAAAGTTATTAAAAACACACTCTAAATAATGTACTTCTCCTGAAGAACATACCACTAGTACCCACACGTACAATGCATAACATCTATTAAATTTAGTCTCTGTGGTGAAGCCAATTAACAATAGCATTCTTTTGTTCCTCATGTAATTTACTGCGGAAACTGAACAGTGTACGCCCGTCTATATACGCCTGCAGTTTTGTTTGGCTTTGCACCATCACATCCAGTTGAGACTTGTCATACAGTTCTCCTTCCTCGGGATCCTGTGTACCAAGAACCAATATTGCACAGTGGGCTGGAAGAACAATAATTTTATATTGTTATATTAGTATGTTGAATTGACCATAAGTATGTATACATGTATATCCTATTGCTAGGCAGTTACTTTCTATTCTGATTTAGTATGATAGTCTCATGACAATCTGTTCGTTTTCTTGTTTTGTATCAATGCCGTGATAAATCCTTTAAAAGTTACACCTTATCAAATCATACCACTGTCAATTTTTATTTCCCTCTCTCTGTGTCTTAGTATGAGGAAAAGGTTAGGCCTGGGAAAAGTGATGTTTTGTTCCGGTGTCAGTTATGAAAAAAAAAAACTAGGGTCAGTTGGTGGGGATTTTCTTTTCTTATTTCTTTTTTTTTGTATCGCGGCAAAAATGATCCAACAAATAAAGTTTAACATTGCATCGGGACTGTCTCTGTTTGATTGCAATTGTGGACAAAAATTTCAATAGGTTTACTGAAGACAAAATTGCTGCTAAAATGTTTTAGAATTCAGAGGGTTTGAAATTCAGATGTCTGATCAAAAACTTTATAGCGGTCGTTAAAAATAGGCTAGGTTCGGTGGGTTTTGCTACGGTCCGTCGGGAAACCAGAAACACATTTTTTTCCTACGCCTTATAAGAGAATTGTGGCGATTAAGACTTATTAACCTCTGGCATTCTCCGCGTGCGTTATGATGGCCCCAAGTTGGTCCGGTTCGTTATCAGAGAGTATAATTCCCCTCCCAGATGTTTCTGCACAGCACAGAATGTAGTTGGTGCGGCTGAAGTCAGGTTTGCTGTCTTGGGTTTCCAGTTTGAGCTTTTCAATCTCTATCCCTTCTGGCAGAAACGTCAACTCTTCGCTGACCCTGGTAAGTGTCGAGCTGTTCTGCGCCGCAATACACAGTTTCTAAAAGGTAATATACAATCCAAACAACAGGTTAAAATAAAAATGCGAGCTTTGCTTAAGCAATAGTTATTGTTACATTCCTATCAATACTATTCTTCAGGTGAGCAGTTATGTGTAAATACGTCTGCGATTAACTGTTACTTGTAGAGATATTGCATGTAAACGGCAGTACTTGACTACTGTATGTTATAATAATGATATAGTAATGATAATAATAATGATGTTTCATTTGGCTATTAAAATGGTTTGTAGTGGCCATTGACTGGTTCTGAATGTGTGGAATGCATTATCGTCGGCATTTTGCTAGCCGTTACTGGGGTTCGAAATACTGGGTACAGTATACCATGTAATTTCAGTAGTAAAGAAAGGAAAGTACTAGTATTAGAAATAGTACCTTAGCCCTCTTGAATAGTAAGCGTTGATATCCTCTATCAGGTCTGGTCACACAGGTGCAGGTGGAGCCATTGTTATCACAAATATCCTTTGCTTGTGTGAAGTTCAACATTAACCCTACTAGCGACCCTGCCCCAAGGCCGCTCAGTGCAAAAATCGCGAATAACCAACCACATTCAGAATTAATACAATGGGTGTCCATTTGTCTATCAGGATAGAACACAAATCAGTACTGTATCTTTTAGTTAAAAAGAATTGAAGTCTTTAGAAGTACAGAGGAGAGGAATGGAGGCGTTTTATTCTATACACGTATACTGCAAATAACCTGCCCTTGGTACTCCGCGCTGATTGGTCTTTGCCTGATACGGCTGTCTATTGGTTATTTACCTCCACTTTTTGATTGGCTGACTCCTGATTGATATTTACTCGAAATACTTAAATACACCAGTCCTGAAGGCCCACTGCCCACAGCATTTCTCCAGACAATACCAGCGCCAGTCCCTCAATATAAAGCAAAATGGCCGCTTCTAATTCAGAGATGAAAAGTCCTGAGATGAATATTCTGACCCTATCAGACCTGCGAGCGAAAGCTCGTAGCCTTCTTAGCGGAAGAAGTCAGGACTTAAACGTATTAGTTGTTGGTGAACCTGGTTCATGTAAATCAACGCTGATAAATTCCATGAACATGGCACTTGCTGAGCAATGGAGCGAGTTGACTTCATTTGGGCAGGGAGGTGCAAGTAACAACACTCTGCGCCTTGACAAGGTTCCTATGTTCGAAGACCAGTCCATGAAAGAGAAGGTGGAAAACTACGAGAAAAAGGTGTACTTTTGGGACTGCGCTGGTATGGAGAATAACCTGGATGAGGTTTATGGGGAGTTTATCGGCCTCACTTTAGATGGAAAAGTTCCAGACAAAACAAATGTATTCGACGTTCTCAAAGATAAGGATGGACTTATTTCGATCAGAGCTCTCCGAGAAAGATTTGCGACAGTGAACGAAGAGAATAGGTTTCATAGGCTCCTATTCCTGTGCACATGTGACAACCCGGCCCCAGAAAACTTGCTGAAACTGGTGAAGCAAACAACTGCTTCTCCCCATAACAAAGGCAGGAGTGAGTATCATCAGTTGTTTTATATAATTTATTATGCAAGCTGGCGTGAGTTTCTGTATAAACTTATATATATTATAACTTTACGATACTATGCCCCGCGAGGGGCCTTGCTCAGTACTCCATAGGTGTAGATGTAGATGTAGATATATATTTATGTCCTACCTGGGCCGCGATTACGTTCGATACGGGTGTTCCGGCCCGTGTGATAACTAGCGGTATGGCCCGGGGGTTCTTAACGCGTACGGCCCGGGCCTTCCAAATGTTCCATAGAACGATTCGAACGCGTTTCGGCCTAACCGCGTGCACCGATTTCGAAATTCGAATACAAAATTCGGACGTTGGAATTGATGTTGTCGCATTTTTTGGGTTTAGGGTCACCAAATTCTCGCTCATTTCGCATTGAAAGGCGTGTTTTCTTGGGTGGGTATGACATAAATAAAATACAACACGGTGTATTCCGCATCACCCTCGGTCCCAGCCCTCCCGCGGATCGGATCGGACGCGCGGTCGGGCTGGTACCTCGGGCGATACGGAATAC
>NW_017804131.1:3138312-3180348 GCF_001625305.1 Branchiostoma belcheri
TCTATATATATAGAATACAACACGGGGTATTCCGTATCGCCCGAGGTATCGGCCCGACCGCGGGTCGGATCGCCCGACGGCCGCAGGCCGGAGGGCGATCCGACTCGTGGGAGGGCCGGGACCGAGGGCGATGCGGAATACACCGTGTTGTATTTTATTTATATCATACCCACCCAAGAAAACGCGCCTTATAATGCAAGATGAGCCAAAAGTTGGTGCCCCTAAACCCTCAAATGCAACAACATCAGTTCCAACGTCCGGATTCTGTATTCGAATTTTCGAAAGGGGCACACGCGGTTAGGACGAAACACGTTCGAATCGTTTTATGGAAGCGATGGAAGCGTTCGATAACGGGTTCCCGACCGGGCCGTACCGTAACGTACGGCCCGGTCCGGAACCCGTTATCGAACGTTATCGCGGCCCGGGTATGATATAAAACGTTATATAGACTAGACATGACCTTTTTACGTACGCTGTGTAAGTTAACTTTATACATGTATCAACGTTCAAAGTAACTGGTCACTAAATTTTGATTGATATTCATTAGTCAAATTCATAAATTAATAGATTTCTATAGTAATAAAGAACACTAATACAAACCTTCCATTTTGGTAGATTTGTGTTGCCTGCAAACTGCATGTATTGTTGCACATGAAAAAGTAGAGATGTATATAAATGATATAGCTTCTACTGCGTATTTGTTTGTCTATAGACATACCGGTGTTCCTGGTCCTCAGCAAGATGGACAAGATAAAGACTAACGAGAGCACGTACAAAGCCACAAAGGACATGGCATTCAATACTCTAAACCTACAAGGAAACAAGCAGAGGACAACAGAACTGAGTCTCTACCACGCAGAAATCGAGGGAAAAGATGAAGGTTGCCCCTTAGATGCATTTAATATGTTTTTGCCAAATGAAGATATTGACAGGAAACTCCTTATTTTGCTGTGCAATCTTCTTCATCCCGCCTTTGACCGGACCGTGACACACGGTGACAAAGTTGAGATTAAACATGTTGAACCTGAAAAGCCTCCCAAAAAGCGAAATGAATGCAAGCCATCATAAAATTCTTCTTGTTATGTGGAAGGATAGAATAATCATTGCAAATGTGTGTCTAAGATTGCATGAGCTTTGTAAACGTGTTACACACATGTATTGGCTCTTTATAGTCATTTAACTACAGTTCTTTGATCAATCTCAGCGTAATTTCTAGTTTGGCATTTACATTATGAAGGACAGTATCTGTTCAAGACTAAAGGTCTACATATGAAATGCAAACATTCTTTTAACCATTCATGGCCCTAAACGGCCTGTACATCTTTATCATATATATATATATATAACACCAAGGATCTCTAATGAACTAGACATTCAATGATACTGATAATACATAATAATAATACCTAAGCCAGACAACCAGTAGTACTGAAGCTAGACTAAGTGCTGCAGAATTACCATGCTCATGTATGTGTTGTCTATGCCGCTCAATTGATAAATTGAACCACTTATTGTATGTTAGGTTGTTAAAATGTGTCTCCAATAACTGGTGGAAAACATCATGTCCTGATACAGATAGATGACTATTTTGGAAACTATTTGCAAAGAATCTGGTAGTTCCTTTATGTCTGAAAAACAAGTGCGAAGTTAAAAAGGCAATTATTATGCACATAAAAAAGAAAAAGGAACAGTTTTATGATAGTGTGTAGACGAGGCTAACATTCATACACGATTGAATGTAGTAGCCTTCTTCGCTTTTTTAGAACAAGGAAGCGCGCGGATGTCATCATACATTAAATTGATTAATTGTGGCCTAAAATACCTTGTGCTTTTTTTTCGTTATTTCACTATGTTTATTAGCAAGTCTGTGCGAAAGTGACTGTGCATGTCATTTTCATTTTCATTTATTTATTTATCCAGGTGATACATATCGCCTTGTCGGCGTTTTTCAATGATACCTGGGGGGTAAACCCCAACATAGTAAAATACAAACAAAGTAACTGAGGATAAAATACAAAAATAAATAAGAAGAAAATAATCACTATATACAAGTGTGCAATGAATCATAAGGTAACATAAAGAATCCAACCAAACATAAATAAGTTAAAGCGAAAAGTGTGGCTTTCCATGTGGAGAAAATTACTTGATGTAAAATGATTGGAATTGTTGCACAAGAACTCTCTTGTCAACCAAATTTGGTATCATCACGAACTTTCATACCAAATTTGGCATCGTCAGGTCAAGGTTATTTCTAAAACGCCTCTAGAGCCTTCGGAAATTATCTGGATTTCATATAATGGCGTACCTGAAATCCGCCATTCGCTGTTGTTTCTCTTCATGCTCAAAGTGCCGCGATTCGATCGATTTAGCACCATGTTTAGTCCGCCATATCAGTGACATATAATGATAGGCCTTTGATGTACTAAAAAATAATCCTACCGGTGAACTCTTTTAGTCTGTGTCAAAAGCAAACTGCTAATCACATTCTTGTTATCAACACATCACTTCAACCGTCGGAAACCCCGACAGCTGTTATGTAATGAGGTGCCCGATCGCTTCTAGTTGAAAACGCCTAAAATGGCCTGAAGATATCTACTTAAAACGAAAAAAGCCGAAGTTTAAACACGACAACTACTCACATCCGAACAAGCTAATAGTTTTAAATCATTGAATTGCATTCTTTGCCGTATGATAATAGCTGACGTTTTATTATTCAACGCTACGGGAGGGCACAGCAGAACAATGGAATGATCCATCAAGCCGAAATGACAGATTGGTAAATATCGTTAAGGCAAAAGTCACTGAACCCATTAAAAATGGCTAATTCAAGACGTGGCAGATTTTCTAGATACTGTCGTAAGATTGTGTCCTTCATATGTCGATGAAAGTTTGAGCCCCCTAGGAAATTCTGTAAATCAGCTCCATTCCATGATAGGACCATTCAAGCTTGTGACATAAGTAATTAAGAACGAGAGAAACACAGGCAAATATCGATTATGCAAATGAAGATCTTATTTGCATAATTAATGAAAAAAATTTATAATTCCAAAGTGGTAACTGCCTGGAATTTCAAGGTGAACATAACATATTCAAATAACGACCTCATTTGCATAATTTATGAGGAAATGCTAAATATTACGACATTCTTCGTTAAGATAAGACTGTCCTTTGGTGTAGAATATGATCAACAGATATAATTCAAGCAATTTAGGATCTCTAGTTTTACAACTGTGACACACTTTATTTTCATTTCTTCACAGTCTTCTTTTCCTTTGGAATTGATTTTGGCATTAGTATCGTTCTCCAATATGTTATTTTTTGTAATATTCGGCATATATTTGCTAATTTTGCTTTGTACGATTTACAGTATGGTAGAAAACTTTTTTGAAAACGGCCGAAAATTCATGCGCGCGCGCGCTCTGATGTCATCCATATAATCAAATCAATATGGTCCACAAAACGTAAAATATCAATTCGTGTTTTACAGATCGTTGCTGCAGTTACCGTGACAAGAGAGAACTTCACAATTATGAATGTTCTGAAAATAATTTTAGTACGTGACTTTACAGAAAGTAGTACTGCATTTTTATCTAGTTTGGAAAATGGAGAAATGATGAAAATGTCGGAGGAAACGAATAACATTGATAGAATTGGCGACTACAAATTGTACGAGTATTCTTGCAACACATTGTCAGGAACTATCATATTCACACCGGAAGGCGACGACGAGCGTGCCATTGTGGAGCACTTTCGTCGCGATGATACACCGTACGCTTCTCTTCCAGTGTCAGTTCTTGACGAAAACAAAAGTCACAGAAGTTCTATCAGTTCATTCAGCGATATGAAGTTTCTTCATCACGTCCTTGGTATAATCATCAGAGGTAGGATATTTTCAATATGTATCCGTATAATAGCCATTATTTCATTGCCAGCAGGCAAAACTTCCGTAGCTAAACTAAGGGAACCAAAACACCGATGTAACGTTCTATATTTTAGGCGTTTTCGTGAATTTTAACATTTGCACAAGCAGTACCTTTATTTCAAGGTTTGTTTCATGATTAGAATTCAGCAGGCTCTGCAACTTATATAGGTGTACTGTTCTGTTCTCTGATTGCTAATGTGAAGGACTTTGTGGGGTATCACCTAGCATAACATTATCCAGCATGTCTTGTCTTTTCCAATGAAGACCAACACGTAGAAGCAACCATACACTGACACTGTACGCTACTATATAACAAAACTTTTACTGTTCTGAAACTATTCTTCCGTTTATTTTAGCAACAGGAACAATAAATAAAAGGGTAAGTACATCCAATGTTATAAACCTCACTTCATAATGTGTTAACATTGCCAGACCAGTGCATACTCTTTTGCAGTCTATCTATTTAACTATCTATCTAGAGATTTATTTATTTCATGCCCTGCTGTGTCTGTTATTTATAAAATATATAGAGTTACAAGCATCTATCTAAGTATATATCTGTCTATTTGAATATATATATCTATTTGAATATACCTATATCTATCTATATATATCTATCTCTATCTCTCTCTCTCTCTCTCTCTCTCTATATATATATATATATATATCTACCTATCTATCTATCTATCTATCTATCTATATATATATATATATATATATATATATATATATATATATATATATATATATATATATATATATATATATATATATATATATATTCCCAGTTAAGGATATACCTCGCAGCTCGCAATGAGTCAACCCTAGAAGCAGGCAACAAGCTTATAAAGGGCGTTGTTGATGGCCTGGAACTTGACATAGAGCCATTCCACGCGCCATCAAGACGTCACGAAGAACTCCTGAGAGAGAAGCTCAGTACCAACTGGCCCTGCAAAGTCTTATGCTGTGTCGACAAAAGTGCAAGAAACATCATCTTACACGACACGGAATCCGACGAAGCAAGTCAAATCGTCCGCCCAGCTGAGGACATTTGTGGAAAAGATGGTACCTTTCAAAGTTAAATTCTATAGATAAAGTCAACGCAGTGGTACTTCGTCAAGTGTTTGTAAATGCAGCAAACATTTGCAATTTAAAAAAAGAGTTAGGCAAGATTTGTTGCCAATTACATTCACTTTGGGTTAAACTTTACACGAAAACTTTACAATCACCCCCAAAAAGACGACAGTGTCTATTTTTACTAATAACAATATTATTACGAAATATTTGAAGCTTTCAATAATACATGTAGTTTTGGATAATAGTTTTGAAGTTTAAGTTTTCGATAGTAGTTTTACATAACAAAGAACAGACTGAGATAAACATTTTAATATTAATTACAGTACAACAGTACAGTCCACCACGGTTAGTTCACCTATAATTACATTTGCTGTCTCCTTTTTCCAGGGGTGCTTCTTTTACTCTGTGGTCATCGCGACATCGATGGCAGTGACCTTTACGACAAGAAGCACTTTAGCACAGCTTTCCTGTGCTATCAACCTAAGCTAAGAGAAATAGCAGCGAGTGGTCGATTTCTAAGTATGGAAAGTAAATTGAATGAAAGCCAGAAGAAAGCAGTGTTAGAGTGGATCCAACGACCGCCAGATGATTCAATGAAGCAGCCCTCAAATGAAGGCACGGTCCAATGTCCAACAAATCAGGAGATCACTCAAAATGCTGCACGGAAACAAAGCACTGGTATCTTCGCAAATCTTCTTAGCAAATTTGCAAATACCGAAAACGTGACTTAAAATTCTGTCATATCACCCACATTAACTTGACTTGGATGTACCTCTTTCTTTGCACTAGAACTAAAAGTATCTAAGAATGCATGTTTATGAAGTTTAACATCTCAATCATCTCCAATTACATAGGTGTGTAGATCTAATAGTATACCAGCTCTCGTGTGACAAAATACTTATTTTTACCTTCGCACTGTACAACGTGAAAAGGTTGTCCTATTTCATTATTACTGATGAAGTTTAAGGTGAGATTAATTTAATCAATCTCCTTCAACTTTTGAATATTTGACCAACATGATTTATGGCGATGGTGACATAGCCGAAGTTTGACTTTATAAATAACTTGTCCTTCCATGTTTATGTGGACATGATGTGCAAAACTGGCACAACTATTATAAACTATAATCAATGAATTGGTCTTACATATTGAAAAACCTCGACACATAGGTAGGATAATAGATTAATTTATCAATAATTTATTTGCCTTGAGGTCTCTCGAGGAAAAAAGAGAGAAAAATGATGAGAAATTTATCATTTATGTCTGAGACCTGTATATAGCACATTAAAATGTGTTCAAATGCTACGCCCTAAAATTAATACGTTGAGAAGGAGTTATGCCCAGTGCGCTGCCACCTTAGATTGTTCATGTATAGTGACTTTGTTATCGGAAAGTAATATTCATATCTAGTATATTCAATTGCAAGAACATCTCGACTTGACAGGAAATGCAAGGAGTTAGAATACATCTTTCACATAAGAAACGACAGAGAGGCGAATTGCGTGGCACCTAAACTGGTAGCTAGCTATAGATTAGTTTACCTAGAAATGAACAACTGTTTTGTTTATTTCACTTTTTTTGTTTAAAGCAGTGTACATTGAACAATGATTTGCAAAAGTGGATTATGACTACATGTTCCTTGTAGAGCGAATTACTTGATGTAAAAAGGATTAGATTGATATACTTTGCAGAATTATCCCGTCAACAAAATTTTGCATCTCAAAGGTCAAGGATTGCGTGCTCCCAGTCTTCCGTTGTACCGTATAACGGGATTTACCAATGTATCTGTGTTTGATAATGGCGTACCTGAAATGCGTCATTCACTGTTGTTTGTCTTCTTTGATCAAAGTGCCGCGCACACAGATATCGATTGAGCACCACGTTTAGTCCGCCATATCAGTGACAAACATTGATAGGCCTTTGATGTACTGACACAAAAATTACCCTACCGGTGAACTCTTTTAGTCTGTGTCAATAGCAAACTGCTAATCACATTCTTGTTATCAACACACCGTCGGGAACCCCGACAGCTGTGATGTAGTGAGGTACCCGATCGATCGCTTCTAGTTGAAAAGACACACACACTCAATGCTTACAATGAACCCAAAAAAAGTTTAAACACAACATCCGAACATGATAATAGTTTTAACTCACTGAATTTTACTCTTTTGTATTAGAATTGCTGACGTTTGATGTCATGACTTTTTGTAAGCCCAGTGTGTCAATAATAATTTGCTTACTGCACGTTTATGTTATCTGAGTTGTCATTTCAACTGTTGGGAACCGCTATAACTGCTATCAGTGATTAGCTAAATTGTATAGCCTGGTGTTATCTAGCAGGAGGTCGTTCATGTTTGAGTATCCCACGAATCCCAGACGAATTTAGACTTTGTTTATCGTCTAGGTCTTTGCTGGTAAATGCGGTATGATAAATGTTGTCAATCTCAACACTACGGGAGGGTACTGCAGAACAATGGAATGGTTCATCATGCTGAGATGACAGATTTGTAAATATCATTAGGGCAAAATTCAACACTGAAGCCATTCAGAAATGGCCAACTCAAGACGTGGCAGATTGTCTAGATACTGTCGTAAGATTGTGTCATTCATACGTCGGTGAAAGTACAAAAGGGCAAGAGAATAAAGATCACCACTCGGGAATATTACGCCACTACCAGGTTCCATGAGTAGTGAGTGTGATATAAATAAATAGCCGCTGGAAAAGCAAATACAATTTCGGTGGCATTAAGATACAATGTAGCCATCATGAAAAAGATTCAAAACTAGAGGGAGTTCAAATTACCCTTTTCTTGCATGCATGTACTAAAATCGAACCACATTGCTGTGGCACTAGGAACCAACATATCTGTAAAAAATATTGAATCTTCTTCTCTGATGACCTCGTGCATGTACTCCAATTTCTACCTTTTAATACGTTATCGTCTGGGGTGGCGAAAAGACAGTATCAAATTGTCCAGAGAGGATCCATTAGCCAGAGCGAGCCAAGGGGGTAGCGACAAAAAAGGGCCATATATATACAAAGGTAACGATCTTCCCATCAACTTCTGCTTGGACAGTAGTGAAACAGCCCGAAACAGTTGCCCGCGCGGGGTGTTATGGGATTCAGTTAGTATCTCCGCGCAGCCTCGTTTTGAGGAGAAGTTTCTTGCCTGTTCTCAGGTTACGCCTGTCGAGTCCCATGTACAATAAATTCTCTCACCAAGGAAAGTCATGAAATATCGAGGTAAGAAAGTATAGCCTACTCTGATCTGTGTTCAATGTACTGTCACCTGACACTGGCTATACATGTCTAACTCCTTTCGATGTTTTAGATTTAACCGACAAATTAATGCGGTGAATGCGGAAGTAAAATAGAAGTGACCCTCCGAACAGAAAATTATGACGGTTTTAGAGCTCTTCTAGTCTAGATGATTGTGAGTACCATAGAAAGTGAACATGGAATGGTCTGTAGAAATACGATTACAATATTTTAGGTGTAGAAGTTGGTTAGAAGTTGGACACAGTGTGTAAATACAGAGTAGCAATATCAAACTAGAGTTCGGCGATCTCATACCTCCATGACATGTTTAGTGCTGTCGTAAATCTTATGCATGGTGATGACCGCCTGTAAATAATTTACATTTACAATCCTGCTCATTAGCAAAATATTTAAGTAAATTATTCACATGACCCCTGCCTAGTGACATGCAACACATACACTTGTGAATTCCCTATCAATTTTGGCATGGGCAAGGTATGATACTGTTGCAAGCACGACCTCTAACATACCTTTGGCAAATCATGTTAACCGTCCAAACTGACTTGTTACACATTTCACTGCAATTATCCAAATTATAACAGCCCCATTTGCATATATTATATCAGTTGATCATGTTTTCCACCAAAAGCCAGGATCATCTTAACTAAGAAAAAGTCTACTCTAGCTTTTCCTCATAAATTATGTAAAATACGGTCCTGATTTGAATAAATTGTGTTTAGAGATGTTCACCTTCACTTAACTGCCAATCATGGAACACTATCCCACTATTAGATTGTAGCAATTTCACATTGCTTATGCAAATTATGTCTACTCTAAAACAGTTCTACTCGGTAACCCGTAACCCAGGTTTGGCTCCCCATAGCTCGGCGATCGTTGTAGATTTTCAAGTAGGTCTTGAATTGTTCAAAAACCCTTGGGATTGTAGTGTTTTTCGGCGTGGTGAAGTTAGACGGCCAGCGAAGCGTTTTTTTGTATTAGTCCGCGAGCAAGGGTGATGCGGTTTGTCGCCTGATGACCCAAATAACCGCGTTCTATGTGGAATTTCAAGGCATTCGCGTAACCGGATTTTGCGAAAAACTTATCGCAACAACTTATATTTTTCCCGTCTTTTCAGAAACAGGAATTAGTAAGCTATTTCAGCATATAAGCCGTTAGCCTGGGAAAGTTCGTTTTTTCCAAGCAGGTCCGTTGAAAAAACTGCAAAAAAACTATATTTTCGACGGACAATAACCAAAATTCTATCGGAAGCCGGCTGGAAACCTCCGTTGACTGATGTAATGAGATTTCCCGGCGTACTTTTCTTGGCGGAGTTGTAGCCCTTTGGTCTGTGGGTGTCCACCGGCTCCAAAATCGTGAAAAAAAACTCCGGTCCGAGACCATAATAGCCTTAATTTGGAACACACCAGATATATAAAATATCCTCATTAATAATGCAAATTTGATCCTGATTTGCATAATTTTGAATTAGGTATGCTAAGCATCAATTCAGCAAACTTCATATCAAAAAATCAAAAACCAGTTTTTAGCTATCCTCTCTTGAAGATTTTTAGACAAATCGACCTTAGGGGGCCCAAACCCACGTGACTTTTTTCCGAGCACAAGAGCTACCATCCAAAACTCAAGACTCTAGCATGTCCGGAACGCGAGATATCAGAACCGGAAGTTACGCTGCAGTACCAAGGGAAGCCACTGGGGCCCCAAAATCTAATTATTTCCAGTTTACCTCACACCCTACTAACGTACCGAGTATAAAACCAATCCAGCCAGCCGTTCTTGCGTTATTTTCTTGACCAACAAACAGACAAACGCAACTGAAAATATAACCTCCATGACATGTCATGGAGGCAAGTCAGGTAACTGCAACGGACCTTCTGCTCACGTGAAAAAAATACTCTAAGTACCTCAAGAAGGGTGTAACATACATTGCAATTACATACCAGCCTATGCTGAGTATATTCCAAGACTAATTATAATTTTCCTCAAGTAGAAGTAACGTCGCGGGGCGAGCTAAAGTATCACCATCGTAGTTAATTCAATGAAAGAATATGGGTGGGGAGGGGGTATTTGGGAATTGAAAGTAAACACAAACTAATTCTTAACCTTTCTTTATCCGTTGGGGGTGTTTCTGAGTGAAAAATGGAACCACGAGTCCTTAATAGAGACATGTATGTGATGAACAGCAAAGTTTTGAGTAAACTGATTGAACTATCAGCAAAGTAGAATATACAAATGTTCATGAATTACGGACACTAATGCACGGACACTGATCTTTAATCACAGATCTTTGAGTCATGGAGGAAAGGCACAGAGCCCTTCTTAGTGCCAAACGACTGGAAATATCAAGTGATCTGCGGTTTAGGGACATTCGGAGACGTCTTCTAGACAGCGGAATCCTGAATGGTGAGAATCTTGACGAGATTGAGAAGCGACAATCACGTGGAGACCAAGTAAAAGCTTTACTCGACATTCTTCCTACCAAAGGACCGCATGCATTCTCGGTGTTTCGCGAAGCTCTGAATGACAGTGGTTACCCACATTTGGCACGGATCTTGAACGATGAAAGTCAGCAAGCACCCCCAAGAGGTAACGTTATTTGTGTTTATGTATGTTCAGCTAGCTAAGGACAGTCCAATTGCATTAGCAAGTTTCATATTTTGATATAAACAATAATGGATATTGATGTTCAGAACATTCAGCGGCATGTCGGCAGAACGTACTGCCCCAGCACGAAACCCCTATTTAGAATTCCGCCTTTGGAGACGATATGTTTTTTCGACATAATATTTGAAAACTAGAGTTCGACAATCTCATACCTCCATGATATGTTTAATGCTTTCGGTATATCTTATGCATGGTGATGATCACCTGTAAATGGCTTACATTTACAATCCTGCTCATTAGCAAAATTTTTATTCTACCTAGTAAGGCCACACTGATTTAATTTTATGGATGGCATCCGCGCGCGCATTGATTTTCGCTTGTTCTCCAAAAAAAAAAAATCATGTCTTTTGAGGCTTCACGGAACTCCGGAACTCGGCTGGAACTCGGTACAGACTGCCGACTCATGAATGCCGCAAAAGGGCGGCTTATCGTAAAACTTCTTTGCCTGTGGCTATTGACAGGATCGTCCTGTCAATAGCAGAAAATATTGCACTGCTGACAGGATCGTCCTGTCAATAGCAGAAAATACTGCACTGCTGACAGGATCGTCCTGTCAATAGCAGAAAATACTGCACTGCTGACAGGATCGTCCTGTCAATAGCAGAAAATATTGCACTGCTGACAGGATCGTCCTGTCAATGGTAGAATAATTTGCACTGCTGACAGGATTTTTCCTGTCAGCAGTGCAAATTATTCTACTATTGACAGGATCGATAAAATTTTGGATTTTTATTTCATACTGGAAATTTTGGGGTGGGCGCTGGTTCGTGTAGGTCTTATGTAGGTGTTATTATGTATGCTATTAGGCCATTTTTTACGATCCTGCGCTGCGGCCCCTGCAGATCGTCGTGCATACATTGATCCCCCGCTCGGTAGCGCGCGCCTGGCCTCCCGTAAGCAATGCGGCGGCAGTGCGTGCCTGTCGCCCCGACTAGCCTCTACCAGGCACCGTGGATCGCTGGAAAAATAGTAGAAATTGGCCGAAATAAAGGGAATATATACCAAGGTCGCCAATTGGAGCTTCTCTGGCCGGCTAACTCCCTTGGTATATATTCCCTTTATTTCGGCCAATTTCTATTATTTTTCCAGCGATCCACGGTGCCTGGTAGAGGCTAGTCGGGGCGACAGTAAGCGCTAGCCATTACAGCCCAGGCCTGTTACAGCCGGCGCCGCGGGAATGACCGGCTAGCTGAAATGCCACACCAGCGGTATTTTCCTGGATTTGTTCCATTTGATTTCGAAGTTGTTGAAAGAATAAATAATGGATAGAGATCAACTTCTTTTTGTCTTTTTTATTGTCTTCATCTTATGTAACTGCCTTCGTATTTCAGACAGCTTATGCATGAAATTCGCTTGTATTTATATTTTGAACATGTCTAGTTTTGACATATATCTGCTGGAGTACTCTGTATTGATAACTGTTAACGTGATGATAGCCGCCATCGTGAAACGCCTAATCTGCAGTACAGTAGCATATGCCTTCTGACTGGTTAAACAAATGAAAACAAAGAAGAAATCATGTCAATAGAGCCCAAAATGGAAGATTTAAAAAATCCTGTCAATAGTGCCAAAAATGGCACTGCTGACAGGACGATCCTGTCAACAGTGTCAAAAATGGCACTGCTGACAGGACGCTCCTGTCAGCAATGCAGTATTTCCTGTTATTTACAGGATCGTCCTGTCAGCAGTGCAATATTTTCTGCTATTGACAGGATCGTCCTGTCAGCAGTGCAGTATTTTCTGCTATTGACAGGACGATCCTGTCAGCAGTGCAGTATTTCCTGCTGTTGACAGGACGATCCTGTCAATAGCCTCAGGCAACTTCTTTTGTACTACCGCAAAACGTCAATTTTGTCGTAAATGAACCTTTTGCACATGCGTACTAGCTACAATAACAACGTAAACCGGGAAGTTTGCAATATGGCGTCAGCGTCCTCCTCAAAAATTACGTCAAAGTGCAGAAGAAAACTGGAGGCGTTGTTGTCGAATGGTATGCCATCGACATTGGCGAGGGGGATGTAACGTTTGCCCAGCTAGTACGAGCGACTTGTGGTAGCCAGCGAGTATCGCCCGGACAGACGTCTTTTCCAGAGCGGCCACAACGATGAGAGAAATGGGAGAGGAGTTGAGGTGGCCTTTAAGTGGGTCAGGCCATGCCATTTTTCAGTTCGGCTGTTTTGTACGTATTGTTGTTGACAAAACTGGCCTTCAACAACTAAAGCCGAAGATTGTCAACAGAAGTCAGCTTTTGAGGTAAGAATAGTTCAGTTATTTTTTTTGTTTGTTTTGTTTTTCTGATTTTGATCGAGAATCTGGGAACGCAGCGGGGCGCGTACACGTGTTATGATACAGACAAAATAAGTTGTTAATGATTTACAGTAGTTGTATGTAGATTATAATGTTGTAATCATATGGAAAATTTCCAACAAGATGCATTTCTCATGCTAAGTTTTTGTTGATTTTCTGTTGGGTGTTTTTTTTTAAAATATTGAGCTCTCGCAAATTTTCACAAAATTTCCTCTTTGAAAAATGATTTTTATTCCTCTGTTTCACATCCGTTTTGTGCAGGGCTCTTTCATGTAGTGCACCAGGTGTATTACTACTCTGCGCAAGTCAAGTCTAGGGCGCTGACCATTCTGCCACTGGTCTGCTGGATGTGTGGGGAAACAAACACGCTTCCCATCCCTCCAGAGAAACTGCAAGAGTTTCAGTGCTTTCACCCAGTGTGCCATGTAGGTTAAATATTATTGTGTACCTCATGTTTTAATTGTACATTCATTCTCACCTACATTAGTAATGTTGTAACTTACAATACACTGTACTTCAATTTTATTTGGAAACATACATTCCAAGTAAATCAATTTTGAATACCATGTCATTTTTCTGTAGGTGTGCAAAGCTGGTGTTGGAGAGCGTACAAGAGTGAAGAGAAAGCTGAAGAGGAAGAGATCTAGAGAGGAAGAAGATGGACCACTAACTTTCAGGTGGGTACTGTTTCTGCTCTACCTTTTACATTTCATCTATTCAATCCCCTTGTTGTATGCACTTCTACAGGGTATAAAGTATAAACTATATACTGTATATATAATGTATATATCTACCTTTTACGTTTTTCTGTAGGGAAAGAAAACTGCGAAGGAGGAAGCTGCGAAGGAGGAAGCTGCAAAGGAGGAAGCTGTGAAGGAGGATGAGACCAGAATAAGATGATCTACATCTACCTCCTGCAAATAAAAACTTGTTTATTTGATGCAGTCACTGTGTCCTGTGGTTCAATCCGCATTACCGGCTTTGTATTCCTGTGGTTAAGCAGCTATTTTTTTTTTTGGCTGGATTTTTTTTTTCGCCCTCTCGCATTAGTTTTGTGGTCCCCAGAGGATGTCATCCATAAAATTAAATCAGTGTGGCCTAACATGCAACGTGAAATCCTTATCATTTGGCATGGACAACGTATGATGTTGTTGGTTATATGCAAGCACGGCCCCCGACATATCTTTGCCAACTCATGTTTGCCTTCCAAGCTGACTAATTATACATTTTTCACTGCAAATATTCAAATTATACGAGGCCATTTGCATATATTGTATCAGTTGATCATACTCTCCACCCAATGACAGGGTTATCTTAAGAAATAAGGCTATTCTAGCGTTTCCTCATAAATTATGCAAATGAGGTCCTGATTTAAATAAATTATGTTTAGTGATGTTCACCTTCACTGAACTTCCAATTATTGCAAGTATTAAATTCCCAGCAGTTACCACCATAAAATTGCACCAATTTTCCATCAATTATGCAAATTAGGTCTTCATTTACATAATCGATATCTACCAATGACCTTGTCGTTCTCAATAACACATGTCTATAGAGTTTTATAGCCCTAATATGAAATACAGCAGATTTATAGAATGTCCTCATTAATTATGCAAATTAGATCCTGATTTGCATAATTTTATTATGATTATATCAAGCGTCACTTAAGCTACCTACATACCAAAAATCATGACGATCCATCAAGCGGTTGTTCAGTTATCCTCTCTCGAAGATTTTCAAAGAAACCATCCTGCAGTTCCAGAACAAGCTGCTAGGGGGCCCAAACTCACGTGACTTCTTCCCGAGCACAAAAGCTACCTTCCATCCAAATTTCACGACCCTAGCTTGTCCAGATCGCGAGATATCAAAACCGGAAGTTGCGCTGCAGTACCAAAGGAAGCCACTAGGGGGCCAAAAATCTAATCATTTCCAGTTTTCGTCACACCCTACCAACACACCAAGTATGAAACCGATCCATCCAGGCGTTCTTGAGTTATCTTGTTGACCAACAGACAGACGGACAGACAGATAAACGCAACTGAAAATATAACCTCCATGACATGTCATGGAGATAACTACAGACGGGATATTAACCTTATATGTGCGAATACTACCATATACGAGACATTCTACCGAAGTGCTATGCACAGTACATTGCGGCTTTCACGCATGCTGTAGTACGTTCTGCCGCCGTGCTGCTTCAAGTGTAATATGGCTCACCTGATTCGTTCTTCGGTATTTGCGCTGAAAGTTCGGCGAGCAAGTATCCTCATTCACCTGAGATATGAATAAATGAATGAATCTCTCAGTGCCTTTTAGAAGGTCACATATATGTGTCAAGTTGTTTTTATCCTGTTCCCAGAGCCACGTGTATTCATCATCCATGCAGGAGAAGACAAAGAATCATTTGTGCGTCCATTGGTCACCACGCTGCAGCAACAAGGGTTGGCCGAAAAGGATATTTTTTTCGATGATGTTTCCATCAAACCCGGTGAAGTCATTCGGGACAGAATAATTTCGACCTTATCGAGTAAAAGTTTGGAACTCGCTGTCGTTGTCGTCAGTACATCATTCCTCAACAAACCCTACTGGCCTAAACTGGAGTTTGAAACGTGCCTGAAAAACAACAAACGTATATTCCCCATATGGGTTGATGCTAATGACGACAGCTTCAAGGCCTTTAGTGAGTTAGTCGGGAAGTACTCTCCCACACTGAAACAGATGAGTGCAAGACGCGTACAGAGAGACCATGTAACTGACGAACTGACAAACATCGCTGCAGAAGTCGTCCAACGACTTTCTACTGTGGGACGTAGCACACCTCAGCCTGCAGGTTTGTTATATAGTTTTAAGCAAGAGTATAAATATTCAGAAAATGATATAATGAATGAATGAATTGACAGTTACAGTATGGAAAATGTTTTTCCGGGGCAATATTTTGCAACCTCTGGAATACGTCAGAAAAGGATTGTGTTTTATTGTTTTTGTCAAAAGCAACAACCGAAAAACATTGAATGATTTTTTCTAGAAATCAGTTTGATGAGTGTTGCTGTCTTTTTCTTTACCTACAGCGATCCAAACGCTTTGGTATCTAACACCGCTATCATCCAGGGGTGATTCCGGCTCCTCAGATGACGAAACCAGCCAAGGCACACATGCGGCAGGGGTCAGTGACGAACAGGGGATAGAAGAAAAACTCAATGAGAAAAAGGCGAAGCAGCTGGAACTAGAAATGGCTCAATGGGAAAAGCGAGGGAAGGTTTTGGGGCAGCATTTGACATTATTGAAGAAAGCAGAAGGTCTTCTTTCAAAGGAGAAGATAGAACGAAAGACAGAAGAAATGCTAGACTGTTACTATCAGTCAAGCTTTCACATTGTTGAGGTCAAAATAGGCTACACCATTCTTCATTTTATTCCTCACAATTTGACAACTTTAGATACGTTCTGGACAGACTACAAGTCTGGACAGCTTAGTTGTAACCTCACCGACTGTCTCATCACTGACGAGATGCGAACACTTGCCGGGGAAGACTTGGTGGTGGGGGTCATCATGCTGGAAGAGCAGTACCGACAATGGACGGAGTATTTCAAAGCAGAAGGTGAGCATACCTGAAAGTTATTTGAGTACAGGAGATGGTTCGGACTTGTGCGGCATGAGTAAAATACTTCCTTTGTAGAAACGGTTTCTGTCATCCTTCATAACTGAAAGGAGAGTGATAGTCATAAAAATTCAAAGACTTACATATACAATACATCAATGACAAAGGTATGTTAAAAGGTACACACTGCTAACAGTGCACTCTATTTTGATGGTTGCAGACATTGAGATGAGAAGGCCTAAGATGACGCCCACGGCATTTCTCCAGACAATACCAGCGCCAGTCCCCCAATCTAAAGCAAAAATGGCCGACTCTGATTCAAAGATGAAAAGTCCTGAGATGAATATTCCGACAGTTTCAGAACTGCGAGTGGAAGTTCGTCAACTTCTCAAAAAAAGAAGTGAGGACTTTAACGTATTAGTTGTAGGTCGCCCTGGCTCATGCAAATCAACGCTGATAAATTCCATGAACATGGCTCTTGCGGGGAAATGGAGTGAGTTGACTTCATTTGGGCAGGGAGGTGTACAAAACCTCACTCTGCGCCTTGACAAGGTCCCCATGTTCGAAGACCAGTTCATGACAGAGAAGGTGGAAAACTACGACAAGAAGCTTTACTTTTGGGACTGTGCTGGTATGGAGAATACAGCAGATGAGGTCTATGGGGAGTTTATCGGCCTCACTTTAGATGGAAAAGTTGAAGATAAGACAAATGTATTCGACGTTCTCAGAAAGAAGGGAGGACTGATTTCAATCAAAGATCTCCAAGAAAAGTTTCCGAAGGTGAACGAAGACAACAGGTTCAACAGGCTCCTGTTCGTTTGTGCGTGTGACGAAATGGCCCCAGAAAACTTGCTGGAACTGGTTCGGGAGACGACTGCTTCTCACCATAACAAAGGCAGGAGTGAGTATCAATTGTTTTATATAGTTTATTATGTAAACTGACGTCACTTTTGGTACATAAAATGCTATATATCGATAGACTAGACATTTTTACCTATTTAGATACATTTTTACCTATTCATGTACGTTACATTGCAAGCCGTTGGACACGCTTTTGCAAATAAATCAACATATTACCTTGCATTGGTCCGCCTGATTTGAAACCCATATGATATGATAAAGATCTGGTCGCAAAATTTGGCAATACATTAATTGATATTCATTAATCGAACCCATAAATCAATAGAATTGTTTTTTTAAAAGGGCATGAATACAGACCTCCCTTTTGGGGGTAGATTTGTGTTGTCTGGAACCTGCATGCATTGTTTTACTTGGAGTCAGATAAAGATATAATTTTACTACGTACTTGTTTCTCTATAGATATACCGGTGTTCCTGGTCTTGAGCAAGAAGGACAAAGCCAAGGACAACCAGCGCAAGTACAACGACACCAAGAAGACGGCGCAGAGTCTACTCAGCCTAGAGGGCAACGAGCAGAGGACCACAGAGCTGACCCTCTACCATGCGAAAATTGAGGGAAAAGATGAAGGTTGTGCCATAGATGCAAGAAAAAAGTTTTTGCCAAATGAAGATATTGACAGGAACCTCCTAATTTTCCTAATCAATCTTCTCGATGCTGCTTATGACAGGGCATTGGCACATGAACCCGAACTTGAACCTAAAGAGACCCCCAAAAAGCGATTCGGACTTAAATGCAAGCCATCATAAAGTTATTTCATTGGAAAGGAATGATAGAATGGCTATTACAATCTATTGAAATCTACATATGAAAGACTCTTAACTCTTAACGTTTCAAGCAAAATAAAAAATTCTAGTACCTAATATAGTTGTGAAGAAATTAAATATATCATCCTTTTGAAGCAATCTGTGATTATCTTTAAATCTAACCCAGGAAAGGTAGACGGCATGTTTTGCCAGTGTAAGGCTTACGTGCGGGTTACCATCAAGTATACACTTTCCCAAAGAATCACCATTCCTATGTATGTGCTGTCCATACAGCTCAACTGATTATGAAACCACTTACGCTATTTGAACAAGTAAGAATATTCCCAAATAAAGAAGTTGAAATAATTTTTTTGTAATTCCTATCAGAAAAAGACGACTATTTGTAAAGCATTTCCAAACCTCCTTGTGGTTTTTTTATGCGTTAAAAATGATGGTCAATTATTCCGTACTTCACACAAAAAAGAAGAGACGTTTTATGGTATTGCTAAAAGAGTATATGGAAGGGGGCTAACTTCAGTTAATGAAACACTGCATGAGTACTTAATTGTTTTGCACGTTTGTAGAAAAGTTCATCAAAGAGAAATGTGTCAAGTACATGTAATTTGGGTGGATTCCTTCTTTATTGTATTGTTGCAAAAATAAACTTGGTAAATGTTGTTAACTGAGTTTATATGTGCATATCCTTCTGTTTTTCTTATTTCATGAGAAAAATCGTATCTAACGAGAGATTGCAAATTAATACACACATTTATCTGTCAGTTTGAGTCATACGTTCAAACACCCAACCGTTAAATATAGTTACAACGTTAAGCCCCTGTTACACATCCACGACCCTCTCCCGAACTGAGTTTCCGAACACCAACCGACTACAGGTCGGCTGGTGTTAGGGAGCAAAATGGCCAGATTTATCAGGCCACGGCTAAGTTTAGCGCCGATCACGTCCTAACCATTTCAGAACCATTTCCCGAACTAACCCCGAACCATCGCCGAATTCTGGCAACCTACTTTCAACTATCCCGACTACTAACCGAAGACGTCCTAATCCCTCCTATATATGAATGGTTTATTCTTGCAAAGACATACATAATACAGCCATTTGAAAGCTTTTTTGCAGCCTAGGCTAGAGGCTGCATTAAGCAGCCTTTACAATTACTAGTCAACTAGTGTACTCACAAATAAAATGTATTGCTCAGCATTTACGTAATATCGCTTATGCACTAGACTAATACAGATTTCATTTAAAAATTCACAACAATTACGTATACATTAATATTACTTAACAATAGGATAATATTAGATAGTAAACAAATAAGATAAAACGTAACCTATGTACTTATAGGGTATTCAGAATATTCAGCATAATGGGAACGGGGCTACTTAAGTATCTCTTTGAACATTTTCCTACTCCCGAATCCCGAATAGGGGCCTACTACGTACAATCATGTTATACAGTGAAAGTTGAAATTTGTAGTATTTTCGAACTTTCCTGGAACTTGCCTTCTTCTTGGGTATGGTGTCGCCTCTTTCTGCCAACGAACTCATGCAATGACTTATTCATTCATAGTCTGATGAATTTATAGGGCTGAGTAAGAACCTGGTCCGCTATTAAATGAGCTGGGAGGGTCGGGGGAAGGTCAGCTGGCGTTAGGCTAGTGTTTCTCCGAAATTCGGGGTGATTCGGCACGCAATCTGGAAGCATTCGACACGTTTGGCAGAGGGTTAGGAGGGCCGGACTCTTGTGTAGGTTGGCACACGTTCGTCTCCACATTTTACCGCCGAACACGCGCCGATCACTGATGACCTACTCGCGAACACTAGCCGAATATGTGCCGAACTCTAGCCAACCAAGCCGACAATCCCGAACACTCCCGAAGTTTTAAACATTTTAAACATTCGGCTGGCGCAGTCTAACCGTAGCCGCGACTCTGCCGAACGCCAGCCGACCCACACCTAACCATGGTTTAGTGAGCGTTCGGGAGGTCAAATTCCGCTATGTGTGACAGGGCGGGGCTTTATTGGGGTGTTCGAAATAAAGCGGATGGAAGTGTCTAGATTTTCATGCAAATTTTGTTGCGTACTGGGACGTGAATGTATCAACAAATGGCTGTGTAATAGGTACGTAGGTAGAGCGTTCCATTCCGTAATCAATGGGACAGAAACTGTATTTACGTGTTTACTTTAGGTCTGAGTGTACTGTAGCGGAAAAGGTGGCCCCTGTTATGTTTATACTTTTTGTGATGTGCTTTTGTGTGAGTACAAACTTATTACCAGTTGGTTAATGGCCTTGTAAATCAGGACTAGCTAGGCGCTCCTGCTTTTATAGGGGCTGTACTAACCGCCTCCACGGAGATCGCAATTATAGTACCCCTTCTCCCGTGCTTCCTGTTGCAGGGTTGGCAAACCCGGTTTGTTTTACTGGTATAGTACCTACACAGTCATTGACAACATAACTCGTCTCTGTTCAAATTCAAATTATCCTCCAGCACACTGGAACCTGCATACTTGCGTTTCTTTGGTACCAAACTGATCCTTTTTTATTTAGCATATTTCAATTAGGTCTACTAACTAGACGTTTTCTTTTAGAGTAAAAAAAAACTATAAGTGATTATATGTAATCAACGATCAAATTCCATTCATTTGTGTTGGTCCTTAGTTTTTCTATACAGTGCAAATTAAACTGTCTTTGATATACATGGTCGGAATACGATACCGTAAGTAAAACTTAATTCTTTTATCTAAGGCCATGTTGATTTGATTATATCATGGAGCTAGAAAATGTGTCTTTTAACTTCATGATTATGTGGATGACAAACTCTGGGAGCCTCAAAACTGATGCGAGCGTCCTTTGGAATTGATTTTGGCATAGTGTCGTTCTCCAATATTGTTTTGCAATCTTTGGCATATATTTACAAATTTTTCAGTTGTTGCTTTGTTTATTTTAAACGGACTAAAATTCATGCACGCGCGCATGTCATCCATATGATAAAATCAACATGGGCTAAAGCCCACGAAACGTAAAATATAATTCGGTCTTTTTACAGATCTTTGCTGCTGTTATCGTGACAAGAGGGAACTTTGCAATTATGAATGTTCTGAAAATAATTTTAGTACGTGACTTTACAAAAAGTCGTATGGCATATTTATCTAGTTTGGAAAACGGAGAAATGAAAAAGGAGTCGGAGAAAACGTGCACTGATAAAGATGTTGGCACCTACAAATTGTACGAATATTCTTGCAACACAATGTCAGGAACTATCATATTCACACCGGAATGCTCTCCTGAAAAGGAACGTGCCGAAATTGTGGAGCATTTTTGTCGCGATGATACGAGTACACCGTACGCATCTCTTCCAGTGTCAGTTCTTGACGAAAGCAAAAGTCATACAAGTTCTATCAGTTCATTCAACGATATGAAGTTCCTTCATGACGTCCTTGGTATAATCATCAGAGGTAAGTTTTTTTCAATATGTATCCGTACAATAGCCATGATTATTTCATTGACAGCAGACGACGTCCGTGCCTAATCTATCTAAACTAAGGGCACCAGAACACCGATGTAACGTTCTATATTTTAAGCGTATTTTTGCACAAGCAGTACCTTTATTTCAGGCCAGCTTCATAGAAGACTTTAAGGGAATATGACCACCCTGCTCTGATTTGTATTTTTCTCTGCGTTGGTGCAAAAATCTGGTCACATTCAGCTGGCTCTGCAACGTGTATAGGTGTACTGTTCTGTTCTCTGATTGCTAATGTAATGTCATATGTTCTGTTCTCTAATTGCTGACACCTAGCATTATTATTATCCAGCATGTCTTGTCTTTTCCAATGAAGAAACAACCATGCACTGCACGCTATTACATAACAAAAATCAAATGTTCTGAAACGACTATTCCGTTTATTTTCAACTGGCAATTTGACTACATTCCTCGGTGAGTCTTAATCTAATTTCTAGTTTGACATTCCAATTATGGCTTTTGTTGACGACAGCATTTGATAAAGGTCAGATGTCTACATGTAATCCAGCTATCCAGGAACTAACACCAGGAACAGTAAAGAAAAGGGTAAGTACACCTAATATTATCAAATTTCTCACTTCCTAATGTGTTCATATTTCCAGACCAGTTCAAACTAATTCACAGTCTACCTAATTAACTATCCTAGTAGACATTTCTTTCTACCTACCTACCTATTTAAATGAGAATTCATATATATGCTAAATACTTTTGCATTCCCAGTTAAGGATATACCTCGCAGCTCGCAATAAGTCAACCCTAGAAACAGGCGAAGGGCTTATAACGGAGGTTGTTGAAGGCCTGGACCTTGACATAGAGCCATTCCACGTGACATCAAGGGGTCACGAAGATCTTCTGAGAAAACAGCTAATCGCCAACTGGCCCTGCAAAGTCCTGTGCTTTGTCGACAACAGTGCAAGAAACATCATCTTACACGACACTGAACCCGACGAAGCAAGCCAAATCGTTCGCCCGGCTGAGGACAATTGTGGAAAAGATGGTACTTTAAAAAAAGTTAAATTCTATAAATAAAGCCAATGTAGTGGACCGTTGGTCAAGTGTTCGTAAATGTCGAAAGCAAGATACAGAAGAGTTAGGCTAGATCTGTTACCAATTGTATTCACTTAGGGTTGAAATCCACACGAAAAACTTTACAATCACCCCCAAAAAGACGACAGTGTCTATTATCCCTAATAATAATATTATTATGAAATATTTGAAGTTATCGATGATAGTTTTACACAAGAAAAAACAGACTGAGATAAACATTTCTATATTACAGTACAACATTGCAATCCACCACAGAACTATATATACAATAGGTTAGTTCACCTATAACCATATTTGCTCTGTCTACTTTTTCAGGGATGCTTCTTTTACTCTGTGGACATCGCGGCATCACAGACGGTGACCTTTACGACAAGGAGCACTTTAGCACAACTTTCCTGAGCTGTCAAGCTAAGCTAAGAGAGATAGCAGCGAGTGGTCGATTTTTAAGTATGGACAGTAGTTTGAACGAAAGCCAAAAGAAAGCAGTGTTAGAGTGGGTCCAAAGACCGCCAGATGATTCAATGAGGCAACCCTTAGATGAAGGCACGGACACCCAATGTTCAGCAAATCAGGAAAGCACTCAAACTGTTGCACAGAAACAAGGCACTGGCACTGGCCTGTGGGCAAATCTTTATAGGAAAATATCGAAAACGTGACTTTAAAGGGCAACTATTTTATCATGGCACCTAAATTTACTTGACTTAAGATGCCCCTCTTAGCTTATAATTAGCATAAGAACTAAAAGTATAATCTAAGAATGCCTATTCATGAAGTTAAACATCTCAATAATCTCGAATTACAGTATAGTATATTAGCTCTCGTCACGTGTGACAAAGTACTTCAAACATGTTTTTCCTTCTTACTGTACAACGTGAAAAGGTTTTCCTATTTCATTATTACTGATGAACTGTTACGTGAGATTAACTTAATTAATTTCCTTCAACTTTTAGATATTTGACCAACATGATTTATGGGGATGGTGACGTAGCCGAAGTTTGACTTGCTGAATCACTTACACTTAGTCAGTCAATGTTTTAAATATGTGGACATGATGTGTGAAACAGATGCAACTATTATAAACTAGAATCAATGAAATGGTCATACATATTTAAAAAACTCGACACATAGTCAAGATAAATATCATCGATAGTTTATTTGCCTTGTCTCTCGTGGACAATAAAACAAGGGATAGTGAGAAATTTACCATTTATGTCTGATAGCTGTATATGCATATGGCACACTAAAATGTGTTCAAATGCCTACGCCTTAAAAGCTTAATTAATTTGAGAAGAAGATATACCCAGTACATTGTCCCTGTAGACTGTTCATGTATAGTGATATCCATATCTAGTGTATCCAAATGCAAGAGAATATTATCGACTTGACAGGGCATGCAATGAGTTAGAATGCATAGAATTTCACATACGAAATGACAGAGAAGCGACTTGCGTGGCACTTACCTGCTAGCTAGCTATATATATAGATATTAGCTTACCACAAAATTAACAATTGTTTTGTGTTTTTGTTTAAGCAGTCTACATTGAACAATATTGTGCTAAAGTGGATTCTGACTGTTTTTACTTGATGTAAAAGGATTGGAATCGGTGTGCAAAATTTTGCATCTCGAAGGTAAAGGATTGTAAGCTTGTACCGTAAAACGGACTTTATCTGTGTTTGATAATGGCGTACCTGAAATTCGTCATTCGCTGTTGTTTGTCTTCATGCTCAAAGTGCCGCGCGTACAGATATCGATTGAGCACCACATTTAGTCCGCCATATCAGTGACAAATATTGATAGTCCTTTGATGTACTGACACAAAATTTACCCTACCGGTGAACTCTTTTAGTCTGTGTCAAAAGCAAACTGCTAATGGCATTCTTTTGTTATCAACACATCGCTTCCACCGTCGGGAACCCCGACAGCTGTGATATAGTGAGGTACCCGATCGCTTCTAGTTGAAAGGGCTTGCAATGACTCGAAGGTATATACTTAAAACGCAAAAACGTTTAAACACGACGACCACTCACATCCGAACAGGCTAATAGTTTTAAATCATTGAATTGTACTCTTTGTTGTATAAGAATTGCTGACGTTTGATGTCACGATTTTTTATGAGCAAGTAAGGTTGACATTGCCCACGAGGTCAGCGCCAATGTGTGAATAACAAACTGCTTACCGCACGTTTATGTCATCTGAGTTGTCATTTCAATAGTTAGGAACCGTTATAACTGATATCAGTGATTAGATATGTATTGTATAGCCGGGTGTAATTCAGCAAGAGGTCGTTCATGTTTGAGTATCCCACGAATCCCAAACAAATTTAGACTTCGTTATCGTCCAGGTATGTGGTATGATAAATGTGATATGATAAATGTTGTCAGTTTCAACGCTACGGGAGGGCACAGCAGAACAATGGAATGTTCCATCATGCTAGCTGAAATGACAGATTTGTAAATATCATTAAGGCAAAAGTCAACACTAAACCCATTTAAAAAATTGCTAACTCAACACATTTTCTAGATCAGATAATGCTGTACGATTGTGCCCTCCCCCCCCCCCCCATAAGTCGGTGAAAGTACAAAAGTGCAAGAAAGTTCATCACTGGGAAATATTAGCCACTAAAAGGCTTTATGAGTAGTGAGTTTTATATAAGTCAAAAGTCGCCGGAAATGCAAATATGGTGGCCTATATGAGATAAAATGTTGTCAGCATGAAGGAATTCCAAAAGTAGAGGGCGTTAAAATTGCAATTCTCTTACTTGTATGCACGAGTATTAGACTCAAATAAGATGACTGTGGCACTAGGAGCCAACATATCAGAAAGATTTTAAATTTCCTTCTATGATGACGAAGTACATGCACTGCAATTTCTAACTTTCAATAGGAATTAAATCAAATTTGAGTCAAATTTGAGTCAAATTTGACTGCCAACCACGCTCCAACCACTGCTGACCTACTCCCGAACACTAGCCAACCATGGCTAAACCTTCCATTCACACCCAAATGTTTTAGCATTTTGAAACATTCGGCTGGCTCACCCGAACAGTAGCCGACCTCGCTGAACACGAACAGCAGCCAACCACAGCCGACCTTACTCCCGACCTACTCCTAACCATGGTTGAGGGTAGTTCGGCAATGTCCGGGAGGCCATATTCGGAGTGTGAGTAATCAAACATCGCCGACTTGCGAAAATGACACAAAGTGCATATTATATTTACTGCAATGTTGCACATTGATAAACCATTAACTAATATTGACAATGCTGACAAACTATCACCAGATTATAGTACTAGTGTATTATTTCCTTACAAAACATCGTTGCTTGAATCAGTTTTGTGTTAAAGTGACGATTTGTTATAGCAAAGTAAATCTATACTTCAGTTCCACAAAACTGATCGATTGTTTTACAAATATTGTTCAATAATTTTGTCCTGAGGTAGAATGTCATGCGCATCTTCGAAGTTCTCAGCTAAGGTCATGTGGGGAGGGGTCGTCCACTTGTATCCTAGCAACCGCGTCATCTCGGTGTGAAGTATGCCAGCTTCTTCACGCGTCATGAGGCGAGGTCTTGGCGGGTGTCGCACTTCCTTCAACACCAGGCGAACTTGTAGACGCCGCAGTCTACCTTGTCCTGCTTTCGCCGCTGCTTTTAGTCTCCTGTCGCCGATCGCAGGACCTATGACCAGATCGGTAAGCTTCGGACAACTTCGTACAAACTCGACAATGTTCGTCGGGGCGACGGGCTGCTTGTCGGACTGTAGAAACAGCAGTGTCTCCAGGACCTGCGCATGTCGTTCTATAATCGTGGTAAGGATATCCCTCATCTCTATGTCGTTTGATACTTTCTTCTGTGCAACTACCAGCGTTTTGAGCTTCATGTTTGTCCGCAGGAAAGACCAGAACTCGGCCCTGGTGAGGGCGTATCTCCAAGGACCTTTGACGAAGAAAAGCTCGACTTTGAGATCCGGGCACTTTTGAGAAACTCGTTCCCAGGATGCGTGTGAGAACGGGTTATAGTCGTTATACACCACCAGACTGAGCTGTTGTAGGGAGGGAGCTTTCCTGTCGGAAAGAGCGTGCCACAGACCGTCTTGTATGTCGATGTTAGCTAGCTTCAGCACTCGGAGACTTTGGAGCTGAAACAATTAAAGTGGCACAACTTAAAGTCTACTAAAGTAGTCAAAAAGTTTTGGCTTTAGACACAATTGACACAAGTTACATGTATTGGAAGATTGTTAGCCTAAAACAAAAAACTTTATTCTACCAAACAACAGAAATAAACAAAGACAACAGTATAACATAAGAGTACACACACACTAAATTACATATTACATACTATCCAGTCAACCTATTTGATAGCTCCCTCCATTTTCTGTAGTGACTGATTAAATTGTTTTGCTTTCGTGCAATGTTTTCTTCTATGGATTTAAAATGGTTAACAAAGGAAACAAATTTATACAGATAAATAAATAAAGCGAACATTTGAAAAACAAACAGTACAATAGAAAAGGAAAATTTCATATCAACATGGAGTCCTCACCTGGCCAACAGCTGTTGGAATAGCCTTGCGCAGCCTTCCCCGTAAGGACACCTGCCGAGAGGATGGCTGCCGCTTGTGGCTGAGATCCAGTCTACGGAGGGACGGTACCTGCTGGAGGGTCTTCAGCAGCCCTTCGCAGTGCACGTCGGGAAGGCCTTGGATCGACAGGTGGGACAGATCACGGAGATACACGACAACCTGAAAAATTAATTTTTTTTTTGTCAAGCAGTGAAAAATGTTTTATGAATCATAGGAATTGTCATAGAATGTATTGTCACGGAAAATATGAAGTACAGTATTGGCACAGTAGCAGTATACGGCATATAGATATGCTCTCATGAATGCATGTATCACGTCAATGTGTTGGCAGAAAATTCTGTGCTTGGCATTATGGGTAAAAACTAAAACGGCCAAGATGAATATTGATCTTTCAGCCTAACAGACCAAAAGCAACGATATAATGGTTTGACACGATAGTAACCCAAATTCTCTTGGGATATTTCTTTCGTCTTGTTAGACTGTCTTCCGCTTCCGTCAGTCTCTCAGCTCGTATGGCGCAGCGTCTCTACTGGCACTCACTCACTCACTCACTCACTCACTCACTCACTCACTCACTCACTCACTCACTCACTCACTCACTCACTCACTCACTCACTCACTCACTCACTCACTCACTCACTCACTCACTCCATACGGACAGCAATTCGTTATATACTATCGCAACATACCACCGCTCACCTTCCGTAGGAACATGACGAGCGGCCAATTACACTCCCTGTGCTCGCACGAAGCGCTCTGCTTCTTTGCAGGCTGTACGAACTCCATCTCTACGGACTTCAGGTTGCCCCTGGCAACCAGATCCGCCATGATGTCGTACTGCTGTCGTCTGATCCGCAGTCCCGTGAAGAAAGGGTCCTGACTCCCCTCGCAGACCAGGGACAAGATGATCTGGAAAGAATAGCAATAGATTTGTGAAGAGTGATCAAGTTCTGTAATAAATGATTGGATTAACCACTTAGAATAAGGTGTTAACGAAACTCTAACATGGTTGTTTCAGCGATACAAGCTTAAGTTAAGATACAGGAGTTTTCTTTCACAACCAAATTTTCTCACCTAAGTGCTGACGTTTCGGTGTCTATTAGACACCTTCCTCCTCAAAGCTTCTGACAGAAGTTCTGCTTCTCGCCTCTATATATAGGTGAGATAGAGAATTTGGTTTTGTAAAAGAAAACTCCCGTATCCTATACTTTACCAACCTGATGAAACTATTTACGGAAGCTCACCTTAACTTTGCTGATAACGTCACCAAACACGCCTAGAAGCCAGCAATGTTTGCTACACCTGAGTTTGAAGTCTATGGCACACCAGGCGTTATAATCAAACACCACCCGCCTTCCCTCCCACAGGGGCGACATGCAGACGCAGCGCCGCCATGCGGAGCACACTTTAGCGCACCTGCACAAATCGTCCGTGGACAGGTACTTGAAGATTTTAACAAGAACATCATCCTTTAGTGTTACACATTTTGGAACAGCGGGGGTCGGAGCGTTAGGGAAGGACACTCTGTACATAGTGCGCCGCCTGCTTGGCAAACTCCGCCGCATCCGAGCTTGAAGATACTCGGGAACCCGTCGGTAGTTGTCGTGTAGACATCGCCGACACGGAAAACTACGCTGAGCCATTTTGATAGTTATTAGATAGCAGCACTAAAACGTGTGTCAGTTAATGGCTATGTTGTGCAGTTTGCTTTGGATACCGTCTCTGGTTGATATGTACATGTGTTCGAGAACGTGTGTATGTCGTCTGTTTTGCATCATTCGAGAATGAACGGTTGATGACGAAATGTATCCATAGAAACGGTATCAACAGCACAAGTTACTCAAACAACATGGCAACAAAGACACGAAATAGTAAGTACGCAGATGTCCTCCATGACAGTTTGAGTTTCCTACCTGCGCAAAACCTTTTGCACTTGTGACCAAGTCACGAAAGATAGAAGTGTAAATGTTAGGGTGTTCTTTTATTGTGTTAGGACTTAAGTGTAGCTTTAAATCCAGTCACAGACCGGTGGAAACTGTGTGTTTCCATCCACAAGCCATCCCTGGTAAGGACTGTCCTGCCGCACTGAGGACAGATCCACACGCCTTCCAACAGGTCCGTCCCTGGGTGCTGATTTCCACCCGGACGCGGGCGGTTGGTGCTCTCCTTGGTGCTGAAATGATAATCCGTGAATGTTCGTATCTTTTGCCTTCACGGCAGTAGCAGAGTGAAGTTTCTTGCACCAGTACTAACCTTCACATGTCTTATAGCATGTCCTAAGCAGGTCGTCAGCCACTCGACAAGCTCCTGACTCGTCCCCTTGGAGCTCCCACCAGCGGTAAAATCCAACACGATGCACCTGTGAACCCAAGCGGACGCGGAGAGGGCACATCTCCGCCAGTGTCGGCACGTCCTGGCAACATTCAGCACCTCTTTTACCGACAACCATCGGAAGATTTCTATGAGGATGCCGTAGGGTAGTTTCTGCCACAGTGGAGGCGTTGAAACGTTAACACAGTCGGTGTCTTTGCAAAAGCTTTCCGTGTGCATCTCTTGGGTTGCACAGTCACGGTTTCCGTTGTCAAACGTTAGAAATGTGTAAAACGAAAAAGAATGGAAAACCTGTTCCGAATTCTATTTAGTTGGCTCACATGGAATGTTTGTTAATTATATAAATTTTGTTTTTAAAGAATGTCCAGCCTTATAATTAGAGGTGAGAAAATTTCATTCGCATTTTTTATTTGTGGATTTAACATTAATGCTTACGTACTATGTTGTTATACTATTATACAAACGTGGTCCTTCGTGCTCAAAACGCTGTAACGTTATATGATCTATATGTAACATGGAGGTAACATGCTATTTTTTTGCGTCTTTTCCTTTCTCGTTTTAATGATAATGTAAAACATGACAAAATTGATATTTACGGCCTTCCTCCCCCTGTCCTCCAATGGAATCGTCTACACCTGTTGTACCCACAATGCTAACAGACGATCAGGGCAAAGGTCATGCTGTGTTTTCAGTAAATCCCGACAAGAATTACAGAGGATTTCTTCAAACCAGAAAGCTCGGAGCTTTGTTAAAGGTCTTGATAGTTCAGCAGAGATCCTAGGAAAGACAGCTGACAGGTAGGTTCCTCTGCTTGTTTGCCTTTCTTGGTGTAGGACAACGTTTTCGTGCCAAAAGGGGGAGGGGGGGCATAATTGGTTACAGGCCTACAAACTTTGTGGTGTGGACGTGGGCAGTCTTTAGGTTTGGTTCCTTTCTCCCTATAAACATCGCTCTCCAGGCCTGTTCCTCCTATTCTGTATGGTGAAAGTTGACAAATACAACCGAACGTTACTGTGGTTAGGTCTAGGTCTAGCTGAAATTCACCTTTGTTTTAAGACATACCCCACGTCCTGCCTGCATATATACGCATGGCCACTTCCGTTCCGCTCAAGCTACCACATGATTATATCAAAGTGTATAGTCGACATACGACGCCGTCCTTGCCTAAAAATGCTACAGAGGGTAAAGTTTTCGTTGTGGGTGGGGGGTGGTGGTGCACATGCTTAGTGCATGTAATTCTTTGTAAGTTACTTACAACATGAGTACACAGTATATGTTTTTCAGAATTTTGGGCTAAATAGTTGAGTTAGGAGTTCTTCGCATAATTTTCTGCATCCTGTTAAATATATATTCTTTGCACTTTAAACAAAATAAACATTGGGAGGGAAGAGACAGAGCTGGAATTGTGTGGACACTAGAATTAAACATCCCATGTCCAAGTGTATGTGTGAAATATGCTGTGTTGTGCCAGAAATTAACAGCCGTCTGTTATATCTATTTCAGCTGTTTACAAAGACCTGTGACTACACCACCTGAGTTGTGCGACTATCACTTTGCAATGGAGGAGTCTTATAGCTGCCCAGACTGTACCTTCACAGCCAACAGGGACCTCGTGCTGCAGGTGCTCAGGCATTTCTTCAACTGTACATCCTTCAGGTGCATCCAGGACATCAGCTGTGGCCACAGCCTCGGTCCGTCCACACCCAGTCCACAAACACAACAAGGAAACAACAACAACATACAAAACAACAGCTGCTATGGTGACGTGTCAACAAAAGAAATGACGGCTTTGCCTGTACATTCAGAATTTTCCACAGCAAAAGTTTACTCAGAAAATACAGACAGGCTTTGCAGTCCACATAGCGACTCTACTAGTAATATGAATAGCAGAGCTACCAATGATTTTACTTTTCAGCTGGACAATAGGTCTAATGTCAGGGAGAATACCAGTATCAAAGAGGTATCTCCAATGGCCTTATTGGAACATGAGTCTGAGGAAATGTTACATGAACAGTTTAACACAGATAGCATAGAAAACATGCAATCAGAAACTGGTAGAACCAGTCAAGACAGTCCGGCTGTACTTTGGAGAATTGAAAGTTACGGCTCTATCAAGCCTCACCATAGTGTCCTTTCTGTAACTCCCCCATCAAGTACTAGTGGAAATATTACATTACAAAAAACTGACTATGAATCAGCAGCACTGTCAGCTCAGAACTTGAGAACAGCAAAGCTACATGATCCCATCCCTACAAACACAGCTAGAAGTGACGCACAGGTACAAGTACAGGTTAAAGTAGAACCAGACAGTGATGAGTATGGTGATTATAACACAGGGTTTCAGGAGGACAGCTCTACACAGGGAATGTACAGACAGAGCTCCCTCCTGACAGCAGTGCCTGCTGTGCCGTCTGCTGTGGATGACAGCTGCGGGGACAGCATGCAGCAGCTGCACAGGGACACCATCAACACAGATGCTCCAACATCTGCTGCAGGTGAAGGTGTGTCTGCCAACTCTCAGGAGCTGTGCAATGGTCAACAGGTGTGTGTTCAGTTTAGAATGAAACTCAAACTTATTTTATTGATATAGTTTGTATAGCTGTATTAGCAAGTCCTGTAAGATTAGTTCTTAAGTTTGCTTTCATTCCAAAGAGATGTTATGAAAAAGGGTATTCATTCCTGCCAAGTTAAACCATCAGCATTCATGATCAAGTACAATTGAGAAAACTACCACTAATGACAAGATTATCTATACATATATTCTCTTTTCACTGTATTCACTTGAAATATTGATGGCAGTCAGTTCATTCTTATATTCCCCCAGTTCTAAACTACACTACTGTAAGTGAATTCAATGCTTGAGAGCACATGTAAGTGGATGATACATGTAGGTAGCCATAAGTAGTTCTTTGGTGTTATCGTCCTTGCTTCACCGAGATTTATTTTCTTTACAGGTGCAGTGGCCACTTGCAACACCGCTGGTCAGATGCCCCGTATGTAGCACTCCCTGGAAGGACAGGAGAGCTCTAACCAAGCACTGTAGTCATGACCACCCCCAGCACCCCTGCTGTACCATATGCTGTACCATCTTCAACTCCAGACAAGAGCTACACAAACACCAGAAAACTGTCCACAAAGACTAGAAATTCCAGTGTTGGGAATGTAACAAAACGTTCGGATACAAGAGGAACCTGCAAGTTCACATGAAGGAGCAGCACCTGGAAGTGGGGCAGCTGTTTCCTTGTAAGGTGTGTCAGAGGGTGTACAAGAGTAGGAGAGTACTCAAGGAGCACCAAAGGAAACATACCAACTGCAGACAGTACATTTGTGATATTTGTGGAAAGTGCTTAAAGGCTATGTCAAGCCTAAGAAGCCACTATTTGCACATTCACCATAGATACTACTAGTAAATTTATCTTGGTAAATTTATATTTTACGCAGACATGTATGTATATGAAATTGATTAGTGTGCACGTTCACCATATATACTACTTTTTTTTTTGTAATTTTCTATTTCACGCATACATGAAATTGTTTCATTTATATTAGATGTGTTAAATGAAAACAGAAAGTAAAGGCTCGTGCAGCAAAATTGTGTGCAGCTTGTAATCATTCTGTTCTTGTTTCATTGCATGTTGATTAGCATATAATAAGGTCATACATAGAACTTGCCTGCATATATTAACAACAAAATTATTCATACAATTGTCACTTGTTAATTAAAATTGATTTTTGTTCGATGTCAATTGAAAATTATGACTATAGAAGAAATTTTGTGAATAATTCTAGACATTCAATCTATTGTCAAAGAATAAATAAAGTACTTTTGAACCCTGACAGTTAACCAATATTGCTGTGTAATTGTATTTTTCACTTGTTTAATGTTTTTAACTTGCACCAGTAGCGTAAAGAAGAAGACTACTTTTCATATAACAAAGTCAATGAAAAGTTATGAGAGATATGAATATATGAGATGGTGACTACATGCTGCATGCTAGAAGTTCTGTCGTCTTTACATCTATGCCAAAGCGACACCTGGCGGCTTTTGTGTGTGGCTCAACCAGGTACAAATTAGCCACGAGAGCAGATTCTTTTGAAATGAAGTTAGCTAAAGTTGTCAAACTGCAATGCGTTTCACTTGAATCTTTTCTGTACTTATTTCAAGTTCTTTACCTGCTTGTCTATGAGCGACAAAAGAACAATAAATAGCGTCATGCACATGAACTGACAGACAGACGGATGCGCACATACATCGACAAGTTACAAAAAGATAATCAGCATATTGAGAATTGACGGTAAAACATTTCCATTGGAAGGATCGTTTGAGGGAAACTTCATCAATGAGCGAATGAGTCTGCCACATTGGTAAGACAGACGCGTCACCTGTCAGGTGCGGTAATCATCAGGTCTGGACCACGTGACTGTTGCTCAAGCCCTGCAGCTGAGAACGTCATACCGCGTACCTGCCGGCGAGAACACTCCGAGTCTGTGACGTTGGTCTTCACAAAGCACGTAGGTGTCGTCTTGTTAGGCCACACCAAGTAAATTTTATGGATGACGTCCTTTGGAGACCCTACATCTAATGCGAGAGAGCGAAAAAAAAGCAAGAAAGGCCCTGAAAAACAAGATGCCTAGATTAGAAATATACTAAGAGACGACAAATGTTAGGACACAAATTGAATGAGGTGACACAGATTAACAAGCAAGAAGTCGTTTATTCATCATCAAAAAAGCAATGAATCAGGTGGAACAGCAGTTATCGTCCTGTCCTGTTTCTTTCATCATATTTTTGCAGGCCTGCAGAAACAAAGCATGTGCTCTTTACCCATTTCGCGTTACGGGGTTCACGTCAATCTAACGATTTGTGGCACTGTCGTGACTCTCTGGTCATAGTTACAGGAAGCGGAATTTCTTGTTTTTTTTTTCTAGGAACAGGCCAAAATCAATGCGCGCGCGGACGTCATCCATAAAATTTACTTGGTGTGGCCTTACAATGTTTCAGTGTTTATTCACAGTAAGAGACTATATTTAAGCACAGGGGAAACATTTATCACGCACATGGTTCTAATGACACTCTCTACATCTAGCTCTCCCCGTTAGTATTTGCCTGCACTGTACGTCTGTCTCGCTTGTTTTGTCGTTCATTTTGCCTCGGTACATGATTTCAGTGGTGTAAAATTTTGCGACATCCGAGTATTACTCACCACTGACCCTACCAAAGTTATTAAAAACCAAATGTTCGAGATACTTATTGCCTACTGCGGATGGGCGGTCCAGTTTAAAGCTTCTATCCAAGGCAATACAGACTTTCCATTGATGCAATAACGTGTCGTCATCTGCGCAATGCTCAGATGTAGCGTATTGGGTTAAGCTATGTGCAAGGAGGTTTAAACCTCATTGCTATGTGATATTATAGGAGGTTCATGATTAAGACTGCCCAGTGTCAAAGATGAAGGCCCCCAAGCCAGACCATGCCTTATACATATAAGACATGTTTTGTTTTGTTTTGTATCTAATAACTGTGAACCATGATTTTTAAAAATCATCTTCCAGAGACATGCCTCGAATGTCTACTGTGTTGAACCGGATGAAGTGGTGCATCCTGGGATCGTGCCTAACGTTACTGGCGTGCCACTTCCTGTTTGTAGTGCTGGACCGGCTCGTACTGAGCCACCCCGGCTCCAGCCTCAGGTTCATACGGGGGAGAGGCGGGGGTGTCTCCGGGTGTAGAACACTGGACAATGCCGACAGGTGAGCAAACGTCTAGAGCCTAAAATTGCTATGAAAAATTGACTCACTGTGCAATTTGTAAACCATTGAGGGCTCAGTAAGTCAGTTTGTGTTGTGTTTACACCCAACTGAAACCATGGAGCTACCTCCATGCTGAAACAGAAATTACCTCAGAATTAATGCAAATATGTTTCAACATATTGCATGCTTTGCTATTTTTCATTCAAAATTTTCGAAGAGTCCAAAAAGCAGCTTCACAGTCTGAACTGACTACAGATGTCATTTTGAGTTGCAACAAAGTTATTCTAATACGATACAATTCTACTTGTCATAATGTACTTATTTGTGTACTGTATAGCCTGGAAAACCTGGCAGAAACAAAATGGCTGCTGAAGAATATCCGGGACATCAAACCGGCGACTATCAACACAGCCATTGAGGACCCGGATGTAAAACCTGTTGGTTGCGGTATTTCCTTCTCTGCAGACTTGGAGCAGGTAAAAATATACTTATGAATTAGTGGTAAAAGTAGTAATAAGGAATGAAACTTTTGCCTTTGGCTTGGCGTGCGAACTTTGGTCTTCGCATGTTCAGACGCCTGAAGGTTTACATGTCCACACATAAAAGATCTTTACCTCTCGCTGATACTTTTAATTTTTTCTAATGACTTGAAGGTGACAAGAACTGGTGACTGTGTGACCACAAGAGTTTCAGTCAAATCAGTCTTCAGCAACCTCTCACACTACCAGGTTAGTTACATGAATACAAGTTATTAATTGAAATCATATATATCATAGTATATGTCAGTAGGCATAATCTACAAAGCAACACAACAAAAAAAAACACTGTATACATGTAATGACAAGCCACCTAACTTGTTTTCTACAATTTCTAAATCTGCGTACCTGTTACACACTGTCAGGGAGAGAGCCATCTGAGGGAGATCAAGACCCACTACCTGGACCGTGTGCTCGGTACCGGCCTGACCGTTCCGTCCTCCCTCGTCCTGCTGCCCTTCTCCGCGCTAGACAACAAACACGCCGCGGTCGTCAGACAAGCTGTGGACTGCAACATCAGCGACAAGGCAGTCTTTCAGACAGGAGTGACGGCGTACGTCGCTAGCTGGGTACCAAACCTAGGCGCCTTCCCCAAGCTCACACCCAGCTTGGCCGACAGAATACATCCTGACAACTTCTTCACCTATGTGACGTTTCTGTACATCGCCAACTGTATGAAGTCTGGGCATTCCCACTTCGCCACCTCAGACGACCTTCACTACGTGATGATTGATAACGACCGTTGTCTGCTGCCAGAGAGGGTTTCAGCTCTGGAGATGCCGTTTCACTACAAGAAGCGCCTTACGAGGATCGGTCATACCCTATTCCGTGATGGACACGTCTGTAGTACGCCGTCATATCTAATTCTACCACATGCAGGCAGCCAACTCTCCCTCATCACTGACCCCTAGCATTGGGAGTCAACTGAGAAAAATGGTTGCCATGAATGAGACCAGCTCTAGCCTTGTCTTGCGGGAAGACCCAGAGATCACGAAGAAACAGACGGCAGGATATCGACACTGCTCGCGGAGTACAATCACCGTTGTAATGCACGAGACGTCTCGAAGTACGACAGCGAAGTTCCAAGTCTTTCAGAGAGTCTAGAATCGTCAGCGGCCACCTTATCAATGGTAAAACAAAACAGATCACGGTGAAGCTGGAAGACGGTTTGACAGGTGTTGCGTTGGTTGTCCGTCCCGGTGTCGGCACAGCTACTCCACAGACAGCTCTCGCTGAGCTTTTCGCCTACTATGTAGATCGGCTGACGGGCATCAACAGGATGCCAACAGTCGTGTACCGAACACTACACATCAACATACCCGGACTAACAAGCGGCAAAATTTTGGAAGAAAACAAGACTAGCTTGAACAATTCCCGATTGAAGTCACATTCTGGCAACGAGAATACAACACGAACCAAACAGAAACTATCGCCTAACCTGGGTTCACAGGTACTGAACGTCGTCTTGGTCGGAACATGAAAGACTTTCACAGTAAGGCAAGTATCCATCATGAGGGTAGTTTGAGAGGTTTCTTCCGCCATGAGTCAAGTTTCAAACACATGGAGAAGATGAAGAACTCCCGACAGACCTTGCTGGATATGGCCGACATCTTCCTGTTAGACTTCCTGGTACATCGCCCTAACCGGAAACACTTCGGTGCGTCACACTTCATAGAACGTTAATTAGAAGCTGCCAACGAAACGCATTGCAATCTTTTCATCAAAATCACCATATAAAAATGAGGGTTGTTTACCATATAAAAATGAGGGTTGTTGAAACACTAACTGCACGTATACCTTGCACAAAACACCCGACTTCCCATGACCACAATAACAGAAGAATATAGCATCAAAAATTGCACATAAATTTCCACAGTTGCACAACTGCATGTTAGTCATTTTTAATGTAGTGATGAAATCCAACTTTTTGGCTTCCGCAGGTAAGTCTGAACTCCGCCTGGTGTCGACAGGAGACACCGAGGCCTGGTGGACTCACCCCAACATCTCCGTCTGTTCCGCCATCCTGAGATGCCCGCCCGTGCTGTACGGGACAGACTGGAACCACCGGCCGGACAGGTGCAACAACACATGCGGGAAGGGCGTCAACACCTACCTCAGCAACTGCCGCTTCAGGGAAAGCACCGTACAGCGGATTAGAAGTGTATTGCAGGAGGAATCAACACTGGGAGAGATGTTTCAGAGGGTGCTGAAGAAAGAGAAGGGTCTACCAAGTGTCATTAAAGAGGAAGCGAAGGGAATCATGGGCGGACTTGACGCCAGAGTGGAATACTTGATGAGTTATATCGACATATGTGAAAAGGAGTACAAAAGAGATGTTCTCCTGTAAGGAAAAATAGCTACTCAGGAGTCAGATATGACGCGAAGACTTAGGGTTTGAAAATGTACCCGGGTTTTGTCACGATGGTGAAAACGGGGGTCAAAATCAAAGTTCAAGAAGAAACGTGACCGTTAAATTTGCTATCCTATAGGAATCGTGCAAAACACGACAGATATTTGTACGTTTCACATCTGAAATGTTACTTACCTGATGTAAAATAATACGAGATGAGCTGGCTCAGTGCCCACTCTTGAAGAGAGACCTACACAGTCACTAGTATGCGAAATGTGGCTGTTGTACACGTGTGTCTTTATACAGCAAAATACGCATGGAGTAACTTTTTAAAGATTACGTCGGACCTAGGAAGTTTAGAATCCTTTTTCGGAAAAAGAGTGTAAAGTATAAAGTTTGACTTTCGTCTCAAAAAAAGACTTGGACGAAAATTGATTCACTGTATAGGAAAAGTCAGCAGCATGAAATATGTGTACCTTATTTTCCAACCAATGGAAAGGATAGTACCTTGCACATTAATTCATATGAAGATTGATTGAAATGTGAATTTAAAAGAGAAAAGGATGCTACATCGTCATATATAAAACAAAATAATGTTTCATGTTCAATAATGGAAGCCATGATTTATAATGTAATCTATATCTACTTGATATTAGAGACTTTATACAGCACGGGGTTTCTTACACACTGTGTTGGGTTTCATTGAAATATAAGCTCCGTCCTGTCCCATACACACATGTACTGTATGTTGTTGTATGTTTGGAGGGAAACTATCGTTTATGGGATAAAGTGTATGGACAGCTGTGATCCTAATATTTATATGTTTTCTGTGGGAATTGTCTGGCTTCAAGATGTGTAAAGGGTTTCATGCTATGTCCTTCATAAAGCTTATTGTAGGCTGATAGTATATGAGATTATATGCACAGATAAGAGTTCCACCACAATGGAAGAACCTGCGCACTATTCAGACAAGGAGTTGGCATCTTCATAGTGAAACTTGCCAATAAAAGAGCTCAAAAAGCACGTCATTACACCTGTCCCAAGTATTTTTTTTTTGAGGACAGGCGAAAATCAATGCGCGCGCGGATGTCATCCATAAACTGAAGTCGGTGTGGCCTTACTGTGATATCTGCCCTACATTGCTGGACAGAGTGATGCCGGCTACCAGAAAAACCAGTTCTTCTGGTGTACGTACGCAGTCACTCTCTTCCCCAAGCGTCTCAGAAACCAGAAGGCCATTTCAGATCAAACAGGAGGAACCATTGACACTTTACTGTGTTGGAGCAAACAGTAATAGGCTTGCGTCCAAAGACATCTGTAGTAACGGGGTATAAGGAAAATCAAGGATTGACGGAAACCTTTCCAGACAGCATTGCTGGCAAATATCTTGAGGGTTCTTGTGACAGACAGGTAAGTACAATGATGACTTCTGTCTTCTTATTCTTACATGCAGCTTACACTGTCCTTTCATTACATTAGTATCCTGGGCCGGGTAAACTGTGAACTATGATTTTTAAATCTTCTCCCAGAGACATGCCTCGAATGTCTACTGTGTTGAAACGGATGAAGTGGTGCATCCTGGGATCGTGCCTGACGTTACTGGCGTGCCACATCCTGTTTGTAGTGCTGGACCGTCTCGCGCTGAGCCACCCCGGCTCCAGCCTCAGGTTCATACGGGGGAGAGACGGGAGTGTCTCCGGGTGTAGAACACTGGACACTGCCGACAGGTGAGCAAACGTCAAAAACCTAAAATTCTTGTGAAAATTACTTATTGTGCAATTTGTAAAACATTGAGGGCTCAGTAAGTCAGTTTGTGTTGTGTTTACACCCAACTTAAATAGAAATTACCTAGTAAGAAGTATGCATAAAGGTTTCATCATATTGTTTTTCTAGTCTGTGTAACGCAAACTCTGCTGTCCGCGGCTCTAGTTGGGCCCTTCCCGCTTTTCGGGGGGCGGCGGGATGTTGGGAGGCGGGCAACCGTAAAAGCGATTTAATCAGGCTAATACTAGTATTGTTTTTTCTTTTTTTCATTCAAAATCTTCTAAGAGTTCAAAAAGCACCTTCTGGGTCTGGACTGACTACAGATGTGGTTTAAAAATTATGTACAATGAAACCGATCTGAGTGATTTTGAGTTGTTCCAAAGTTAATCTTACGACACACTTCTACTGGCTGTAATGTACTTATTGTGTAATGTATAGCCTGGAAAACCTGGCGGAAACAAAATGGCTGCTGAAGAATATCCGGGACATCAAACCGGCGAGTATCAACGCAGCCATTGAGGACCCGGATGTAAAACCTGTTGGTTGCGGTATTTCCTTCTCTGCAGACTTAGAGCAGGTAAGAAAATACTTATGAATTAGTGGTAAAAGAAGTGATAAGGAACGAATTCGAAACTTCATTGTCTTTGTGTTGGCACTGGAACCTTATTCTTCGCATGTTCAGACGCCTGAAGGTTTACATGTCCAAACCAAAATCTGTACCTCTCTGATACATAAATTCTTTTTTTTTCAAATGACATGCAGGTGACAAGGATGGGTGACTGTGTTACTACAAGAGTTTCAGTCAAGTCAGTCTTCAGCAACCTCTCTCACTACCTGGTTAGTTACATATACATGAATACAAGTTATGTGAAGAAAATTAAACTGTTCTCCAACTCAGATGGACTTTCATGCTAGTATGAAATTATATATATCATAGTATGTCAGTGGGCATCATCTATAAAGCAACTTGAAGAAAAAAACAATTTGAAGAAAAAACAACACTGTAATGACAGGGCATTTTGTTTTCTACAATATCTAAATCTGCGTACCTATGGCCTGTTACACACTGTCAGGGAGAGAGCCACCTGAGGGAGATCAAGACCCACTACCTGGACCGTGTGCTCGGTACCGGCCTGACCGTCCCATCGTCCCTCGTCCTGCTGCCCTTCTCCGCGCTAGACAACAAACACGCCGCGGTCGTCAGACAAGCTGTGGACTGCAACATCAGCGACAAGGCAGTCTTTCAGACAGGAGTGACGGCGTACGTCGCTAGCTGGGTACCAAACCTAGGCGCTTCCCCAAGCTCACACCCAGCTTGGCCGACAGAATACATCCTGACAACTTCTTCACCTATGTGACGTTTCTGTACATCGCCAACTGTATGAAGTCTGGGCATTCCCACTTCGCCACCTCAGACGACCTTCACTACGTGATGATTGATAACGACCGTTGTCTGCTGCCAGAGAGGGTTTCAGCTCTGGAGATGCCGTTTCACTACAAGAAGCGCCTTACGAGGATCGGTCATACCCTATTCCGTGATGGACACGTCTGTAGTACGCCGTCATATCTAATTCACCACATGCAGGCAGCCAACTCTCCCTCATCACTGACCCCTAGCATTGGGAGTCAACT
>NW_017804131.1:3180368-3199281 GCF_001625305.1 Branchiostoma belcheri
CACCACATGCAGGCAGCCAACTCTCCCTCATCACTGACCCCTAGCATTGGGAGTCAACTGAGAAAAATGGTTGCCATAAATGAGACCAGCTCCAGCCTTGTCTTGCGGGAAGACCCAGAGATCTACGAAGAAACAGACGGCAGGATATCGACACTGCTCGCGGAGTACAATCACCGTTGTAACGCAGGAGACGTCTCGAAGTACGACGGTGAAGTGTCCAAGGCCTTCAGAGAGTCTAGAATCGTGAGCGGCTACCTCACTGACGATAAGACACAGCAGATCGCGGTGAAACTGGAAGATGGTTTGACAGGTGTTGCGACCGTCGTCAGTCCCGGTGTCGGCACAGCTACTCCACAGCCAGCCCTCGCCGAACTATTCGCCTACTATGTAGACCGCCTGACCGGTATCAACAGGGTGCCAACAGTCGTGTACCGCACACTGCGTCTAGACACGCCAGGACTAACAAGCGTTGGAATTTTGGAAGATAACAAGACCAGCTTGAACCATTTCCGATTACAATCGCAGTCTCGTAACGAAAGTACAACAGGTACCAAACAGAAAGTATCGCCTAACTTAGGTTCACAGGTACTGAACGTCGTCTTGGTCGGAAACATGATAGACTTTCACAGTAAGGCTAATATCCATCATGAGGGTAATTTGAGAGGTTTCTTCCGCCATGAGTCAAGTTTCAAACACATGGAGAACTCCCGGCAGACCTTGCTGGATATGGCCGACATCTTCCTGTTAGACTTCCTGGTACATCGCCCTGACCGGAAACACTTCGGTGGGTCACACTACATAGAACGTTAATTAGAAGCTGCCAACAAAACGCATTACATTCTTTTCATCAAAAGCACTAAAAAAGGGGCCCACCATATTAAAATTAGAGTTGTTGAAACACTAACTGCACGTATACCTTGCACAAAACACCCGACTTCCCATGACCACAATAACAGAAGAATATAGCATTAAAAAAAATTGAATTTTCCACAGTAACACAACTGCACGTTTCTGATGAAGTGATGAAATCCAACTTTTTGGCTTCCGCAGGTAAGTCTGAACTCCGCCTGGTGTCGACAGGAGACGCCGAGGCCTGGTGGACTCACCCCAACATCTCCGTCTGTTCCGCCATCCTGAGATGCCCGCCCGTGCTGTACGAGACAGACTGGAGCCGCCGGCCGGACAGGTGCAACCGAACATGCGGGAAAGACGTCAACACCTACCTCAGCAACTGCCGCTTCAGGGAAAGCACCGTGCAGCGGATTAGAAGTGTACTGCAGGAGGGATCAACGCTGGGAGAGATGTTTCAGAGGGTGCTGAAGGAAGAGAAGGGTCTACCAAGTGTCATTAAAGAGGAAGCGAAGGGAATCATGGGCGGACTTGACGCCAGAGTGGAATACTTGATGAGTTATATCGACATGTGTGAAAATGAGTACAAAAGAGATGTTCTCCTGTAAGGAAAAATAGCTACTCAGGAGTCAGATGACGCGAAGACTTGAGTATGAAAACGTACCTGGTTTTTGTCACGATGGTAAAACGGGGGTCAAAGTCACAGTTCAAGAAGAAACGTGACCGTTGAGTTTGCTAACCTATAGTAGTCGTGAAAAACAAGACAGATATTTGTACGTTTCACATGTGAAAAGGTTACTCTAGTTACCTGATGTAAAACAACAGTCATATGAGGTAGACTTTCTGGCTCAGTGTGCAATCTTTAAGAGGAAGAGAAGCCAACGCCGTCACTAGTATGTGAAATGCGGCTGTTGTATGTCTTTATACAGCAAAATACGCATAGAGTAACATTTTAAAGATTACGTCGGACCAAAAGGGTTTAAAAACATTGGTCGGAAAAAGAGTAGAAAGTATAACGTTTGACATAAAGACTTTCGTCTGAAAAAATTGGACGAAAATTGATTCACTGTACAGGAAAAGTCAACGACATGAAATATGTGTTCCTTAGTATCCAACTACTGAACAGGATACCTTGCACTATAATTCATGTGAACATGTATTAAAATGCGAATTTAAAAGAACGAAGGATGTTACATCGTCATATATTAAACAAAATAATGCTTTCATATTCTATAATGGAAGGCATGATTTATAAAGTAATCTAAATCTACTTGATATTAGAGACTTTGTACAGCACGGGGTTTCTTACACACTGTGTTGGGTTTCATTGAAATATAAGCTCCGTCCTGGCCCATACACACATGAACTGTATGTTGTTGTTGTATGTTGGGAGGGAAGCTATCGTTTATGAGATAAAGTAGACATCTGTGATCCTAATATTTATATATTTCCTATGGGAAATGTCTGGCTTTAAGATGTGTAAAGGGCTCCATTCATGATGTTTCTATGCAGTCGTGCTATGTCATTTATAAAACTTATTGTAGGCTGATAGTATATCAGATTATATGCACAGATAAGAGATCCACCACAATGGAAGAACCTGCGCACTATTCAAACAAGAAGTCGCATCTTCATAGTGAAACTTGCCAATAAAAGAGCTCAAAAAGCACGTCATTACACATGTCCCAAGTATTTTTTGAGAACAGTCAAAAAATCAATGCGCGCGCGGATGTCATCCATAAAATGAAGTCGGTGTGGCCTAACTGTGATATCTGCCCTACATTGCTGGACAGAGTGATGCCGGCTACCAGAAAAACCAGTTCTTCTGGTGTACGTACGCAGTCACTCTCTTCCCCAAGCGTCTCAGGAACCAGAAGGCCATTTCAGATCAAACAGGTGGAACTATTTGACGCTTTACTGTTACTGTGGTGTAAACAGTAATAGACTTGCGCCCAAAGACATCTGTAGTGACGGGGTATAAGGAAAATCAAGGATTGACGGAAACCTTTCCAGACAGCTGCCAAATATCTTGAGGGTTCTTGTGACAGACAGGTAAGTCCAATCATGACTTCTGTCTTCTTATTCTTACATGCAGCTTACACTGTCCTCTCATTACATTAGTATCTTGGGCCGGGTATACTGTGAACTATGATTTTTTAAATCTTCTTCCAGAGACATGCCTCGAATATCTACTGTGTTGAACCGGATGAAGTGTTGCATCCTGGGATCGTGCCTAACGTTACTGGCGTGCCACATCCTGTTTGTAGTGCTGAAGCGTCTCGTACTGAGCCACCCCGGCTCCAGCCTCAGGTTCATACGGGAGAGAGACGGGAGTGTCTCCGGGTGTAGAGCATCGGACACGTCTCACAGGTGATCTAACATCAAAAACCTAAACTTCTTGTGAAAATGACTTATTGTGCAATTTGTAAAACATTGAGGGCTCAGTAAGTCAGTTTGTGTTGTGTTTACACCCAACTGAAATAGAAATTACCTAGTAATAATTATGCATAAAGGTTTCACCATATTGTTTTTCTAGTCTGTGTAACGCAAACTCTGCTGTCCGCGGCTCTAGTTGGGCCCTTCCCGCTTTTCGGGGGGCGGCGGGATGTTGGGAGGCGGGCAACCGTAAAAGCGATTTAATCAGGCTAATATTGTTTTTCTATTTTTCATTCAAAATCTTCTAAGAGTTCAAAATGCAGCTTCTGGGTCTGGACTGACTACACATGTGGTTTAGAATTATGTTCAATGAAACCGATCTAAGTGATTTTGAGTTGTACCAAAGTTATTCTTACGATACACTTCTACTGGCTGTAATGTACTTATTGTGTGCTGTACAGCTTGGAAAACCTGGCGGAAACAAAATGGCTGCTTAAGAATATCCGGGACATCAAACCGGCGAGTATCAACACAGCCATTGAGGACCCGGATGTAAAACCTGTTGGTTGCGGTATTTTCTTCTCTGCAGACTTAGAGCAGGTAAGAAGATACTTATGAATTAGTTGTAAAAGAAGTGATAAGGAACGAATTCGAAACTTCATTGTCTTTGTGTTGGCACTAGAACCTTATTCTTCGCATGTTCGGACGCCTGAAGGTTACATGTCCACACCAAAATCTGTACCTCTCTCTGATACATAAAAATCTTTTTTTTCTAATGACATGCAGGTGACAAGGACTGGTGACTGTGTTACAACAAGAGTTTCAGTCAAGTCAGTCTTCAGCAACCTCTCTCACTACCTGGTTAGTTACATATACATGAATACAAGTTATGTGAAGAAAATTAAACTGTTCTCCAACTCAGATGGACTTTCATGCTAGTATGAAATTATATATATCATAGTATGTCAGTGGGCATCATCTATAAAGCAACTTGAAGAAAAAAACAATTTGAAGAAAAAACAACACTGTAATGACAGGGCATTTTGTTTTCTACAATATCTAAATCTGCGTACCTATGGCCTGTTACACACTGTCAGGGAGAGAGCCACCTGAGGGAGATCAAGACCCACTACCTGGACCGTGTGCTCGGTACCGGCCTGACCGTCCCATCGTCCCTCGTCCTGCTGCCCTTCTCCGCGCTAGACAACGAACACGCCGCGGTCGTCAGGCAAGCTGTGGACTGCAACATCAGCGACAAGACAGTCTTTCAGACAGGAGTGACTGCCTACGTGGCGAGATGGGTACCAAACCTGGGCCCCTTCCCCAAGCTCACACCCAGCTTGGCCGACAGAATGCATCCTGACAACTTCTTCGCTTACGTGACGTTTCTGTACATCGCCAACTGTATGAAGTCTGGCTCCTATGCCACCTCAGACGACCGTTACTACGTAATGATTGATAATGACCGTTGCCTGTTGCCGGAGAGGGTTTTAGCCCTGGAAGTCCCGCTTCACCACAAGAAACGGCTTACGAGGATTGGCGATATCCTATTCCGTGATGGACACGTCTGTAGTACGCCGTCATATCTAATTCACCACATGCAGGCAGCCAACTCTCCCTCATCACTGACCCCTAGCATTGGGAGTCAACTGAGAAAAATGGTTGCCGTGAATGAGACCATCTCTAGCCTTGTCTTGCGGGAAGACCCAGAGATCTACGAAGAAACAGACGGCAGGGTGTTGACACTGCTCGCGGAGTACAATCACCGTTGTAACGCAGGAGACGTCTCGAAGTACGACGGTGAAGTGTCCAAGGCCTTCAGAGAGTCTAGAATCGTGAGCGGCTACCTCACTGACGATAAGACACAGCAGATCGCGGTGAAACTGGAAGATGGTTTGACAGGTGTTGCGACCGTCGTCCGTCCCGGTGTCGGCACAGCTACTCCACAGCCAGCCCTCGCCGAACTATTCGCCTACTATGTAGACCGCCTGACTGGTATCAACAGGATGCCAACAGTCGTGTACCGCACACTGCGTCTAGACACGCCAGGGCTAACAAGCGTTGGAATTTTGGAAGATAACAAGACCAGCTTGAACCATTTCCGATTACAATCGCAGTCTCGTAACGAAAGTACAACAGGTACCAAACAGAAACTATCGCCTAACTTAGGTTCACAGGTACTGAACGTCGTCTTGGTCGGAAACATGATAGACTTTCACAGTGAGGCTAATATCCATCATGAGGGTAATTTGAGAGGTTTCTTCCGCCATGAGTCAAGTTTCAAACACATGGAGAACTCCCGGCAGACCTTGCTGGATATGGCCGACATCTTCCTGTTAGACTTCCTGGTACATCGCCCTGACCGGAAACACTTCGGTGGGTCACACTTCAAAGAACGTTAATTAGAAGCTGCCAACGAAACGCATTGCATTCTTTTCATCAAAAGCACTTAAAAAAGGGGCCACCATATAAAAATGAGGGTTGTTGAAACACTAACTACACGTATACCTTGCACAAAACACCCGACTTTCCATGACCACAATAACAGAAGAATATAGCATCAAAAATTGAATTTTTCACAGTAACACAACTGCACGTTTGAGAAGAAAACTTATCCTTAATCATTTCTGATGTGGTGATGAAATCCAACTTTTTGGCTTCCGCAGGTAAGTCTGAACTCCGCCTGGTGTCGACAGGAGACGCTGAGGCCTGGTGGACTCACCCCAACATCTCCGTCTGTTCCGCCATCCTGAGATGCCCGCCCGTGCTGTACGGGACAGACTGGAGCCGCCGGCCGGACATGTGCAACCGAACATGCGGGAAGGGCGTCAACACCTACCTCAGCAACTGTCGCTTGAGGGAAAGCACCGTGCAGCGGATTAGAAGTGTACTGCAGGAGGGATCAACGCTGGGAGAGATGTTTCAGAGGGTGCTGAAGAAAGAGAAGGGTCTACCAAGTGTCATTAAAGAGGAAGCAAAGGGAATCATGGGCGGACTTGACGCCAGAGTGGAATACTTGATGAGTTATATCAACATGTGTGAAAAGGAGTACAAAAGAGATGTTCTCCTGTAAGGAAAAATAGCTACTCAGGAGTCAGATGACGCGAAGACTTGAGTATGAAAACGTACATGATTTTTGTCACGTTGGTAAAAACGGGGGTCACAGTTCAAGAAGAAACGTAACCGTTAAATTTGCTATCCTGTAGGAGTCGTGCAAAACAAGACAGATATCTGTACGTTTCACATATGAAAGGTTAGTTACCTGATGTGAAACAATAGATAGATGAGCTAGACGTGCTCAGCGTGCAATCTTTAACAGGAAGAGAAACATACGCCGTCACCAGTATGTGAAATGTTGTATGTCTTAATACAGCAAAATACGCATGGAGTAACTTTTTAAAGATTACGTCGGTTCAAGGAGACTTTGAATTCCTTTTCGGAAAAAGAGTAGAAAGTAGAAAGTTTGACATAAAAGAATTTCGTCTGAAAAAAAATTGGACGAAAATTGATTCACTGTATAGGAAAAGTCAGCAGCATGAAAATGATACCTTGAACAATAATTCATGTGAACAATTATTGAGTTGCGAAGTTAAAGGTATGAGCGACGTTACGTCGTCTATATCAAACAAAATAATGTTTTCATATTCAATGGAAACGATGATTTATAATATAATCTAAAATCTACTTGATTAGGAGCTCCGTCCTGACCCATACACAAATGTACTGCATGTTGTTGTTGTATGTTGGGAGGGAAACTATCGTTTATGAGATAAAGTAGACAGCTGTGATCCTGATATTTATATGTTTCCTCCGGGAAATGTCTGGCTTTAAGATGTGGACAATGTTCCATTCATGATGTTTCTATGCAGTCGTGCTATGCCATTTATAAAGCTTATTGTAGGCTGATAGTATATCAGATTATATGCACAGATAAGAGTTCCACCACAATGGAAGAACCTGTGCACTATTCAGACAAGGAGTTGGCATCTTCATAGTGAAACTTGCCAATAAAAGAGCTCAAAAAGCATGATCATTTTGGGCATGAAATAAATGTCTGAGTTAACGACAAGTGTTGCTGCTTGTTCCAGCTCCATTTTCGCTGAACATTGAAAGTGGTTTTATTATTACCTTCTAGGACCATAGCGGTCAATCAAGCTAACTATTAGGTAAACCGACGCATCATCCACCAACAAGACCCCGTGGTTATAATATTATCCAAGCTTGGGACATTCTGGCACTACGGGCCAAAGTAAATCATTGCTCTGTTCCTGTCGCCCTGCATTAAATCAGTGTTTAAAAGGTCCCAAACCAAACAGGTACGGGTACATTATTGATAAGGAACATATAACCTAGAATGTGAAATCATGTTCCGAATGCAACTGGGTATATACCTGATTACGTCGCAATTGTTAAGCACAGGTATTACCTTTAATAGGTAATTTGAAATTTGGGATCTTCCAGTTGGCAAGTCGAGCGACTTGTAATGACTGTAGATTGCAAATCGATGGCAATTCACAAGAGGGCGTTCCTAAAGTTATCAACTTAAACCTTCCACATCAGCCCCCGCCTCCCCCCTGTAGCTAAAGTTATTATACTAAGAGCACGGGAATGCGTTTCGCACCAGCGAGCTTCTACATTTTCTTATCATCAATTTTTACTCCCCGTGCGAGAGATTTGACAATTGACCACCCGCCTCAAATAATCTGCTCCAGTAAATTGCAATAAAAGGCCGTAAATTATTAAGTGGCGGGTATCTCTCGATAGCCGTAGATGTCACCACGTACTCATTCCGCTGTGCTATCTCCGGCCCAACATCGCAAACACAGCATCCCGCGAGAACACAACAGCGCAGAGATACCAAAGTAATTACCTGTTCCTGCCGTGATAGCTCATCAAATCAATTTGTACATATCCGTGATTAGATAATCCTTTCTAATGGCACAGAGGGAATCGGTCTGTATGCATGCAAATAGCTTGATGATAATATTTAACAAGCGGGAAGTTTAGGGACCAAGCTAGTTTTAGGAATTGAAATTGCTAACCCTTGACTGACTCTGTTTGCTGTACCGGACCCTGATTAAGTTTTTTGCCTGAGTGCGTCTAACCCAAACAAATTTAGAATAATGAAAAAAAAGCATCCTCTGTATTGAGACAAGCCTTTGACTACCATTAATGCATTAATGGCCTCTCTTGTCCATCAAAGATATATCTGGATTTCAGTCACACTCAGGAACCTTTTTTTCATAATTGACATCTCAAAAAGTTAATGTGAAAAGACATCACGAGAAAAATCATTCCTTCATCCTTTTATCAAAGGTGTAGTCCGACTTGCTCAGTGACACGTAACTGGCCATTATCCCGCGGACTGTCCGAAGCGTTATTACAATAGTGGAGGATATGGAATGTGATGGATTGGACAGAACAAACGGGGTTCCATCAGGACGTTTGTCACGTAGCTCACGTCAGGAAATGATCCAGGCTCACGTGGAATGCCATCTATTTACGTGAAGTTATAACGTCCGTTTCAAAATCACCGCAAATAGTCACGGACAACCTAGATTTTTCATCTGAAAAAAAAAAATATATATTTTCTCTTCCGAAGGTGAAGTTTGGAAAACAAATATTGGATATTAGAGTTCGTTTCAAAATCACCGTAAATAGTCACGGACAACCTAGATTTTTGCATCTGAAAAAAAGCTATATTTTTTCTTCCGATAGTGAACTTGTAACAAATGTTGGATATTTTTAGTCCTACCATGATGTGTTATCTGCGTTGAATTGTCACAGAACAGATGAATTGCCTGCAAAATTGTAAAATATCGTCTTTGGAGAATCTGACCACCAGGAATGAAAAAAATCTGGTGTACAGTTTCATGAGACTACGAGAGCAGCACTATATGATACACAGACTCACAGTACAAGTCAACATTAGTTCAGATGGTTATAAATCGACGAATTATGCATTACAAGCTATCTCATTCGCAGCTTATTATCTAAGGCTAATAACAATGACAAAGACGTGAAACCATTGGTATGTCATTATCTACATGGCTTTTTGCTGGCTTCATAATTATGTTTTAAAAAAGAGTTCAGTAAACCCTTTTGTGTTATATATTACAGTCGAACTCTCTTCCTGTCACGCTCACATGCTTACATGCCGCCACTTTGGTGATAACTATAGCGTAGACATCAGGTGGAACGTACATCACACTTAGTCATCGCGCACTTAGTAGTCATATACCCGCCTGAGCTACTATTTAGAGCATGTGTTAATGCCGTGACGGTCAAGGTTGTGTCTAGTTGACACTTGACATTAACGCGAAGTAAATCCTAGCACAACAGCAGCGGGTTTTACGGTCCAGCAATCTGTATGCAATGACTATTTTAACATCGTAAAATTGGATCGTCGAGAACAGACTAATCTAGTTTGGGCTCTCAATGAATACATGTAAGCACTTTTGCTGGTACAATGGTATTGGGAGCGAAATCTTTCATGTAGGGCTCTATGTGTTTTCCAAAGGGCATGACTTTCATCCCATGGCGGGGATAGGTCGGGGTCTGCATAATCTGGTTGTTCTAGCCACTTTACCGACCTTCCCCGCTGCCAGGAAATTCACTTCCGCGTATGAAACTGTCCCCCGGGCTCAGGCAATGAGTCGTTTCTGTGAGAGAAAAGTGCCATTACGAGAGAGCAGCCCGCCAAAAACGCCTACGTGTGTAGACCTCCGGCGTACGAGGGGAGCCTGTTCTCCATCATGTCATAACGGCGGTACGGACGTGACTTGAACCCGAGCCAAACGTTATCCGCGCGCGATCGGCGGGGAAGGAAGGGGACCGTGTTGGTACGATAATATCTGATTATGTGCAAATCCGGCTGGGAGGAAGAGAGCTCGTAGACTTAAGCTAACGTAGACAACATTAGGCCACTAGAAGAGAAATTGCACAACAGGAATTTGAATGGAAAGTTATGCTGCAAGAAAGAAAAGTTGGTATCGCCCGAAACAATAAAACTTCTGTTGAGTAGATACATCCGTCATATCAATCAATAGTCCGTGCTTATAAACCTGCATTTCTCCTCTGGTTTCTCAGTGTCACTTACAAAAGGTAGTGGATGCTACCTGAAACGTCTGACCGTTTCCAAAAGCATATCCAGTTGCTTGAGTAACTGCTTTTTGGCGGTTTTCTGTGGTGAATATTTGTGTTCAACAGACTGGCAGTGGTTACGGGCAAAGTGTTGATATCGACTTTGTGACCGGCTGACTCAACGTCTGGAACAGTCGCTGGGAGCAGATTCTATCGACTGTCGTGCGGCAGAAGCGCGGATGTCAACCCGGGGATGTTCGGGACATTCATCTGAACAGTTATGGTGTGAGGAGTAGCTGGGGTCTCTACATTATCCTGAAGCAATTATTAAGAAAAAACACTACTTAGATGGGCTTTTAAAAAACATCACAAACTTGTTTCAGTGTCGTGATCGCTTGCGGCAATGAGAGCTTAAGGACAAAAAATGGGTCTTCCGGAAAAGCAATATCTCGCAGCGGCGCTACGTGCCTGTGACAGTTAACATCATGCCTACCAGCTGCTTCAATAGTAGTTCAAATAACTGCTGCGCATGTGGGTAACAAGTAATACTGTACGAGCTACAGCAATTGTGACATGAGTGATACATACATACTTCCGAAAGGGTTTGTGATGATCATCATACGAAGCAATCTTCTCGGGTTCCCCGGAAGTAAATGAATGACTTACCCCCGGCGGGGAAATTGTCTGGACCGAGTAATAGCTCCGGTCCAGGTGTGACCAAAGGTCAACGACCCTTGCCCCCATAAAGCCGGAATGGGACTTGCATCATATCAGGTGGCGAGCGCCCTCCCGTGGCCTGTTTACAACTCAGGGGAGTCCGGAGATCTGGACCATTCTTTTCCGGGCTTGCGGTGTTTGGCGGGATAACGCGGAAGTAAGCTACACGGTCAATCACTCTACCTGCACAACTCTCCCAGGAACCATCGGCAGGAAGTAATACATGGTGCGGGGAGAGGTGGGAGGAAGTCTAGGGGGAAGGCTTTAACATCAGTCCAAGGAAGATAAGGAGGCTTCATTCGTGTGTGAGTACCCGGGGAGCGGGTAGGCAGTACGCGGCTGCGGGCAGGCGGTGGTCAAAGGATCATCGCGCAAATGAATTGCCGGTGGAAGCTAGACGAGTCGAGCCCATTTTCCAACCAAGTGAGCAAAGCTGTCTGTATGTAAAAGTAATGTTGTCGTGGGGGTGAACAGGGGTCGGTCTGTTCGCTCGGATCGTAAATGAGACCCGTTGAAATGTTGGCCGGAAACCAACGTAATACCAACCAATAATTCAGCACCACCAGGCGCCCGAGGTGGAACACACCGCCGCTGACGTGCCAAAAACGTTGGGGAGAAGCAAAAATGAGGCACGCTGTGGACTAAGTGAGATAACAAACAACTGAAACAGAAGGATCCTCATGATGGCCTGACCTTTGCGACAGACGTGACTCAGGTGGACGTCTTCGCGGCAATCAGACGAGAAACTGGCGCTGATTCCTCCACCAAGTCTCCCGGCATCAGGTGTTTGATGAGGCTGTTACAGAGGATTACTTTCATACCAACGACCTGTCTTTTTTTTCTCGGAACCGCGGTGGTTTCTTCGTAGCGAGCGAGGTAGAGCGGAGACGTTAGGGCTCTGAAGATCTGAGCTGAGACCGAAACAACAAGAGATGACAGTTCCAGCGAACCAGATGAACTCCTGCGCACTTCTTGCGATATTGCCGGCGTTTTCTACCATCTTCGCTCTGGGTAAGTAAGCCATATGTTTTTATAAACATTACCAAATGGCTTCCTGCATAGATACTTTAACCCTGATTTGCACAACAGTCGCATTCAATCAAACGATACATATTCCTTTACGTTTTTCTATTGTCATACAGTATAGTACATGTAAGTACGTCTACCGCTAATATAGCCACTTATGAATACAGCCAGCCAAACACATGAACAGATCATTACGTAAGATGAGTATTGTTGTGGTCCAAAGAGCCAAATAATCTATACCCCAGGGTGTCTGATGACATCTAGTAAGGAAATAATCAAATACAACAGACAATTTAGCAGCATGATTGCCCACGACCATGAACGTGGACCCATGTAATAATACCTTTTGGTACCGGGTGTGACACAGAGTGTAACGTTACAATCCGTCACGCCGGACTGTGAAAGGTTCTGATCCCGGGTCCCCTGGGTCTGTCTAAAACAGGTTTTATCATCGTGACCGGGACACTGCAGGGGGAAGACGCACTCGCTAATACCCATCTGCCTTCTCCCCGGGGAAATATGATTCTGTTACCGTCAGCCCGATAGCTTTGACTCGCCGTCTGGCCAACATTCACACATCACACTACCTGTGTTTGTAAAACAAAAACCATATGTTTCTCGTTGACGAACTTTCTTTCCCATTTTTATTCCATGAATTGCTATGTAGTGTACATCTTAAATGTCCCAAAGTGCGTATCAAAATGTATTTGACGTTTCATTTAGTAATTCAGGTCTTTTTCTTGGAGTTGCAGATAGTATCATTTCTTCCGTTATGCAGTGTCAAAATAAATTGAATTAGCTGAGCACAGATTTGCCGTCCACAAAAATAACAAAGGTACGAGTAGCTATAGCAGGTATGTTTCATATGGTGATCGTTGTTTTTCTCACTATGATACGTTCTGAATGATGTCCTCATCACTGCTCTACTCCTAGTGTTAATGGAACTGTGTTTGTGCTTTTACTAAATTAGTTTTGTTCAGTGTAAGCAACATTGTTGGCATATGAATTCAACAAGTGAGCACTTTAAGTACATGATCCTGCTCAAATATCAACTCAAGATCTCTAAAAATAAAACAAATCGACATTAGTCTTTATTCACGATCAGAGAACAGTTAAAGTTTATACTTCAAAGTTTAAGAAGAAACTTTAGAACACATTAGCTATTACGTTTCAGCTTAAGATCATAGTCATTACGATCTGACGACATGTTTTCATGTTTGAGTCAATGTTTTATATTTTGGTTCTCATGAAATGGCTAAGGTGTCAGGAAAGGTTGTAATAATGCAAAGATATGTTAATAATGTTTACCTTCGCATATGGGCTGCTCTGTTAATTCTTACTCAAACACATTCATATATATGGTCAGACAAGAGTCTCCTGCTATAAAATTGCAACATGATGTACCCCAACACTAGTCACCATGGTAACAGACAGTCTGGTTCAGGCCATTGACCTTATTGGTTTGGAGAAGAAGAGGAAACTGAGCAAAAAGAATATGTTTTCCTTCGGTAAACATAAATATGTTGTAAACACGTTTTGTAAGAGGCAGACGTGAACAGGTGTTACGCGTGTTGCCAAGCAATCAACAACAAATCAGAGATGATGTCTGATGCGTTGAGGGATGTTACTTCAGGAGAGTAATGGAACAGCTAATGACAGCAGCTGCCATGTAGGCTCACAAATCATGTTATGTTCCGGCGTGGCCAAACCTTATTTTCTTCTCTTAATCAGCTCAAAACACGCCGTGTCTGTCCTACTTTACAGAAAAGATGCCATTCAAGTTTCTTCATCGTCAGCACGTCCAAGCACTTTTTCAAATCACAGAGCTAAATGTCCTTACAAGTGTACATGCCTTATTACTAACAGGTAGCATGTAGAACATTGATATGTACGTGATTTCTGCAGTGTGAAGCTGATTTTCTACACAAAATGGCACAGATAAAGAAAAATAAAAGTTGTACTTTTTGTGGCATTATTGCACTTTTTATGAAATGAACCTTTATCATTGTGGAGAGATTTGGGTTTTAATTGAGGAGTTCATATTAGCTTTATTACGTATTCCTAATTGATCTATAACAATCCTTACAGACATTTTGACCCGGTAGCTTAAATTCCTAACATTGACCTATAGGAATCGTTTCTTAATCAATCGTTTTTCCCGGGGGAGGGACAAAACCGTCTTTCAGCTACTCAAATTAAGCAATTTGTTTCGTTAATTGCGTAATTGATTCTTAAAGTAATTTGTTTGACCATCCCCACATCTATGCAATCTTTTGTACCTAATACCTTACTTTAGATGAAGTCCATAGTTCCTCATAGTTTTTTCATTAGCCTCTGCGCTGCCCCACTTGTCTTCAATAGCCCTTAATTAATCTGTTCTTTTGTTTCTAATTCTGCCAGACATATGTAGTTCTTGAGTACGTACTTCTCTTTAATGTGTCACTGAGCCGAGTACACGCGTAAGAAACTCGAGAAACAGATAACTACCGCCTGCTATACAGACAAGGATAGATCCCAATCCCAATCCCTGCTTTCATTTCTGTGAAGTTTGGCCTTTAATTTCCAGTCGCTCGTATCGTGCAATCACACAGTAGATAAAAAAGAAACATTATGATGATATCGCTCAGCACACATTTCGTGAAGAGTTTTATACCAAATCAAGACTTTTTGAGTTCAAGACCGCATTGGCGATTACTACTTCCATGATATATGCGGAACACATTTTACTTTAGTTTGCGTCGATGTTTTGTACGAGTTAATGTCCGCCACGGCCGTTTGGCAAGGTCGTTTTCGGCACAAGATTCCCGGGAGTGGTGGCTGCCATCCATCAAACAATGCCGCAAACCGTCAGAGAAGCGGAAATGTCAGCCTGTTGTCATCCATCTGCCGTGCCTGACGCGTGGAACGACGCCGTGTCCGGGGACGGAAAACGTTCCAACACTTCCTCAGGTGACTACAGAGAGATGATCGGCGTTTTGATGAACTGTTTGCCTAGGGTTGGTTGATTAAAATGTACATCATCGGTGTTAAGAGTCCTGGCTACTCCATCAGGTCATCATGCAGAGTATATGACGAGTCTTTACAAAATACACTTCATAGAATTGATATTTTCATATCTCTTTATTATGCGTTTTCTAGACGCGCTTTCTATAATAGCGTTAAAACTATATTCCCTTAAGTCACAAATTTTGAATTCGATAATTCACTTCTAGTGAGTGTATAGGCTAACACACCTAGGATGACGATAGAGGCTAAACCTTTTTTTGAACTCTCTTGGTCTGGGACGATTCCTTACAGAATACTCTTCATAAAATTGACATTTTCATATCTCTTTTTGATGCGTTTTGTACCATAGCCTGAAAACTATCATCTGTAAAACAAGAGATTTTGAAATCGACAATTCTCTTCCGGGGAGTGTATAGGCTAACTCGCCTAGGATGCCGATAGAGGCTAAACCCTATTATGGAACCGTCTCGGTCCACTAGCTTATGGGAACATAAAAAAAGCACAACACATCAACACCTGTATTTACTTTAATGTGCCGCTTGCCTCTGTCCTTGCTCTGAGTTAGAAAAAAGACAACATATTATCAACCATATGGCAATCCATTTTGCTACCAATTGCCCGAGCAATTGACGCCAAAAATGTAATTCTACTGAAGATTAATAAATTATTATCGCCGTTTCCAAGTGCACACTATAAATACATCACACAGCCCAATTGCTGTTAGACCGTCTGGATACAAAGTACTACAAAAGAAGGTGATCAAGCACTGGATTGAATTGTCAGGCAATCGTCAACCGTAATGGACCAACTTTACTTCAATTACAGACCAGCTGTTTTTGACCTTGTTTGCCTTTGAGTATCGTTAAGCCGCTGATTTGTATCCCATTGACATTGAGTTAAGCATGTTACATATATTAGTCTCTGGTACGGATTTCCTGAAATGTGATTTAAGATCATTCCTGGAAGCAAACACGAAACACGTACGGGAGACAGAGACATTATGACATGTAGACTGAGAAATGTACTTCTGTAACGCTTACCAACGTCTACCCTTCATCAAACTGTCTGGTTTCTTAACTTGAGTGTGTCGCCATCACTGTCTTGTATTTCTTTTCCTAAGCTTTGACCAAAAAAAACTGTCCGTTGGGATCCCTACTAGTTTCATTAACGAGTAATGAAAAAGTACCACTGTAGAAAATTACGATCTTGATTCTATTTTGCAAAAACAACTGAAGAACAGGTCTTGTTTTTGCTCATTATGACGAGATCCAATTTTGATTCTCCAAGGTTTAATAAATCATTCAGCCGTGTCTTTCAGGTCAACAGATTATGGCAAACATATCAATAATTTATCGTCCATCATCTAAGCCAGCGTAAGAACCTTTTCTTCTAGGTCACAAATTAATACTGTGTAATTCGCTTAGAAATCGTCTGCTTTCCGTCGTGCCTAGTGCAGTAACGTTACGGAATATTAATAACGTACCACCGACTTGGTGATATTTCAGTCACCCGGCAAAAAGGAACATATAAGTAGTAAATAAATCACGAGATGTGTGGATGTGAAGACAGAAGTGGTGAGTTGGGACCACCAGATAGACGGAAATTATGCAGAATTTGCACTCAGGTGAACAATATAATGGCTTGTACTACTCCTTGTCTTGGTTTTTATGGATGTAGATGTCTCCTGAAGTGACTCGTTGTCCTCACTCTAGAGAAGTAAGGTTAATGTTACGTGTTCAATGTAACCTTCTTTGTACTATGCTTATAATGCCCAACTATATATATGACACCGAGAGAAGAAAGCTTAATACATGTAATCTGCTAAAATGGAGACATTACAGATATTATTTCAAGCAAATGTTTTCCAAGAAAGGTACAAAATTAATATACCGAAGTTCTTCAACAATTTACGGCTTGACTTCGGCCCAGTCTCACAAGTGCCGTTTGGCTGCAAATCCAATTGAAAGTATCGCCGTCGCCTCACACAGTGCCGAAGATTGAGAAGCTGCGAAAGCTATGAATAGTAGACTGCAGAATTTCATATTCGTTTCATAAATGGGTAATATCTGCGTAAATCACCACGATGGGGGCATTACGAATTTAGGGTAAGCTTTGAAAATTGAGCCGTAGATTGGAGTGTGGGGTTGGAAATACAGACCACGCTCCTAACTTAACTTTACTTTTGATTGATTCTGACATTAAAACGTTGTGTGGTGCAAGGTTTATATATCACAAGGCTAAGATGGAGTGCTACATTGACTGTAAGTTGACTACACCTTGTAAAGAGCATGTTACAACTGATAGAAAATATATCAATAGTTAGAAAACTAGTTAATTCACACAATGATCTTGAATGACATTTGAAAGTCTCCGCATTAGATATAAACATAAGATGTAGCATGTATATATAGGTACCAACATACGCTGAAACCATGTTGTGCTTACAACATCAGCTTCTTTAGCTTACAGTATATTAGGTAATTTTTTTTTGTTTGAAGTTAGTTATTCTAAAAATGTGCATGTTAACAGTTTCACTAAAGTTTGCATGTTAAGCGCATTCTTGGGGACAAAGAATAAACTTATAAACTATAGGCACAAGCACATTTCCCCATGATGGTCACATTGATAATGTGAATAGGGCATAAATGTTACGATCTTTGCAAAGTAGATCTACGGGTATGAATCATATATGAATGTAGACAAGAATAGAAACCTTGCTGTAAAGTTGCATACATAACAATCTTACAAATTATCTCAAATCAAAGATACTATATATTACAATGTGCTGACAGCGATTATAGTTAGGCCACACCAAGTAAATTTTATGGATGACGTCCGCGCGCGAATTGATTTTGGCCTGTTCCTAGAAAAAAACCCAAGAAATTCCGCTTCTATGAACTACTATGACCAAAGAGTCACGACAGTGCCACAAATCGTCAGATTGATGTGAAACCCGTAACGCAAAAACAGGACAGGACGACAACTGCTATTCCACCTGATTTATTGCTGTTTTGATGATGAATAAAAGACTTCTTGCTTGTTACACTGTGTCATCTTATTCAATTTGTGTCCTAACATTTGTCGTCTCTTAGTATATTTCTAATCTAGGCATCTTGTTTTTTAGGGCCCTTCTTGTTTTTTTTCGCCCTCTCGCATTAGATTTAGGGTCTCCAAAGGACGTCATCCATAAAATTTACTTGGTGTGGCCTTATACTAAAACTTTTCATTGCAAGTTGGATGTTGTATATTTCACGTAGTCTATAATGCTTTACAGTAAACATGCATATATAACAGGCATGCAGTGAGCAACTGATTTGATTAATAAAAACATGTACACGTGGATAAAAAGATAAGTTTTCCCATAGAGTATTTTTGGAGCTGCTGTCTTGCTATCGAATTTTGTCACCGGATGACTGCCTTTGAAATGGGAAATGTGAAGGTAAATTGAACACACAGATCCAAGTAGGTCACTATCGACCATGGAGGACAAGACAGGCAAGTCGCCATTACCAAGTGTGCCACCCGAAACGGTCCGACCAACCAACTATTACATGGTCGATCGGTCAAATAAAAGTTTACCTGTTCCAATGAACTGTCGGACAATCTATCAATCAATTTTCAATCAATCTATTAGCCAATCGCTGTTTTACTAGATATATAGCCTTAAACTTTCAAGCGTTCGTCGATATCAGCTGCAGGTGTCCTTCCTATAACTATAGATATTTGTACGTCAAAATAACCAAACACTTCATTTAGCATGAAAGTTCATCTGTGTTGGTACAAGTCATTATGAAATAAAGACTAAACTTTCCTTCCAACACTGGCATGAATTTGGACTTACCCCAAATTTTCGTCA
>NW_017804131.1:3199301-3199889 GCF_001625305.1 Branchiostoma belcheri
CCCTTCTTGTTTTTTTTACGCCCTCTCGCATTAGATTTAGGGTCTCCAAAGGACGTCATCCATAAAATTTACTTGGTGTGGCCTTATACTTAAACTTTTCATTGCAAGATGGATGTTGTATATTTCACGTAGTCTATAATGCTTTACAGTAAACATGCATATATAACAGGCATGCAGTGAGCAACTGATTTGATTAATAACTAGAGTTCCACGATCTCATACCTTCGCCAAATGATGTTAGCCTTTATGAGTAAGAAATTATAGATTAATCCCCCTGATTGTGCAAATAGGATCCTATATTTGCATCAATTATATCTGTTGATCATATTCTACACCAGAAGACAGTCTTATCTTATCAAAGAATGCCATTATAGCATTTCCTCATAGATTATGCAAATGATGTCCTTATTTGAATAAGTTATGTTTAATTATGTTCACCTTCACATAACTTTCAAATATCCCAAGTATGAAATTCCAGGCAGTTACCACTATGTAAATATAACATTTTCTCATTAATTATGCAAATTAAGTCTTCATTTGCATAATCGATATCTGCCTGTATTTCTGCCGTTCTTAATTACATATGTC
>NW_017804131.1:3199909-3220778 GCF_001625305.1 Branchiostoma belcheri
TGCTGTACCCCAAGCTTGTTAAAGTGCACTGCAGGTTATACTTAGTAAGAGACTACAGTACATGTGTAACTGTGCCCTTGTTAAAATGCACTACTAGCTCCAAGAACAGTATCTGTACAACAGTGGAAAGTGTAATATATGATATATGCCAGCATACACACCATAGTTCCCTGCACTATTGTTCCCTGTGGGCATTCCAGAAGTTACAAATTGAACTAGAGTTCCACGATCTCATACCTTCGCCAAATGATGTTAGCCTTTATGAGTAAGAAATTATAGATTAATCCCCCTGATTGTGCAAATAGGATCCTATATTTGCATCAATTATATCTGTTGATCATATTCTACACCAGAAGACAGTCTTATCTTATCAAAGAATGCCATTATAGCATTTCCTCATAGATTATGCAAATGATGTCCTTATTTGAATAAGTTATGTTTAATTATGTTCACCTTCACATAACTTTCAAATATCCCAAGTATGAAATTCCAGGCAGTTACCACTATGTAAATATAACATTTTCTCATTAATTATGCAAATTAAGTCTTCATTTGCATAATCGATATCTGCCTGTATTTCTGCCGTTCTTAATTACATATGTCACAAGCTTGAAAAGTACTATCATGGAATGCAGCTGATTTATAGAATTTCCTCATTAATTATGCAAATTACATTAATATATGCATAATTATAATATTATTATGTTAAGCATCACTTCAGCTACCTGCATGCCAAAAATCACGACGATCCATCAATCGGTTCTAGAGTTATCCGCCTTTAAATATTTTTCAACTAATGCCCCTGCAGTTCCAGAGCAAACCGCTAGGGAGGCCAAACTCACATCACTTCTTCCCCAGCATAAGAGCTACCTACCATTTAAATTTCGTCACCCTAGCATGTCTAGATCACGAGATATCAAAACCGGAAGTTCAGCTGCAGTACCATAACAAGCCGCTAGGGGGCCCAAAATTTAATCAGTTCCACGTCTCATGAAGACCTATCCACCTACCAAATATCAAGACAATCCATTTTAGACTTCTTGAGTTATCATGCTGACACACACACACACACACACACACACACACACACAGACACACGAACGCCTACGAAAACATAACCTTCTTGGCGAAGGTAAAAACATGTACACGTGGATAAAAAGATAAGTTTTCCCATAGAGTACTTTTAGAGCTGCTGTCTTGCTATCGAATTTTGTCACCGGATGACTGCCTTTGAAATGGGAAATGTGAAGGTAAATTGAACACACAGATCCAAGTAGGTCACTATCGACCATGGAGGACAAGACAGGCACGTCGCCATTACCAAGTGTGCCACCCGAAACGGTCCGACCAACCAATTATTACATGGTCGGTCAAATAAAAGTTTACCTGTTCCTATGAACTGTCGGACAATCTATCAATCAATTTTCAATCAATCTATTAGCCAATCGCTGTTTTACTAGATACATAGCCTTAAACTTTCAAGCGTTCGTCGATATCAGCTGCAGGTGCCCTTCCTATAACTATGGATATTTGTACGTCAAAATAACCAAACACTTCATTTAGCATGAAAGTTCATTTCTGTTGGTACAAGTCATTATGAAATAAAGACTAACCTTTCCTTCCAACACTGGCATGAATTTGGACTTACCCCAAATTTTCGTCAAATTTTTGTACTTATTTCGTAATGTACACACACTATTTTATACATTAGTATTCAGAAGTCCGTAGCAAGGCAATACATGTATCTATAGTAGGTTTTCACACGTCCCCACACTATGATCTATGTAACAGATAGTCGTGATGGAATGTATCAGCCAAAACAATCTCCTCTTCATCTGATAGTTCCTACAACGAAGTCATCTGATAACAGTAGATGTCATACGTTGTATTTCAGTTTTTGTGAACTAAAGTTTCCATTTATGATACACACAAAGAAACGATCAATCTTAATGACAGCTAACTTTTAAATTGATGGACACTTTGTTGAACAGTCTTTGGTTCATATATCATATCTCATTTGTGCATGATATATAGATGAGACCTATTACCCAAGTGTACCGTAGACACAGGGGACAGAAAGAACAAGGTACGGTGTTTTCCCTTGATTCCAAATTAAAAACACAAACATTGCACCCAGCAGTCTCGGTAGTTAAAACGTTACAAATTGGACAAAAGCTTCCCTGTTTGGTTGGGCTTCCAATAGCCGGCCAAGCAAGAGTCAGTCGTACATTGAGGTTGACTGTCAATCATCTGAAACATTTGTTTTAAATGTTAGACGCTAGACGCATATGCATGGAAACTTCAGTCGTATCATTTCCTATTATCTAAAAACATGATACTTCATCAACATACATTTTACATCTATTACAGCATCAACGAGCGTGGGCATGGGAAAGTAGTCACCTGTGTTAAGAATATAAAGTATTAAACCGACGTTCAATACATCAATAATAGCCATTCCATCTTAATGGTACGTGGCTTCGCAAAATTTAATCCATGCTCTTTAAATTGGGGTAATAGGCAGTAAACATCGATAAAATAACATCAATGGGCCCCCTGGGTCGATGGCACTTAGCTTTCCGAATTCTCCACGGGTTAAATTTTACGATATATGTAATGCCAATTGTAAGGCCAATTGACACCATTAACAACACAAGGCCATCTTTAGGCTCAATAGACTTTAATGTATGTATTTACGTGTTATGATGAGAAAAATGACCACCCATATACATATATATGCTATAAGTAAAGGGTATATGTTACGATGTTACACATTTGTTTCTTTTAAATAACCATGTAATGTACATGTATATGTAATTGTATGTTGATGTATTGTTATGTTTTATGTACTCTCTCCTGGAAGAATAGCTGTCACCCTCGGGTGGGCAGAGTTTTTCCTCGATCAATAAACCTCAATATACGTACGTATGACACATATGCATTCTACACGGAGCGTACTTATACTTCCTTGTAATTTTTACAGCGGCTTCTCTACAATACCTGTTGCTAGCAATATCTAGACTCAGGAAGATTTAACTACTTATAACTGCCTGCATCAACCAAGAAACTGATGAATTTTGCTCATGACACAGTCGACAAACTTTCATATCCTAAGTAACGAATAGGACCAATTATAGAGACAACAAGCTTATATAAAACTTCATCGTTACAAGTTCATGTTATACCCATGTCACCGTCTTGCCCAATCAGAGTGGCTGATGCAGTAGCTAGCTTATGAACAAAGATTATATGAGATGAGTAACATGTAGAGCGTGAACAACTCTGACAGATGCAGGGGTGTAAATGCTGATTTATTCTAAACCCCGCGTTCTTTGGATCAGAGCCATAGTATGCCCTAATGAAATTTTTCCACCCATGCATGACGGTGAAATTATCGTACATTCTGTTGCTGGATTGTCTGCAATGTACGTCAATGAGTAACGTCACTCAGACACTGCAAGGGAGCACTAATGAATATGGTAATGAAAAAATATATATTTTGGCCGAGAAAACTTTTGTTCACGTCCGTAGGATGTGATTTCTTTTATGTCTATAATTTCCTTGGGCTACCTTGAAAATCAGTTCTCCTCAACTAAAGATGCTACCCAACTGTTTTAAGATCAATCAATACATAAATAAGTAGCTACGAAGTGTTATATACTAGCCGTAACGTGCTCCATTCAAGATAATGACCGCCAAATCGGGGTGTAATAGCCTTGTACCTTCGTACGAAACGTCCCTGACCTGGAATTCTGAGGCCAGCTTCACTCCCAAATGTCCAGGTAATAACGAAGACAGACCAAGGACATTACTGGTGTACCTGGCGCCTATGCGGGCGATAACACCCACGGTTGTCAAGTACATCATTGCCACGTAGCGTCATTGGTGATCTTCAGAGAATTACAACGAAGTGGTTAAAGTTTTAGCACGTTCTTACAAAATGATGTATATCCTTCTGGCAGCAACATCTTGTTAAAGCCACTTGTTTCAGTCAATGTGAGGAAAGAGACGGAGCGGGGAATGTTTAGAATGGACACATAACAGTATATCACGGATCCTGTCGCTCTAATGGCATGGCAGCTTTCCAAATCACCATCTCAATAGCGTGAAAAATTGGTGGTAATGGAAGAGATAAAGAAGCTGTGTGGTCTACTCGTGATGTTAACAATACTAAGTGTTGTCACTAGGGTACGTATGTACTTGGCAAGAGAAGAGAACATGAAAAAGTTTTGAAGTAATGTATGCTTCACGCTGATAGGTCACCTCAATGATGGATAGAAAACTATTTTTAGTGATGAAAAAGGAATGATTAAAGGCTATGCATTCCGGTAAAGTTTTCCTTTTGCCACTCAAAAAGTAATATTGTATTTTATAATGTAAAAACTAAACAGTCTACTGAATACGTGCTACCACGAGAGATGTGGCTACTGCACCATTTCCAACATGTTTCATCCAATTCCAGATAACACATTTTGTCAGTAAAATGGTAAGACATCAGTTCACTTCAGCTCATCAAATAGACACCACGCTTGGATACATCCGCAGGAATTTACACTCTATGGAAATCTCATCTCATCATGAAAATAAAAGATTCTCCACAGAAGCTGAACTAACCCATTACAGACGGCGACGTACCGCACACATCCTTTAACAGCTTTTTTACGGCCACTTTTCCGCCTTGCTTAATCCTGATGAAAATTTAAACGACATGTGTACGTTGCCGGTGGACATCAGAGTTGCTATTGGTACATGAAGTAGACCATACCGCCGGCGTCTCTCTAGGATCTGCCTGTAAGCGGCTTCTCTTTACGCTTGACATGCACAGGAAGGCAACTTAATACGGTAATCCTCTAGACAAGAAAAGTCCAACCATTTATCATTCAGGTAATCCACTCATAGACCAGTTTCCTTATCTTAAACAGAAGGCTACAAAAGACTGACAAGGAGCAAGATGGGTCCAGGAAAGCTTCTGTATTGATGAAGAAAATAAACAATTTGCCTGAATTATTTCAAGAATTTGTATTTGCACTTGATCTTTAATGCCATTTGTAACGATTTACCTTCGCCAAGAAGGTTATGTTTTCCGTAGCGTTTGTGTGTATGTATGTATGTGGTTTAGTACGATATCTCAAGAAGATAACTCAAGAAGCTTTTGATGAATTGTCATGGCAGTTGGCAGGGGGATAGATGTTGATGAGACCTAGACAGCTGCAGCTGGTCATGTCAAACGGGTGAGCCAGAAGATACCATCTCAAGTAAAGAACAATTGATAACGTCCTACTCACTCAGCTTCATCCATATTGTAATCTCTGCTTCAAGTGCAGATGTCGGTTCTTCTATTGGTACTGATTGATGAGTTCGTTACTTTCTGTGTGCCTTCCATACTGAAAGAGTGCTTGGCTATCTCTTCCACTAGGAACTCTCATCAATTTCACTCCACAAACCTTTATCTCGCAACTTGAAGGGACTAAGGATACGTCCCTGTGTCCATTTTAAAAACATGCCGTAGTGATTTGTTATCTTGGATTCAAAAGGCAAGTCTTACTTCAGAAGGAGTGCAGATAAAATGCTTCTGTTGAGATGATGTTCCTGGGATTCAGAAACGGCGAAACGAAAGCTGTACGTCCATCATGCTATCCCCAACTGAACATGTATGAAATATTGTGTATGTTACAGTAATGCGTCCATTACTTTGTGGAACACACTTAGAAGATTACAGCTTTCTCAAGAATTCACCCAAGGCACATAAACAGTCGTTGTGATATTTCCTATGCCCCGGGTTGACGATGCCATTAGTGCTACATTTTAATCCCGGTGTTTTTCACAGCAGGAAGTGAAGAATTTTACATCCATTTTCTGTTTTTGACAAACGTCTTCTTTCTGGTTTGTCGACCTGTGGGCTTTTGAGCTTTCTTGAATAAAGAATGGTTCAAACAGACATTCTTGTCTCCCTGTGCTTGTAAAAGGTTGAAAAAGCACTCCCCTGGTCAAAAGAAGGACCCTCTATCATCAAGTTGCTTTGGTATACGGTTGTTTTGCCATGAATTGATCTGTGGCAGACACGTTTTGCAAAGATGCCTCAGACTGGCATTAACACAAGGAGCCGAATATGATGAGACCTTAAAAATGCCAGAGTAAACTACAAATAGTCCGCATGAACATCAGGGGATGTGCGACAACCTTCAGGGGAACTTACATGACCTTAGGTCGCCCCTGCGCTATTATGTGCTCTTACCAAGGCCGTATCAAAGCAATGCTGAAGTCTTCAGGGCCGTGCCTCACCGACCAAGTGCGCCCCTGGATGTCACAAATGCCGGCCAACTTAATGCGAAGAGAATCAGTACTTAGGTAAAGGTTCTTGGAAATGCGGCGGTGTGTCCCATGGGTTCGCCACTCACGTAAGAGACAGTCGCGCTATATTGGGTTAATGTACATTTATACTCCCGCAGTGGGGGCTGAGTGGCTCCAGTGTGATACACAGTGTTAAAACCTGTATATAATGTACAATAGAGGCGACTTCCTCACAATGTGATCGGCTTTACTACCATTACTGTCTACTTATATTGCCATCATCATCGCCAAGAATACTTCAATTTTTCTTTTGTGGATATACGTACTACGGTATCCATAACGAAACTTCTGATGATGACTTCAAGTGACACCTAGTTGACATCTTTAAAACCCAAAGCAATTCTGAAGTTGAGCGTTAGATCGCAACTTACCAGAACCTCGTAGTTTCCTACACTCCAAGCAGAAGTTGTTTTTTTTTGGCGTGTTTTTAGGCTTTTATTGGGATTTCTTTTTTTTGCACTGGATTTTTTTGGGTTGGGTGAAAAAAAATTCCTCTGTAAAAAAGAAACCCGGATAAAAAAGCCTACAAACACGTCAAAAAATAACCTCAAACCCAAACCTCTCCTTGAAGAGCAGTAGTTTCCGAGTAAGATCGTGGGCTGTTCGATAGTTTCTTGGAAAGGCTGATAGCTATATTTAGTTTGTCGTTGTTGGCGTTCGTCCATGTTCGGTGTTTTAACTCTTTTGTGAGGCAAAATAGAATAAACATCGATGGGACCTTTCCAAAGCCCCATGGAAAATTCCCTCTGAAAGCTGTTGTTCACATACATTTATTGATGCATTCATTTTGTAACCAGGGTACACATATAACTAACAGAAATCCATCTGAGAAATGAGAAAGAAATGGATTAACTCACATACATAACATGATACAATAAAAATAAGTCATAGTGGGGTCGTATGGCGTAACGGCAGAGTGCTCGACTCGGAACCAAGAGGTCCCTGGTTCGAGTCCTGACATGCCACCGATCTTTTGCCCTTGCCTTGGGAAAGGCACTTTACACGGCTTTCATCACTTTACTCAGGTGAAAATGAGTATTGTCCTGTATTCGTCCTCTGCGTTGGTGGCAGCATAAAATAAGTTGATATAACTTGAGTGTGCTGTCACCATGTCTAGTCATGAAATGTTGGAATATTAAAAAAACATAAGTCAACTTTCACATTTTTCTGCTACTTTCACACAGCCTTCACATTCCAAATGTCTGACTCGGAACCATTACCGCACTCTCTCCTCGCGCCTGACACTTAACTTATGAACCGAGCACATCGAAGTGACTTTCAATACTCTCCCTGAAGGTGTGTTAGAATCGATGTGGGCAGGTTTAGTGGATGCCTGCTCTTCCGGGCATAATTGCGGGGACGGCAAAGTTCTAACCCCCGACATAAGCCACAAACACCCGCAGAAAACTACCCCCACATCGCGTCATGTTATGTCCATGACAAATGTCTTTGAGAAGGAGAGTACCCATTCTGGTGACTCATCGTGCAGGTACGTAAATGCAAATGTTGGCAGGGTTGCTGTGTTTTGCCCACGGGGTCTCTGAAGACTGGAAAATTTTGCATCACGGTCAAAAAGGTTAATGTGCGAGGCGCTCTGTCATGATGGCAGTAGGGCGATGTCGGCCGTCCCTGGCATATGTATGAGACAAACTCCCAACGTTAACAGATATGCGATGGGGGTAAGTCCACAGCAAGTAAATTTCATGAGTGACATCCCCTAGGCCTGCAGACTCCAAATCTAACGCGATAGGGCGAAAAAAACAAGGGGGCAAAAAACAAGGTTCAACTTCCACATTTTAAAATTTTGACACCATAAATCTTGTTAAACAAGAAATGATACCTATATTGTGCTATGTTTACTGCCAACTATTACAACATCCATGTGTCACTGAAAAATTAAAGTTTTCAATCACTATAGTACTGTACAAATGGTTTTGATTCAGTGAACATCACATACCAAAGGAATGAGATGCATAATTGCATCAAAGTAAAAGGCAAAACAATAAATCAGAGCCTCTTCATATTTATCCGCCGTCCACAACCACATCTTTGCCCATTTCGGCATGTTGACCACTTTCACATTGCAACAAAATGTCTTTTTTTTCCAAAATCAGGCGAAAATTATGCGTCATCCATAAAAGTTACTTGCTGTGGCCTGATGGTTGACTCGCCGATGTGCGAAATCTCTACTCCTCTGATCCTTCTCCTATTCTCTCGACCCCTTTAGAACATAAAACAATGTGCAGTATCATCACATTCTTACGTGTTCTTGTACTATCCAACAGTATTTTTAGTTGGTAGAAAAATTAACAAGCGTTTTACCGCACTGTACTGTAATATTCTTACTCTATTGTTACGACGTAATAACTGTAAAATGGAGTAATATTCTTCACTTTACATGTACACATGTCGCGTACTTTATAGACATGCGTAAAGTTTGTTCCCAAGGATCAGCTCAGTCACCTTTCAAAAATATTCAAAGAATGTTCGAAGAGTTAATCGTATCTGCAACTTTGGTTGTCTTAACTTCCATTGTTTTTTCTAAAGCAGCAAGATGAAATATTATACATATATATTTTCCCGACAAAGCTTTAAGATTAGTTAAAGTTTAGATAATTGCAGACTATCAAAATGAATGTTTTCTGTAAAGTAAGAACTATACAGTTTACAATTGTTCTGATTGGTGATTAGATTGCAACTTTTTTCATCTGTGATAACTTGAAGAAAGACGAAATGGTGTTAGACGTAGCAGTCACAATGCTTTTAATGTCGGCGCTTGTTTTTGCAATGTTTCATGCTTATCTTGGCAACATAACGTACATGTTTTTCCCAAGAATCTGACACCACGTCCTTTGTACTTATCGTTAATGCATGTACGTGTCGCTCAGCATCTTGTATTAAGGTCGAGGTAAAAAGGGTTGTATAAGCTTATAGATGGAGAGTTTCGTTATTACAAACGTTGAGAGATTTCGTAGATTGTGTAAACGTCTCCTAAATTGAATGTCCATTGCAGGCAATTCAGTTTCTTGTTAGATTTGTGTCAACCCTCTTCATTCAGGTGTAGGGACTGACACGGTCATCCTATTCGGAAAATCTATATCTGTATATTTGTGCATGAATCTGTATCTGTACATGGATATGTATCTGTACATGAATCTGTATCTGATTGCAAATAAAGAACTCGAGTGATTGCCATAGTACATTTGGTTTAGACCTGATTTCCGCTCTGTAGGGCGGCAGACGTATTTAAAAATTCCCCAAAGATCTAGGATATGTTGGAGGGTTGATCCATACCATCAATCAGTCTCTAACGCTGATAACCCTACAACAGGGAGATAAAAATCGCCTGACATCCGCGCCTGTCAGAAATATCTGTCATTCTGATCTTTATATCCTTGGCTGGATTAATCTGTATTCACAGGAGCCTTACCAACACAATGTAAACCGTTAGGTATGATTGAGTAGGGTTAGAAATACTGCTACCTCAATGGTAATCATTTTCAACATGATATTTTCTTAGCGCCCATTTTGCAGATAATGACATAGATGTGTGAAGTAAACTTTACATATAGCCGGAGCTATGTTGGTGATAAGTGAAAATGTGATCATGAAGGTATCACAAACCAAAAATACGCCATCTACTGGTCAGAATATATCTTGAGATTATATTGTCACTTTCCTTTTACACAACAAACACCGAAATGGAGACTAATGTTGCAAAATTATCCAAACATTTCATAACTCTATCGACCCGAGAGTCAATACTTCAAAAGGGGTCTGTGACAAGGCCTCTATCAGCCTCTCCATTGATAGAGTACTGCCTGATATCGAACGTCAGTAACCACAAGGTCGCACTTTTCAGGTATTATCCTGTGTGGAATTCTAAACCAGCCTGTGGCAATATGATGCATTACCAGCAGATGTAAGATAGGACATGACATCTATTTCACACTGCCATGATGCATCACTGCAGCAGCTGTTGATTGGCGAACAATCCTGCGAATCCGTTAAATGTACCTGAAAGCAACATTGCTGCTGAGATTGATCTGAATGATCGTTTTAGTGATTCCAGTGTCCACGTTCCCTCCAGGATTCATATGTTACAGCCTCTGATCTTTTGGATTAATGTATGAACACGATGTAATGTAATTTGTAATTGTGTGCTTTATTGGATACTCGATCAACAGCCTCTATTTGTCATAGCTTTAGTCTGAAGGCAATGGTAGGAACAAAGACATGGTGTCCTCGACAATTATAGTCACCAGGGGCCACCCTGATGGCATTAACACATAATTGGTTAATGAATCACATGGAGACAAAGTGCTTGAAAGGCAAAGTCGACACAGTAACGGAAATAGCTTGTTGGTCGTTTTAAATGATTTGTGGTAGATTCCGATACAAACCTCTCTTACTAGAAGTACTTTCAAATTATGATGGCATCCTCTTGTAAAATTCAGATGTATCTCAGTTGGCATGTCACAGACGTAAAGTTTTGATTATTCATACTTCCTTGTTACGTATAGTGAGTGGTGATTTATGAAGTGTGCTTGTTGTAGTTTAAACTTCCGACTTCCCTTCCACGGCAAACCAGCACGCATCGCACTCCATCAACACATGTTATACAACAGTTAATTAACCAACAAGGTATGAAAAACAATCAGGGGACATAATGACCACAAGACTGCTCGTTTCAGATTTCATTACTTCGCGTTCGTGAGAGATCCCGACTCTAAACCGTTTGCTGTAACTGATTGCCCTTGTCAACAAACTGCCAATCCAATCTTGGCTTTAAGAGCCGTGTACTTTATCGAGTGTCTGGGGTACAAACATTTTAGGACCAGCGACTAGATTAACTATTAGAGTCTGCGGCTTGCAACTTTGCTCAAACCTCAATCATAACGTTAACACTGCACTGAGTCATCGGGATATCTGACAACATGTACACGGGTCCTGATAAGGTTATTGCTCATCGCCAAACAATTACACGTTTCGAATCCACCGCTTCGTTCAAGAGTCAAGTTCAGGAAAGAAACCAATTATACATAGGCTCGGGATTTAATGGGATGGATGATTTGATAAATGACATTTTTGAAAGCAATTTTCTGCATTAATCAAGAATCCGTTGAACACGCCCTCCGTCCTATTGAAGGATGTTTCGGGTCATTTCACCAGGTAAGCTATACATAATGTTTCATCTGCACATTCATTTGGGATGCCAGAAGGTTCGCCATTAGTAAATACAACTGATTTACCTCTGCAGACACACTGTTATATGTCTACATGTAATAACCCATGGTTATCGCCATGCAATTATTTAAAACATATATATCTTTCAATTGTAAAATAAGCTACATTTTGTAGCATGTTGACCTCATGAAATTGAGAATGTAGTCTTGGTTCTTTCCTTTAAATCATGTTTTAATGTGAATCATGAACCAAAACCGCCAGGTTTCATCTTACCTCATGCGGTAAAAGTGAATTTAGGGCACTGTAAAGACACCACGAATGTTTCCTTTTGATTGGAAGTAGATTGTGTAATCTGAACGAGGTGTGTTTTATTACACGGTCTCTTTTTAAGACTGTGGTAATACGGCGCCGCTGTTAGTCCTACATTTTTAAGTTCTCCACAAATCTTACAGCATTATTCAGTCGACACTTAATCTTGAACTTGTACGTTTGGAACAGTGCACGGTATCGCTCACCCAGCTTACACGTCTGCTTTTACCGAACCTTTTTTGTTTGTTAATTTTGTTTGCTAACACAAAATATAGAGGTTTGGATGGATGAATGGATGGATGGATGGATGGATGGATGGATGGATGGATGGATGGATAGATGGATGGATGGGCGGACGGACGGACGGATGTACGGATGGATGGATGGATGGATGGGTGGGTGGATGGATGGATGGATGGTGAATGGATGGATGGATGGATGGATGAATAGATGGATGGATGGATGGATGCCTTTAAAGCTTACAATGACGTACAAACAACTGGACATAATTTTATGCTTTTCTGCATACATATTTGTGAATGCCAAGCCCAAACTCAATCAACGGCAAAAAATGTATGTAGTTAAAACGGCTAAAAGCTCAACAAAACTAATTGATACATTTGTGGATTCACAGCGATATGCACTCTACTTAGAACGTTTCCCTATCTGCAACAGGCAATGTGGAAAGCTTTAGAATCGGATGCATAGAAGATTAGGTTGTCAATATTACGGAAAACTCTATTCCTTATGCAGTTGTTAGGCTTAGTGCCAACGACTTTTAGCGTCCCCAAGAGTAGTGGGATAACTAGAACATTCCCAAATGTTCGCAGCCCAGGGCATTCTTTCTACGCAAATTGGCCCTAGAGTCACAGAAAATTACTTTAAAGGCACATTGGTATTGACATTTGCCTGAGTGTCATCTGGTTTACGTCTAATCACCCTTGGAATGCAGGGAAAATCGTTAGAAAACTTATCTGCTGTTGGCAAACGGTTTTATAAAGGATATCTCTAGTCTCATCACTAAGTGAACATCTATTTGTGGTCGTCATTTGCAAAATCAGTATCCCTTGCGCTTATCTTAACTACAGTGTGGAATGGTAGAGACAATCAAGCGCCAAGTTGGGAAAATATCAAGACATAATTCGCAAAATTCCAAGAGAACGAGAGCAAAGCAAAACATATTTTTTCAGCGCTAAGTCATCTAGATATTGAATCAAAGTAAGAACTTGATGGATAGATTCACACAGGGAGTGCGGTATGAATCAATATCTTAACATCTATTCCATACCTAGTGTTGGGTAGATTTGTTAGTAGCTTTCAGGAGCTACAGTTGCAGGAGTCTGTGGATCGATGTAACTGAACATCTGCCTAGAGATTGTCTCTACCAGTATCAAAGTATCCTTTTCATCGTGTCTATTTTCTTTATTGACAAGTGTACACTAGTGTAATTATCAGACACCAAAGACTTTGGGTAGCTACGAATTGCAAAACGTCTCCACAACAGTTTTTTTTTTCTATTCCAACATTTATCACATGCACAAGACATGGCGATGGCACACGTCTTCAAACCATTTTTTGTGCCGACACCAACGCAGACAAACGCATGGACAACAGACATACTCACTTACACCTGTGTTATATGAGGAAAGTCGTATAAAGGGCCTTTTCCAAGGGCAAACGAATCAATGGCATGGCAGGATTCGAACTCGCGACCTCCTTGTTCATAGTAGCCAAACTCTCTATCGTTACGCCACACGACCCCACTGACACACGACCCCACTTCACAGTTGACGTGACCGGTTTATGGCTTTAAAGTCGAACTTTCAACTTATAAATAAGCACCCTTTTACACTATTTGGTCAAGTAAACAATTATCTGTAAGAGGTTTACAAAAGCCACAGAGTACTGGCGCACCGATGCATGTAGCGATTGACTCTCTTCTGTCAAACGAACAACTACACCCACGTTATGATGTACGACCAGACGACATGATCCGCCCAGAGCACACATCTCTCTACGGGCTTAACTAGACCTTGAAATATGCAGTTGTTATAAGGATCAGAGAAGGTAGCTTTGGGGGAGAGATGAAGACAGATAGTCAGTGTGCTTCTGCGTAAGCCAAATCCTCTATCTTCTTCAGGGGGATACATTCATCATCAAAGTGTTACCGCACATCTAAAGTGATGGGTAAAGCCAGCTGCACTTGTAGGAAAATAACAGCAGATGACATGCTTAAAAGGTAAGACCTTCCTGAAAAGGGCGGCAGATAACACGTGGGGAGACGAATCCTCTGGGGAGAACCTGCACATTACTGTTTATTATATGTTGTTAGCAACGTAACCTTCACTGGAAAAGGTGACTTGTTAAGAACAGCGGAATTGGTTAGGTAGAAACACCTGGGATTGTCTGTGATATACATGCAGTAGAAGCATGATACGATTTGCAGGAAAATGAATGAGCATGGCTTCTTTTTTCCGGGAAAATGGGAGCCAGACTTAGCATTACAGTACTGTCTGTATTTTGTACATGATCGATTTCTAGCTTTTAACGCTCGACCGATGGCCGTTTCCAAGATTTGATTATAATGCATATGCCATTAGAACTCCCCCGCTAGCGGAGATTTTTATGTGCATTTCCATGGCAAAGAATAGCACAGATACACATCTCGTAACCTCACATGGTTCACTGAACCCACATGTGATGCCCTTGAACGTACCATAGGGCAGTGCACTCGTGACAATATGCTTATCTTGTAGAATCTATGGAGGGTCACTTTAGTCTTGTGACCCCTTCCTGTCGACTTTTTATACTTTACCCGGCTGTGAAATGTTGACAACCTACGCAGAAAGAGAGAGAGAGAGAGAGAGACACTAAGTAGATATGTGGTTGCGCCTCGTGAACAACGTCATCTGAAGTGTACTTGTCTGCTAGATGTGCGCTGAACATCGCTCCTGATCCCGAGATACACACATGAATTATTCAAAGTCATGGGTGATCGCGCTGACTAATGCAATTGCTGTAGAATCCGCTCTTTCGGATGGGTTCTAATTCGTCACTCTATCAATCCAGACAAATTCCGCACCGTGGATGCCGTAAATGTCCACGAAATGAAGATCAAACAAACTAGATGACTGATTGTAATGTTCGTATCAGAATTATAACTAATACTTTGATATGAAAGCATCCTTCAGCAGCCTGCTTGTTTCTTCTGGTTGAGCGGTGACCACCAGCTGAGACTGCCGACCCGAACATCAATATGTGACCGAGTGATTGAATCCTTTCAGACAATGTGCAACCCTTTTCTTCGACCCCTTTTGGGATCAATACTCAAAATAACCAGGGTGGAGTGCGTAACGGTTCGGCTTGACTGAAGTCAAATAACAAAATAATGGAGATAACATGCCCTTCCCACTTCCTATAATACGGCTTTTATGACTCAGACACTGTCCAGTTAATGGATCGAAAAGCTCCTTGAACAAATTCCCACAAAAATCCAAATTTCCTGACTAACGCCAATTGCAACACACGGGTAATAAAGCCTGGTGCCAATGAATGTACGCCTACCCATTATAGACACAAGGTTGAACCACAAAACTTTATTTTCAAGCTCCAATGACTCCGTAAAACAACAGCAATGTGTTTTAGATTAGACCACGGCATCTATTGAAAATCTGACGATATGTAGTAAAGCCTGGGTTACAGTCTTAATATATTAAGTCTTAGTAAGTAACGCCTGGGTAACAGTCTTTTGTTCATTACGCGTACGTCTTGGTAGTTAAAGGTGTCTGGCCAACTTTCTGCGCGAACTATGGGTCGTATTTCAAATGGCTTTGCACACCTAAAGTTGGTGAAATAGCCGAATACAGGACATATATAACGTCTATCATTGGGATGATAGTTACAAAGTTGTTACAAAGTTGTCTTCAAGAATATTTTAGGTTTTGAGCACAACTATAACATACACCATTACCAACACGACAGAAAGTGTAATTTGCCTCGTCGAGCCCCTGCCACAGCCTTTCCTTCAACACCAGCCGGCCAAGGTTGTCTGACGTTCGGGAGCACTTTGACCAGATAGATTTAGGCTTTGACCTTTCGACACGAATCAAATGGAGTTTGAGTTAAATTTGAGTCAAATTTGCCAACCGCGACTCGACCTTTTCCTGAACACCAGCCAACCATTGCCGAACCTTCCTTCCACATCCGAAAGTTTTAAACATTTTGAAACAATTGGCAGCCGAACAGTAGCCGACCTGCCGAACACCAGCCATCCTTGCTCCCGACGTACTCCTTACCATGGTTGGGGAGGAGTTCGGCTAGTGTTCGGGAGGCCAAATTCGTGAATTTGTCACAGGGGCTTTACATGACTGTTGAAATTACATCGTCATTTTTACATTTTGTTGTTCCCTCCCCAGACTTGCCGATAGCAGTTCTTGGTTTACCGAGCATCAATGTCACCATAGACGACATCACAGCGGAGACTGCAACCATCGTGTGGAAACTAAAAAGCGACGCCTTACAGAATGTCAGCGGATTCGAGATTGTGGCCAGATTCGGGAACAAATCTCACCAAGCGAGGACTATCACAGAGGTGGGCCGGAGGTCAAGGTCATTGACCTTAACCTACCTGAAGCCGTCTACAAGTTACGTGGTAACCGTGGCGGTTCTGTACGCCGACTACACGCGGAAAATACGGAGCGACAGCCTCACGTTCCAAACGCCAACATACTCACCTTTTAACGAGGATCTCGATCAATCAGGTATGTAACTAGAAAGGTAACAGTTGCAAAGCAAATGCATAATATTTACCACATATGGTCTCCTCTGTTAATTCTTTCTCAAACACATTCATACATATGGTCAGACAGGAGTCTAAATCCCTCCTGCTATAAAATTGCAACATGATGTAACCCAACACTAGTAACCATGGTGACAGACGTCTGGTTCGAAAGGTCTCCAAATTTGATACTTCTAGCGCAATCCGTTTAGCCGCTATCTGAGATCAAAGTTGGGCCTCAAAAGCCCCTTCAGTCTGAAATGGGTTTAAAAATCGGGTATTTCTTCTTGTCTTCTTTTCTTTACCAAAAAATAGAAAAAGGTCAAAATGTATGATTTTTTGTATGTAATGTGGACACAGAGGTTCCCACATCAGTTTGCAAAACAATTGAGCTAGTAGCATGTTGATAATTTCTAAAAATTAGCAAAAAACTGTTCTGGGGTCCGCGCGGACCCCAGGTGTACAGATTAATCAGTCCGGGAAGGTGTACTGTTGAGGGTTAACATAGACATGTTTGACAGCTCCCACTCTATCAAAGAAGCACATTGGTGGTTATACGGATCCTATCAAATCCGCGTTCCGTAACTTCTACGGATCTGCTGGCCAAATGTACGACCAGGGATCCTATCAAATCCGCTATCCGCATCTTCTACGAATCTGCTGGCCCAACCCACGACCAGGGATCCTATCAAATCCGCTTCTACGAATCCGCTGGCCAAAGGAACGACCAGGGATCCTATCAATTCCGCTGTCCGTATCTTTACGGATCCGCTGGCCAAATGAACGACCAGGGGTCCTATCAAACCGCTTTCCGCGTATCTTCTACGAATCCGCTAGCCCAATCCACGACCAGGGATCCTATCAAATCCGCTATCCGTATCTTCTACGAATCCGCTGGCCCAACCCACGACCAGAGATCCTATCAAATCCGCTATCCGTATCTTCTACGGATCCGCTGGCCTAACCCACAACCAGGGATCCTATCAAATCTGCTTTCCGTATCTTCTAGGAATCCGCTAGCCCAACCCACGACCAGGGATCCTATCAAATCCGCTATCCGTATATAAATTTACGGATCCGCTGGCCCAACCCACGACCAGGGATCCTATCAAATCCGCTATCCGTATCTTCTACGGATCCGCTGGCCCAATCCACAACCAGGGATCCTATCAAAACACCAGGTGTCAAAAAAAATGTGTTCCAGACGTGAAAAAAATGTCAAAAAAATGTGTTCCAGGTGTCAAAAAAATGTGTTCCAGGAGTGAAAAAAATGTCGAAAAAATGTCTTCCAGGTGTCAAAAAAATGTGTTCCAGGAGTGAAAAAAATGTCGAAAAATGTCTTCCAGGTGTCAAAAAAATGTGTTCCGGGAGTGAAAAAAAAAGTAAAAAAAAATGTCTTCCAGGTGGCTAAAATGTCTTCCAGGTGTCAAAAAAATGTGTTCCAGGAGTGAAAAAAATGTCGACAAAATGTCTTCCAGGTGTCAAAAAAATGTGTTCCAGGAGTGAAAAAAATGTCGACAAAATGTCTTCCAGGTGTCAAAAAATGTGTTCCAGGAGTGAAAAAAATGTCGAAAAAAACTTGTTCCAGGTGTCAAAAAATGTCGAAAAAATGTCTTCCAGGTGTCAAAATAATGTGTTCTATATATATAGCTCTAGGAATGAAAAAATGTCGAAAAAATGTCTTCCAGGCAATTCAGGTATTGGTTTGGAGAAGAAGAAGAAGAGGAAACAGAGCAAGAACAATATGTTTTCCTTCGGTAAACATAAATATCGTAAAAGAAGTGGACCATCTATGCTTCGTTTTCATGGGCTGTACATGTACAGCGTACCGCAATGAATGGATGGAATGTTAGAGCAATCAGAGTTTGTGAAATTCCTAAACAAGAGCAAATGTAAAAAACAGTCATTTTCAGCAAACAATAACAGTAGGCATACTTTTATCCGGTTGAGGTGTATCATTATCATATCTTGGCTTGCGTCCAGAAAATCACTTACGCCTCTCTCCATATTTCTGTGTAGTCCGTCGTGTAATCGACGCATATCAGCCGTAAAGAAGCCCTTTATGGCTTTATGATTCCTTCCACGTAATAACGACAGGGTTATATCCATGTTTTCCAGGTCAGGTCCCTATTGTCCTGCCACCTAATTGCCCTTAAGACAATGATAAATTATCTCCATCACAATTAACCTGACCCGATGACTCTCGGGTATGGTGAGGTCACCATGGGATAAAGGTCACCCGTCAGCTGTGATTGAACCTCCGAAACAACCTTCAAAATATCTGTTTTGGACAAACCAGTTTTTGTTTATTTTAAGGAAATTTATCCCTAAAGCTGCATTATGTAACATTATGATGATACAAAAAGGAGATTTTCTGGTTATTTCATTACATTAAGATTCTTTCTTACTCAACCCTACTCCATTGCAAATTTGTGCCATTTAGGAAGTGAAGGTGTCAAAATATGACTCATTGGCGAGTGTGTTTAAAAGTATCAATCATATGTGTTTACATTCTAGTAGTTTGTGGTGGTGCCACAATCTGAGTGCGCTTCGAAGTGTGGGCGTCAATCATGAAAATAAATGTAAAAAATGGGACATAATTCCAAAAATATGCTGAAAAGTGGAACTAATTACAGCCACACAATACTTCAAATTCTGGTGCAAAATTTACATAATACACCTTTAAATGATCGATCTATTCGGAGTTGATTATATAATGAACCCGTGGTGACCCATGGAGTACATGTCTAAGTTTTCACATCGTTTTCTCCTGATTGATGCTCATTTAGCATGTCTGCTCACGTCTACACACAGACGACCCTCTATCAACCCGTCTCTGATTACATAACCACCTCAACACCAGAAAATGAAGTTGGGGGCCGAGAGAATAATTTGAACGATGTGTGCATAAATTTGCAATAGAGATAGGAAATGCTCATCCACGTTCGAGAAATAACTCGTTCCATATATACATCAATTCAGGGTTTGCTTTGTTCGTTTTTCTTCCAGCCAGTAACAATGAATTCTCCGTCATATTAACTTGTCAAAGGTATTATACTGCCTTCACAATAACATGATTAGAATTTGGAACGTGTCGTATGATTTCCAGTAGGAATGAAAAGTGGTGTCCGTGTGCTTCTATGTTAGCCTACACCAGGCCGTCCTACGGGGGTTTCAGATCGCAGAATTCACCAAGGAAGGGGATCAATTGGTCAGGAGAGTCAGTCCACAGGAAGGTTACTAAAGTTTCCCCCTCTGCGGGCAATTAAACAGTACTGTGAAAAAACTCCCCTGGCAAATTCTTCTCCCTATTTGGCTAAACTTTACTGATTTTGAACCCGTATTGGTAGTCTGTCTGGTGGAGACTACTACTGTGTTCAATACTACATACATGTCTGTGACATGTTACTGTCATATCATATGCGCCCTTATCAGCCGCTGGTTTCCATCAAGTATCTTCACCATTAAGGTACACTGTTAATTAACTCTAAATACAGCTTGCCTATCCGTTATCTTGATCAACTATGGTCAATATTGTTTGTGGGGTGCATTTTTCACCAGGGTTAGGGAAAGATGGAAAGCTTTCTGGATTCATGTGAATTGATTTTGGGTCTTATCCAAGGACCACAAACACATTAGCCAAGCCGTGTCAGTGGGTACGGCACAGAAACAGAAACAAGTCTCAAAATCACACAAATAAACCAAATTATTCCATCTAGTGAATGAGCGGTATTTTATACAATCTAAGATACAACAAACCGACGGCAATGTGATCTTGTGGAAACTTTTTTCCAGTTTATGAAATATTATTTATACACGTGCACATGATTCCATTTATCAATAGTAAGGATAGGGAGCACGTCGGCAGAACGTACTGCGCCTGCGCAGAACCCTGTATTTTTACGCTTTTCGGTGGATTTTGGTCAACGTTGCATTAGAATTTTGCCTGTTGCAGAGGATATATTTTCCGACATAACATTTGGAACCTACAGACGAGATGTTAACCTTATATGCGCGAATATGACCTTATATGAGACATTCTGCCGAAGTGCTATGTACAATACATTACGCGCAGGTGCAGTACGTTCTGCCGACGTGCTAAGCTTATAAGATAGGGGGTTTTCTTTTTTTTTTTTTTTTATTTTTTTATTTTAATTACTAACTAAAATAACTGTACATAATACAAAGTAAACTGAAAAGCCAAGTACGGCTTGTACAAATAGAAATAACATAAAGAACGGAAAG
>NW_017804131.1:3220798-3222699 GCF_001625305.1 Branchiostoma belcheri
AGTTTGTGGTGGTGCCACAATCTGAGTGCGCTTCGTGGGCGTCAATCATGAAAATAAATGTAAAAAATGGGACATAATTCCAAAAATATGCTGAAAAGTGGAACTAATTACAGCCACACAATACTTCAAATTCTGGTGCAAAATTTACATAATGCCCCTTTAAATGATCGATCTATTCGGAGTTGATTATATAATGAACCCGTGGTGACCCATGGAGTACATGTCTAAGTTTTCACATCGTTTTCTCCTGATTGATGCTCATTTAGCATGTCTGCTCACGTCTGGCGATAATTCTACACACAGACGACCCTCTATCAACCCCGTCTCTGATTACATAACCACCTCAACACCAGAAAATGAAGTTGGGGGCCGAGAGAATAATTTGAACGATGTGTGCATAAATTTGCACGAGAGATAGGAAATGCTCATCCACGTTCGAGAGATAACTCGCTCCATATATACATCAATTCAGGGTTTGCTTTGTTCGTTTTTCTTTCAGCCAGTAACAATGAATTCTCCGTCATATTAACTTGTCAAAGGTATTATACTGCCTTCACAATAACATGATTAGAATTTGGAACGTGTCGTATAATTTCTGGTAGGAATGAAAAGTGGTGTCCGTGTGCTTCTGTATTAGCCTACACCAGGCCTTCCTATGGGGGTTTCGGATCGTAGCATTAATTCGTCAAAGAAGTGAAACAATTGGTCAGGAGAGTCAGTCCACAGGAAGGTTACTAAAGTTTCACCCTCCGCGGGCAAATAAACTGTACTGTGAAACAAACTCCCCTGGCAAATTCTTCTCCCTATTTGGCTAAAGTTTACTGATTTTGAACCCGTATAGGTAGTCTGTCTGGTGGAGACTACTACTGCGTTCAATACTACATGTCTGTGACATGTTACTGTCATATCATATGCGCCCTTATCAGCCGCTGGTTTCCATCAAGTATCTTCACCATTAAGGTACACTGTTAATTAACTCTAAATACAGCTTGCCTATCCGTTATCTTGATCAACTATGGTCAATATTGTTTGTGGGGTGCATTTTTCACCAGGGTTAGGGAAAGATGGAAAGCTTTCTGGATTCATGTGAATTGATTTTTGGTCTTACCCAAGGACCACAAACACATCAGTCAAGCAGTGTCAGTGGGTACGGCACAGAAACAAGTCTCAAAATCACTCAAATAAACTACTAATGTCTACCAAATTATTCCATCTAGCGGTATTTTAAACATCTAAGATACAGCAGCAAACTGACGGCAATGTGATCTTGTGTTCTCTTTGAGGTCCAATGTGCAATCATCGTCGCAATATCTTGCTCCATGTAAAGTTCCATGTTTTCATTTTTTCCCCATGTCTCCATTTTCCTCGTGTCTGTGTACGACTTTGCTAAGACTTGTGCAAATATATAATCCTTCAGTGTTCATATCGAACCCCGTAATCTACATCTGTATCTGTATAGCCGGTATAACCGTCCTTCGGCGTAATACACCAGCTTAAGTATCTGTATTGCCGGTATAACCGCCCTTCGGCGTAACACACCAGCTTCACACGCACGCGGTGCAGCGGCAGCTGGCTACTATTTACGCCGAACGACTTGTTACATCTAACCCTTTAACATCTAACTCTAAATCAGTTACATGGTTATCAAAACAACACCACAGAACCATTTCAGTCTCCTGGTCTTCCCCCTGCAGGTGACTCTGCCTTGCCGAAGGAGGACTGCCAAGACGTCACTCCCGACAAGCAAGCGCAGAACTTTACCATCGAAGAATGGGTGATCATAGCCCTGGTGCTGGTGGTGTGGGCCTCTGTCATCGTGTTGTTTCTGAGACAGTGGGACGCCATCAGAAGTTTACAGCCTCGAGACATAAGCCCGCGACCACCCACTCCTAAAGAAATCA
>NW_017804131.1:3222719-3237719 GCF_001625305.1 Branchiostoma belcheri
TGTTCTGTCTGGTTAAAATCCGCCAGGACCAGGAGAGGCTTGTCTTGCTCATCGCGCTTGCCTTTCAGCTTGCTCCGTGCACGAAACACGCGGTTACGGTCTTGCCAGGATACAAACTTGACCAGCATCAGCCGCGTAGCGTTCTCCTTCCTAGTGCCGACTCGGTGTGCGCGATCGATGCACTGCGGCTGTAAATCCAGGCCGAGTTTAACTCTGCAGAAATTAACAACTTTATGCACACACATCTCCCCAGTTTCTTTGTTAACCTCAGGGATGCCACGAATGCGTAAACTGTTCCTCCTGGTATACTGTTCCAGAGCGTTAATGGAGACGGAGTTACTCACAACCTTAGGTGGGAGGGGGGTATCCTCCATGTTTTGAATTTTCTCTTCAACTTGTTCTATCCTGGACTCCAGTACTCCCTGTCGCTGTAGCACCCGTTCCACATCTTCCCGTAGAGACTGTACGTCTCTCGCTGTAGCCATGTCATTCAGCTTTTCGTGAACGGGTTGAAGCGCGGCTTCGATTGTGGCTGTTAACTCGTCTAGAAGCTTGTCCGCCATAGCGTCTTCTCCGGTCAAACGTGTAGAACTGTTCAAATCGTCACTACCGGACCCTGAGCGACGTTGACGTTTTTTAGACCGTGTCTTAACCATTAACCATCCGTCTAGGGACATTGACAGGGTCTTTAAACGTCGGTAAGCGTCAAATAAACGGATCGTAAGCAAAGGGTCTGAGCGCAGAAAATCCACCTACTGCACGACGACCGCCATCTTGGATCTCTCCATGATTTTGTCCAAGATAGGGGGTTCTGGGATTGAACCTCTTTGAGGTCCAATGTGCAATAATCGTCGCAATATCTTGCTCCATGTAAAGTTTCATGTTTTCATTTCCTCGTGTCTGTGTACGCCTTTGCTAAGACTTGTGCATATATATAATCTATCAGTGTTCATATCGAAGCCTCGTAACCTGTATCTGTGTCTATATAGCCGATAGCTTCCCAGGCACGCGGCGCGGGGGCAGCTGGCTACATTACACCGAACGACTTGTTACACCTACCCCTTAAACATCTAACTCTAAATCTAAATCAGTTACATGGTTATCAAAACAACACCACAGAACCATTTCAGTCTCCTGGTCTTTCCCCTGCAGGTGACTCTGCCTTGCCGAAGGAGGACTGCCAAGACGTCACTCCCGACAAGCAAGCGCAGAACTTTACCATCGAAGAATGGGTGATCATAGCCCTGGTGCTGGTGGTGTGGGCCTCTGTCATCGTGTTGTTTCTGAGACAGTGGGACGCCATCAGAAGTTTACAGCCTCGAGACATAAGCCCGCGACCACCCACTCCTAAAGAAATCAGCGAATTCAAAACCATCACGATCGTGGAAAACGAAAAGGATACGCTGATCAGGACTACCAGGTTCTGAGGCCCTTCCACAAGATGGCTACTAGTGACGTCACAGCTTTTGTGGTCAGTTTGTGGACTGTGACGTGTCTGTTTTGGTGAACCCTGTTTTGGTGACGCATGGATCAATGTGTACTGCCGTTATTACCTATCGTGTGTGTGTGTTATTGATAGCGTTCCATATTGCGTTCATCAAATTTGTGAAGCAAGTAGAACATATGTTTACTGTTCTATAAACGTTTACTGCATGCACTACAGCTGGTCCATCGCGGCAATCCGATATTTCATTAGTCCGAACGGAACAAGCCCGTATATACTACACGCGATTAGCCGCGACTTCTGATATCCAAGCAGATGTTAGCTCTATTCTCCGGGCGTGTATGGTTGTCAAATTTGACTCAAATTTGATGCGATTCGTATAAAAAGGTAGGCGTGGCCCAAATCTGATCAGACTGCTCCCTAACTTCATGTGCAGGTTCCTTCGCAGGAATGTTCTGAATGTGTGATGACACGGGCTTTATAAAGCACAAAAACTGCATTCCAAAAAATACAAAAAACAAACAAAGAAACGCGCAAAACAAGCGGCAGCCAACATCTGCTTGAATTAGTCCGTATCAAGAAATTTAAAAGAAAATGATTTTCAAACATGACATTCTCTATCTCTGTACAATCATTAGGAGAAGACTCGCCCTTAACGTCATCTGACGTGACAGTGATGATCAAGAAGCCTGTCATCTGAAGGTGTTTAGGCAGACCGGTGTCATCCGGACAGTTCTGTCTCCTAAGGCGACCAACAGAACCCTCTCGGACGGGGAAGTACGATAACTCACGTGAAAATCTTTACGAACGTTATTCCTCCGTACTCCGAGTTATACGTGCGGTTCTGTACCCACCTGTCCGCGGTGTAGGATACCTAACAGAGGGCACCTTAGGCCACACTGCCTTAATTTTATGGATGACATCCCCAGAATACCCCCAAACAAGTGCGCGCGGGCGAATAAAAAAAAAATCCAGCTAAAACAAATGCTATCACAGGAATACAAAGCTGGTATTGTGTATTTGCGGTAGTTATACATGACTACATGACTAGACAAGCCGGCACATGCTGGCCTTTTGCGGCATTTGAGTCGGCACTGTATTGTCGGTAGCTACCATGGACTACTGAGGATGTCACCCAGGCTAGAGCCTCAGAGGAGGGTTTTTTTTTCTCAGAAAGTCAATGCGCGCATGGGTGTCATCCATGCAATTAAATCAGTGTGGCCTTACTGGTACCGGAGTAACATCCAACAAACCAGTCACTGTTTCAGAAATAATCATCATATACGTGTCGTAAGGTGTATTTCTGTAACTTCAAACTGAAAGAAATGTAAATAGTTGTCGACAATTATCGGAAGGAAATAAAGTACGTGTAATAAAACTTTAATTTTCTACTCGTTACTTGGCAAGCAAAAAGAAATGACGTGGTAGATTTTAAAGTTAGTCTCCGGGATTGAAATTGCGAAATTTGTGAACAGTGAATTTATTTTCCGGGCATCCTAATGTAACAATGTGTGGAACAGTAATAAACAATACAAGGCAGAAGTGGTAATCTGTGTTTTTTTCTTAATACAGTACAATGTAGCAACAACAACAAAGTATAACTTCATCTTAAGTTAAGTTCCCAAACGTTGAACCAGTGAAAATTTCCTATTTCCTTACCTGAATGTTAGCCTGGAAGCCATCCGTTTTGTACCCGGAATTCGGATTAGGGAATGCAATTAGCCCAAAGCGTCAACATCTAGGGTATTTTTATTTTATTTTTTATTTTATGAAGATTTACCACATTTGTGAAAGGATTGACATAACAGCTGACTACCACCTCTTCAAAAAGATGTCAAACCTGAGACCAGACTGTAAGGTTTGAACCACTCACACCGGGAAGGTCCCCTACTCTTTTCGACGAGGTGTGGTGGGTTCTTTAACGTGCGTAGGGTGTGACTCGTGCTCTCTCAAATACGGGATCTCTATTTAACGTTCTATCAGAGGGACGTCCCTAACCGAAGCTAGGTACTCATTTACACCTGAGTGAAGTGAGGAAAGTCGTGTAAAGTGCCTTTCCCAAGGGCACAAGATCGGTGCACCGGCAGGATTCGAACCCGGGACCTCTTGGGCCGAACACGCTACCGCTACGCCACCCGACCCAAGGGTAGAATCGATGGTCAGTACTTATATATTCTAGCAGAACTTTGGCGGTGATCAGCTCAATAGTAACCATTTGATTTACTTTAAGTACTGGTGTGTTCATCGAACCAATCTGCAGATGACTCGATACAGCGACAAACACACGGTTCTCTGTTTACCTAAGGCCATAAGGTCGCTACCACGTTCACTAGAATATTGCCGACAGTGCGATAAATCGTTTAGGTCAGTACAGAACTACATCTGTGGGTGAAACCATGTCGTGACAGAATTACTCGCTAGGTGGCCTCGTCGTCAAGTACTGTAGACTTTGAAACATGGTTGCAGTCAATACGTGCACAGAAGCATACAGCTAGAGATATGATATAGCCATCCAATTATATTCTATAAATCGTCTTGGTACATGTAAGTATTATCATCACATACTTTTAAGTTGTAGAATAGATTTCGTTTGAATGAATGACTGGCTAAATGGACTTGTATCCTGGTTTAAAATATGCAAATGTGGCGGTGCAAAAGTTACTAGATCTAAAAAAAAACTATATATATATAATATCTGTTTTATACCTTATATTGATTAACTGCTTATTGGTATTAGAATACAATGGTGTGCTTTAATATTGGTGTATGCCCTAAAGAGTATACGTACTGTTTTCAATACATCTACTGTAGTGTTACTGTGCAGCACCTCCGTGCATTTGAGCAAATTTATGCAGGCTACAGATGATTTTAATGTGTTCCGTGTCATAAAAGTCCTGCTAGGCTTACAAACATCAGGGAGTACTACACATGTGAAGGGTCGAAAGAAAAGTTTTAGTACAAATGTACTATTGCGTATTTCACTTTCACAAACAACCGATCCGACGCCTGTGTGGATGTTGTTGTTTTTTTTGTTTGTTTGTTTTTTTATTTACTTCATCGGTCACCACAAAACAAGGCTCATGGGAGCCACTTAAAATGTTTTGGGTTACAGAACAGTCAGAGTGGACAGATGTTTGTTTACCTTAGACTTGAAGAGTTTAAGGTTATACTCATAGGGGAAGCAACCACGAGGTAGCTTATTCCAAAGTTTATTAAAACTGACTTATCCTTCACACAAGCGCTTCCCTCCACACGGTAAGTGATTCCCTATTGATGCCCAATGGGGTGTGAAATTATTTGCACGATGAATCAGAAGTAACTAAGAAGAGACCAATTATCGGATTTGACACCTTCCCGGCGGAATAAAGGCTTGATGTGAAGTGTATTGAGAGAGTTGGGCGGTCAGATGATGTGTGTATTGTCACGGCAGACTATAACATTGATGTGTACTGGGATCCTGCGGTGTTCTGTTGACACGTGAAAATAAACAATGGCTGTTAGTTAAGTCTGTAGACTGTGAAAAGGGACAATTTAGTTTTATGTTCGCCTTATAGTACTGCATTGAGCTCCAGCAAAGTACACAAAACCAAGGACACGTCATAACTTTCACCGTTTTATCCGTGTTAATGTTGTCGGTTTGTTGTTCTAAAACTGCAAATCAATAGCATAAGTAGAATATAGAGTTTGTGAAATGTTAGAACTCTTTGAAATGTCGTCAAGCTTTTGTCAGGTTTCATCTATTCCTTAGTTTTATCGTTCAAAAATTGATACAGACAGCTCTTGGCTGTATGTGGGGGGAAATAATGTTTTAATTTACACCTCTCCGGGTTTCCTAGCGTTTCTCAAGTACCCACTAATTGTGCACACGAGTGCCAGCGACTCCCTTACTAACGAGATGTGTAAATTACATCTCCCCGTGTTGAAAGAGTCGGGCAGCGCCGTCCCGCCAGCCGGGGCTGGCCGTGGCAGTGGCCCGATTAATTTTTTACAGTCGGTGCCAAGTGTCAGCTCCGACTTTGTCCAAACACATCCAGCTGTTAGCCGTGAAGGTTAATAGTATCTGAGAATTCATTTCGCGCGAGTGACAGCTCGGCAACTGTGGAAGTGTGACCGCGGTAGGACACCCTCGCGTGATGGACGTTATTGAGGAAATCCTCCTTGCATAAAGTGTTGCGTGCAAAATACATGCAAACAGTCATGGCGAAAGAATACAAAGAGAACAAAGAAAACAAGATTTGCCTATGAAAAAAAGGCCGGCCATATCCATGACATTCAAGCCCACTGCGGGAGGGCAGGTCTACAGCACGCCTGCTATCATGGTCCGGCGGTCACATGTCCGTCTTGATTAGTAATATGAATAGAACAAAAGTCTTGTCTCACACCACCAGTCTACAACTGTGGCGACGCGACCACCACAACACCCGGGCTTCTCGCCGCTGATATAGCCAGTTTGTGGTCTGGACGACCCACGGTCGGTACAACTCGGCGTTTCTCGTAAATTTTCGCCCTCCGCGGCTCCCCACTAGCCCCGTGACGACTCATCTCAAGTTGACGACGCGAACATTCTCCGAAGTCCTGCCGGCGATGTTGTTCCTCGCGCGTTCTGCCGTGTGTCTGCTGCTGGCCGCCGCGACCGTGCGGGCCAGCTCGTCTCTCATCCCGATCAACTCAGACGACGGTCAAGGCACTAAAGACACCGTACCAGGTGAGCCCGACAAATGTCTCATCTTCACAATAACTTTCTCTTGTTTATCTCCGGATATTGTTATTATCTGTTCCGCCGAAATTGTTATCTATTCCGGCCAAGCGTGGCCAAAATTGCGCCCCGAGACGCAAGACAATGTGACCGAACCATCGTGGTATTTACCAGCGCAACAAAATTAGAAAACTTGTACTCGGCGCCCGCGGGCAGATGACGCCCGAGTCGTAACCAATCCTCCCGGAGAGAGGGCTACTCTCCGTGCGAGACGCGCCGAGAACTTTTCCTGCCCGGCCAGACTGTGCAAACTCCGCTGGTTGGAAACTTCCGCCCGCTTTCGCTTGTCACTACTGAACACAGTAATCCTTCTCGTCTGTAAACGATCGAGCTATTGTTTGGGACACACTGTGTAGCCTAGAAGACTCATAAACATGCACGTTTATTGCATAAAAATCACTCTCCTTTACTTTATGGCTCTCAGCTTTGCAATTGCCGTAAATATAAATTCTACCCATCGCAGGACCTAAAGAGAATATTACATACAAGATGATGATGCATAGTTTTCTAGGTATACTCTATCTTTCCGCAACCAAAATATCTAACAGTAGCACTGGAAATTCTCAAGTAAATTCTCAATTGTCTTGGACACTTTTCCAATATTATGGGTGTTATCCCTCCTTACTTTCTTGGGATGTTTAAGCTTACAAATTACTACTTTTGCCACACTGGACAGCGGCCCTAAAGTTGTGGTTTCCATTGTTGTGTCTACAGGATGCTCCTTTGGTGGGAAGTATTACGGCATGAGGGAAGAATGGCACCCGGATTTGGGAGAACCGTTTGGGATCATGTTCTGTATCCGATGTCGCTGTGTCCAGGTGGGGAAATCAACTATCAACCATTTAAATTATGCTATATTTTTGTGTGTACTGTGCTGATGTGTATGTGTATGTTTATGTGTATGTGTATATGCATGTGGTGCATTTGTATGCAAAACGTTACACAATGCCATGTCATCAGAAAGGATTCGAAGTGTATTCACAGTGTGTATAATCATTGTTGTGCGATCCTTGTAGCACTAAGTGCACGCAAATACATAATTAGCAATCGGGTCATCCGCAAATCTAAGTTTTGACCAAAGGCAATATTGATAAAAAGATCTAGAAATCATTTTTAGATACATTTGCATAGAGAGTGCAAAGTATATTGTCCTACGTTATTATCAATTTTGCGAAGCAAGTCTGACTTTTCTTTTGTTGAATCCTATTAACCCAATGCAACAATCGTCATAGGAATGGTTTATTTTAGAATATCGTTGGCGAAAACAAGTGTTTTGTAGTACCCTCTGAGTAGGTAGTACCTCTAGCGTACCAATGTGTATTCCAAATGAATGTATGGAATCTTGCACTCCCTTTGTCTTTACCCAAAACTATTTGCTCGTCGACAACGTCCATTCAGCCTTGGACTTTGCGGATCCTGTCACTTCTGTTTAAGAAACCGGCGTATTTGTCGTTGGCGAAGTTGATAAATTACTATGAATATTCATGTTCTTTCGAGCAGCCCTATTTTTGGTCATTTCGCTCTTGAAAACAAAAGTGTGTATTCAGTCGTATGTGTGGAGATGGTCTTGAATGCTGGCGGTCACCGGTGTAACGTGTATTGTCAAGCTCAAAACAAAAGCCGGGGATTTCTTTCTTTTCCATTCAAATCACACTCTTAAACATAATGAATCGTTTCCATTGTTTATGCATATCATTAACTTCACACTTGAGAAGGCGTGAAAGCAAATGTAATTTAATTATTCAACCAAATAGTTTCTGCAGTTGGAAACCGTTTTTGCATAAATAGTATACTTTGTAAGCTACGCATTCAAAGAGAGCGACAAGTACCCCACTGTTTCAGCGTTAAAAATCTCGACCTCGATTACCAGGCTTTGTCGCGGCCTTTGCTGCATGTATGTGTGTGGTAAGCGGGGAGGGTGGTCGCCTAGGGCGCGCCTGGTAACCGAGTCTATTGAATTTCTCACAAATTATTTCATTGATTGAGCGAATTTGTTGCTGTACGTATTATAGGCACACTGTACATCAAGTTCTAATTTAGAATAGCAAACTGTGCCACAATGAAGGCAGTTGAGATATGGTCAACATTCTGCGGCCACCTTAGGCCTTGGGGTACGTACCCGTAATTTAAATCCCGTATTTGGCCCACTGACAGGGTGTCATAGATCTCTGACACCTTTATTTCTTGTAATAATGGCTCTAATTAATCGGGTCCATTGATGCGCCGCGCGCCCTGTCAGGGTTAATCACGGCGTCCGGCTCACGACACGCCGCATCTGTACCCGGTCCGCGGGGGTTATTTTCAGATGGGCTATTTTGTCCGGATTATTTATCACAGCTGTGACACAATTGACAAGCTGCTGACATGTATACCTCACATTAGCCTCTACCAGGCTTCGGAAGGCGACTGGAACAAGCAGAAATCTGCCAAATAGAGAGATAACATGCCAGGCAGGGGAGTTGGTCCGCTACAGAGTACAGTTTGCCGCATCTGAAAACTGTACTATATATCGGACCAACTCCCCTGGCATGTTCTCTCTCTATTTGGCCGATTTCTACTCTTCCAGCTACCTCCTGAAGCCTGTTAGAGGCTAACCTCACAGATCATCCTCCAGTCTTGGCAGTAGTGGCTATTGACGCAAAGTCTTACCAAGAGTTAAGTCTGCATCAAGAAAACTGCTATGAATTAAGACGCAAAGTTGGTCTTTGCTCAGCTACCTCAAAAACGCTCATATACAAATGTACAGCCTATTGTTGATAAAGATTACAAACATTTGTAAAAATATTCTACATCTCGCAAAAAGTTATAGGTACACTATGTTGTGCCTCAAACGGCTTATATACAAGAAATGCTTTCATTCGCATAATACACTACATATACTATACACAATTCAAAATGACCACTGCATTATGTTTATAAAATATTACGCTTGTTATACACAGTTACTAGTATTTTCAATGATCAACTATAAAACTGGGTACATGATAACCCAATTTCTGTATCTTTTCTAAATCTGCAGACGTCAAGAAAAGGAAAAGTTGACGGCCGTGTTTCTTGTAAGAACATCAAGAAGGAATGCCCCATACTGACATGTCCGAACCCTGTCATCAGTCCCAAGCAGTGCTGCAGTACCTGTCCGGAAGGTAGGGGGAGTTTCTTTAGTTTTACAAGTTGGCGTGCCTTTTGTAATTTCTCTACATAGAAGTTAAGCTTACATTTGAATCATTAGTATATAATCAGGATAAATACTACCAATCAGTAGTATATAAATGTACATCACTTTACGTTGTTTTTGTAAAGGGAATTCATCTGTACGTGCACGTGTGCTAATTCCGATAGTGTACAATTCTGGACATTTTATATTTCATCTCTAATTAACAATGAAATTAAAACAATAAACAAATCACTTAAAGAATAAAGAGCGATCACCTCAATTCAAAGATAAACAAAGAAGATAAAGGTTTTTCTTTGTCTGTTTTATTTGCTAATGTTGAAGACATTTCTGAATTTATTTTGACTGTTCAGTCAATCACGCTCAAGTCTCGCTGCACCAAATTGTTTGTTTTGCTAGCTGCTTCTCTCACATGTAACCTTTCAAAGTTTGTTTAATTGGTTTATCTTAACTGCTAAACGGTATGAAAATCTACCAAGGTGGGCTGCCGGTTTGTTTTTGTTCATTTTAGCGGCTGTACTACAACTGAATAAACTCTGTAGCGGAGGATTAACTTCTGTGTAAAGTTCTCGCTTTTGTCAATAACCTCAGATAACCCCGGTTTCCGTCTACAAAGTTCGCAGGTGGCCCACAAAAACACTAGATGTGTTATGAGTGTGGTTTCTGAATTAGACATTTAAATCCCTATAGAGCAGCACATAAAAACATGAGCTTCTTGGAAAGCATAAATAAGCCACACAACATCAGATTCTACCGGACTTTTGTGAATTCTGGCACAGAGATACGGAATCAGGCATTGAGCCGAGATAACCGCACTTATCGCAAGTCGATAACCTACTAGACTGAAGGAAGGGGGAAAATTTGTTTTCCTAGACCGTTAATTCAGTAATATTGAACTTGTTCTTGATTTGAAACGCCCCCACGGAAGATCACCCGTGTGAGTAATGTGTTGGCACCGGTGGGTGGGGATTTGATCGTTCCTTGTTTTGGCAACGCCACGACCTGTGCAGCAGTGGCGGGAACGTGTGAATAGGAAGTCTACAGTCATGTTAACCTCTAGTTACGCGGTATCCTGTATAACTACAGGGTTTGGGGTGAATCCAAGAATACGAGACTTATTACCTTCGCCAAGAAGGTTATGTTTTCAGAGGCGTTCGTGTATGTGTGTGTGTGTGTGTGTGTCTGTCAACACGATAACTTGAGAAGGCTTAAATGGACTGACTTGATATTTGGTAGGTGGGTAGGTCTTGATGAGACCTCAAAATGATTAGATTTTGGGCCACCTGGCGGCTTGTCATGGTACTGCAGCAGAACTTCCAGTTTTGATATCTCATGATCCAGTCATGCTAGGGTGACGAAATTTAGATGGTAGATAGCTCTTGTGCTGGGGATGAAGTGACATGAGTATGAGCCCCCTAGTTGCTTGCTCTAGAACTGCAGGGGGGTTTAAAGGACAAATGTTTAAAAGAGGATAACTCAAGAACCGATTGATGGATCATCGTGATTTTTGGTATGTAGGTAGCTTAAGTGATGCTTGACATAATGATATTACAATTATGCAAATATTGATGTAATTTGCATAATTAATGAGGAAATTCTATAAATCAGCTGCATTCCATGATAGGAAGTTCAAGCTTGTAACATATGTTATTAAGAACGGGAGAAACACAGGCAAATATCGATTATGCAAATGAAGACTTAATTTGCATAATTAATGAGAAAATGTTATAATTGCATAGTGGTAACTGCCTGGAATTTCATACTTGGGGTGTTTGAAAGTTAAGTGAAGGTGAACATAATTAAACATAACTTATTTAAATAAGGACCACATTTGCATAATTTAGGGGAAAATGGCATTCTTTGTTAAGATAAGACTGTCTTTTGGTGGAGAATATGATCAACAGACTGATATAATTCATGCAATTGAGGATCCTATTTGCATAATCAGGTTGATTAGTATATTTCTTATTCATAAAGGCTAACATCATTTGGCGAAGGTATGAGATCGTGGAACTCTAGTTCTTCAATAGTATCATGAGTCATGACAATCATTCAGTGGCACTTGAAAGTCAGAAAAAAGGCAGCTCTCTTTGTGTTCGCCTCGCCCTTTTCATTCTCACACTGTTTCGCTCTCCATGGCTCCAACTAAACATTGCTACTCGCTGTATATGTTCTAACAGACTAGCACTATATGTATGTATGTCGTGATGATAAAACATATACAAACGATGACACTGGGCATATCCCCACTGACTTTATGCTAGACCACTCAGAAGTTAGTTAGCTACATGTGCCAAGTCTTGCCCAGTCACGACTGCGAACTTTTGCGAGAAAATAAGAAGTCTGAAAGAGGGGAAAGGTTTACAGTCGCAGAATCAAAATTCCAATTGCTCTCGTCTGACATTCAAGTGGGGTCACCTTCAGATGGAGTGTCAAGTACCCGCCAGTTTACTCATGTCTAATCTGAAACATCAACGTCCCGAGTGAGAGTGACATGTGAGAGAGAAGAGGGGAAATTGCGCAACCACCTTTGGTGTAACACTTCCAAGTAGGCATGTGGTATCCTTAGATACGCTCCAAACACAGTCACGGTTATGTATCACTGTTGCCGAGTCGCTAAAAGGACCATCTGTGGGTTAAGTAGCGTTGTCAAACAGCTAATGACACGACGGTGATTGTTATTTTTCGGCGTTCCAGCCGCAAATCTTTCCCAAAGTATCCATTTCCTCCTGAATGTTGATCGGCTGATAGATTGACTTGACCTTTTGGTAGAAGCGCCGGGGGAGTTGAGGGTGGGGGTTCATTTGTATGCAACAAGACTAGTGCAACTGTTTCCAACAGGCTTCGGCGGACGGTAGATTTGCTTTGTTGTCAAGAAACTTAAGCAAGCTTTGGCTGTAAGCGAGTGAAGCCGATCATGGTCGGAAAATTCCTAGTGGAAGACGTTTGGAGGGGGAGGGGGGCACAAGAGTCTTTGTAAATGTGCGCCACCATACAAGATAAAGATAACTTTACTAAGTTGGACAATAGTGGAACAGGGTACAAAGTATGGCATCTACTAAGTACACATTAACTACATTTTCATAATGCTTACCCTATAACTACCGTACAAAAGTGGGTGGCTAGTATGGGATAGGTATGGACTTTTACAATAATTGGAGGAGTTTCTAATTTCTATGCAGTCTTTAATATACATATTTGATATATATATATCCGTGTATAGCATGCAGGGGTGGTCACAAGTCATTATGTATTTGCATTTGCTTTTTAAGTTCATTGTGGTAAATGCTGGAATAGAATCTGATAGTCTGTGTATTGTGAATACATGTACTGTCTGCTGGTACATGGTCTGACTCACTAACCGGTACTGTGCTGTGTGAAGGTTGTCATAATGGCCACAAATTACCGCACATTCCGCCATACCCAGCTGCTGACACCATATGATCTGCCAATGCTGAATATGTCAGATATGTCATGTCGTTCGTCAGGATCTACGCACACTAAAAGATATGATCAGACTATTAGACGGACAAATGAGTGCAAATATAGCGAGTCGAACCCATAACACCAGCGCTATAGGCAAAGTCTCCATTGTCTACAATGTGACAAGTTGATACCATAGAGTCTATTAAAAATTGCCAGAATGTTATCATCACCCATACGAATTTATTATCAGTATCTTGATGCCTCCCTCGGTAGTCAGTATGTATATTTCTATTGTTTTTAGAAAAGGAGGGGGAAAGTTCAAAGAGAAGTTTATTGCAAAACATGCCCAAAGGGATAATTGCAGGTACAAACAACATGTATGGAAAAAGAAAATACAATGCCAATGGTATGAATGATCTATACTACGTCAAATCTTTTGCAAGGACACATACAAAACGGAAGATACCAGTAGACAGTATTTTTCAGTTTTTACCGATTGCATGAACCCAATGCCACTACTACTCCGAATAGGAGCTCATTTAAACGACTGGATGACTCAAATTATAACTATTTCACATTGTTTTTATCACAAAAAGGTTTCTGGTATGAGAAAACATGATATGTGTACTGTGAGGGAGCTATAGCAGGAAAGGGTACACAAAATCGCGTTTTCTATCGCTCCATGTTTTCACAATAGCATGAAGTAGAGAATACAACAAAGAAGGAGACTGAACAATCGCGACCTGTTGACTCCTGAGAACGGGGATAACTTTGTCTAATCCACGGAACGACAGCATTGTTGAAACGCATCAAAATAAACAAGAACGGGAGATCTCGGGGGATCTCGGGTAATCCCGCGTGATCTCGCGTGATTGATGCCACCCTGTTCGGGGACCACCGACTGTCGCCTTCTCCGGGCAAGTGTCTGACCTTGGGGGACATTGGGGGACATATCAGGACGGCGTGCCTTACAGGTGAAGTAGCCGGCGGTGCAGACCTGTCCACGGTTCGACAAACTTTCCTGAAGGAGTGAGCTATTTTGGGCTACGGTTTGATCCCCTGGCACTGTACTCGCGCATAAACAGCATTAGTCACACTTAGTGTGCCAGAGCGTTCGAGTTAAAACTGTGCGAACTTGTTTTGCATGACAAAAGCACATAAAAACGGGAATTTCAAAGCTAAAAACAAAATTGATCTACCATGTGATACTAGTACTCTCATTTTTGTATTATTTTAAAGCTTTTTACTACCTCTCACTATGGCAACCTGTTAACATACTGGGATGGACGTTTGTACATATTTTTAGTCCATCGGCCGAAAATCACAAATTTGTGGTATTTTATACCAGCGTTACAACGAACATATATAACAACTAATTATTTAATAGAATTAACTAATATCCAGTTCTTTGGAATTATAAACCAATTCGATCAAAGTAAGATTAAATGCCAAGATCAAAAATCATGCCAAGAGTTTGTCAAAAAAGGTCGGCCAAGCCGTTACAAGTCTTCTCAATAAATACCACCCCTCCGGCACCAAATGATGATGAAATAACACGGCGTAATCCATTTGCTGGTAGATAAACATTAACCCGGTTAGGACGTCTCCTTCTCTGTGTCAAGGTCGAGGCAGGTTATCGCTCCCTATCTTTGCTCGCGGCCCTAAGATGTCCGACTGTACTCCGCACTTGTTCAACATGTCACACCGCCGAGTAACTAATCCTACTACATTACATCTGCGCGCTCTTTAGAACAGGAACCGCTTAACAAATTGTAATTTGCTTGTGTCTGGGCCAGTGCGAGAAGTCATGGGTTCTAATAAGGCCTTATTAGAACCTTTTGTGAAAATAAATGAGATTTTTATTAGTTTGCGATGTCAGTCGTCTGAGTGGTGTAACTCTGTCTGTACTTAAATGTCAAGTTCGAATGAAGACGAATGAAGAATCTGTGTCGTTCCAACATGGAAGTTTACGATAACCGTATCAGTGTACTCCAACTCTCCCACACATGTGTCGTATATCAAAGGCTAGGTGACATTTCTGGCAAGAAATATTACGTGAAATCAGATCATTATCAAATGCCTGTCAATTTAGTTATGTCATACCACATTTCACACGTTTGTTTTCTTTATCATCAACATGAGCAGACGAAACGTCTAGAATGCGAGAAAATGACCTTTTCCACAGTTATACATAGTTAGCTT
>NW_017804131.1:3242719-3283067 GCF_001625305.1 Branchiostoma belcheri
TTGTCGTCATATCCTCTTTTACTATTTAGATCACAAACAACTTCATGTCTGGTTTAAAGTCAAAGCTTTTTTTTTGTTCCAACACAAGAGATTGCTCTCACCTACAGAGTTATTGACACTGACGTTAACACTGGGTAAAAATCTATTTTGTATAAGCATGTACAGCGCAGATGAACTTTCGTGATAACTTCGAGTCTTATTCGTTTTGGTAGTTCCTAGGACTAGTGACTCCAGAATCAAACTATTTGCATCCAGAATCAAACTCTTTGCTCATATCACCTTTGTTTAGATTGTGCTCTGCTTTGATCCCAAGATTCTGACCATCTAACAAGTCGAAAGTTGATACGTGTTTAGAAGAATGAAGTATACACATTCTAACGCAGGCGATGGGACAGCTGAAGGACATAGATGAGGAACTCCTGAGCCATATCGACCAGGGCCGGGCCTACATACAGGTCAGCACCAAGAGGAGGCCGTTCGGAGAGATCCGCGGACATGTAAGTAAACAGCAGTTTACATGTTGTTGTTTTTGTTTGTGACATATGGAAATGTATATTTAATTGTTGCCGATGAAAGGCAACACGTTTGCCAGTACATTGCCATCAACGATGTCTTAAGAGCATCGTGCGTTCTAAAATTAACCAAACAAGACGATGATGATATAGGTTCAATGCACTTTGTAGTTCTTATCATAGTCGCATGGAGGTGTTGAAGAGGTACATGCAGCTCTTGTCCCAGTGAGATGTCATCTGATGTTTATAATAAACTTGCAAGATAATCACTATTGAACATAGTAGCCAACATTGTCTAGAATGGTCGTTTGGGTGTCAAGTAAAACTATTCCACTGTGTGCCTTTTCTGCTCAACCATGTAAATAAAAACCTTGATGTATATGCAATGTTAGTCTTTTTTTATTGTTCAACTAAAATAAATAAAACATGGAATGAGTCCGTATCTTAAAGTTATAACCAGAAATACATGATGCAAGTGCTAGACATGTTAAAGATTTATAAATCCTTTCCCAGGTCCAAATCCCCAATCGATGTCACTCTCGTCACAACCTGTACGAGGAGGAGGAGCAAGACTCCGTTGCCATGACACCAGACCTGGACTACGAGCGAGTGAAGGAGGACCCGAACAGCTGTTACTTCGAAGGGGAGTACCGCGGTCACGGCTCCACATGGGTACCGGCGTACGACCAGAAGTGTAGTACCTGCAAGTGCCAGGTAAATACAGGTCCCAAGTCTTGTACAAGGCGCTTTTATGTTTACCAAAGGAAAACATATTGTTTTTGCTCAGTTTCTTCCTCCTCTTCTTCTTCCGTTCCAAACAAATAAAGTCAATGACTAGAAGCAGACGCGTCTGTCACCATGGTAACTGGTGTTGGGTTACATCATGTTGCAATTTTATAGCATTAGGGATTTAGACTGCTGTCTGACCATATCTATGACTGTGTTTGAGTAAGAATTAATAGGCTAGGGAACACCATTTGCGAAGGTAAACATTATACATTTGCTTTGCAAATGCTACCTTTCTAGTTTAATCATTGTTCCAATACTAGCTGTCGCCATGACGTCACAGACAGCAAGTGGTAGGCAAAAAGCGGGCGACGTAAGTTAGGTGATTTGCCTACCAATAATTTGCATATCACTTCAAATATTTTGCATGGGTATGATGTAAACAAAAACAGCAAAACAGCGATCGCTCGACACATGCGCCATATTGGATTACAGTGTATGCCTGCTGTTGTAATCAATTTACCCACCAACACCTGGTCCCCGATACTTATGACGTCAATGATAGATAGAGTAAAGGATAAAAGGTTGTCATTCGGTTGTTCAGAGATTCAAAACACATAAGCACACGATAGCGCGACCAGGACAGAGTCCGCTAGAATATGGCGTCTGTGCTACTCTATATCATTGAAGAGCAATGCAGTTATTCTAGGCGTCTTTTGTGGGACGCATTTAGTTCTAAAGTTGTGAGCGCCCTTTAAAGTACGTTTCGAGGTACCTTTATTACTTTTGAATAAAAGGTAAATAACCATTGATGTTCAATCGTGAAACACCATCGCTTCCTAGTCTAAGCCTTCGGAATTAGAAAACTAGGGCAGCGGTAACGCCTTACTTATATTGTCACAACATTCATGTCCGCATCCCGGATACATTACGGAAAACGCCCGTATCGTCAGGCGGATTTGTCTCTATTTCGGGACCACACTGGTAAACCGAGACACATAACGCTAATCTCTGCTTTATTCTTTCCTTAGAAAAGTACGGTGATTTGTGACCCGGTGGCCTGCCCGCAGCCCGACTGTTATAACCCGGTCATCCCGGAGGGAGAATGCTGCCCAAAATGCCCCGGTAATGTTCTCATGTATTGACTTGAGGGATGAAGTTTATCTTTTAACCTGACCCTTTTTGTTTATAACAACAGGTGTGAATAGTACAAGTAAACATATATAATTATGAACTATTTTTGATATGCATCAAGTCATATTTGAAGGATAATGAAACAAAATAAGAATAATGTATACTGAAATTTAAAGTTCTTTGTGCATAGAAATGTGCACAGTTGTTTTATTTTTTCTTGATTTTTTGTCCTTTGGTTTGCAGACGAAATTCAAAATAACCAGGCCACCCGGTCTCAGCAACGGAACTCAGCGGTCAAAGGAAGTAAGTCTTCAGCTTCGTATTCTCTTAATATCAAGTATGTTTCTAAATAATTTGAAGTTTATGACATAGTTGCAGGGATCAGTTATGTTTAATCTTCAGAGCCCCTCTAGCACACTGAATGTTGGCAATGTAAGTTTCATTCTTCTCATTTCCTGTCTTCTCCCTTTTTTTTAGGAAAATCAGGCATCATCGTCCAACAAGAGACGGAAGGTAAGATGATACATGTACAAGATAGAGTTCAGTGACCTCCTCGCTATCTTCTGTGTTAGCCTTTCCGTATGCATATCGGTTAATGACCTCCTCTACCCAGTTAAAAGCCCATATTATCAAACAATTCGTTTATTTCATTATTTCACATTCAACTGATTCAGTCATCACCTACACCCACAAGTTGTTTTTCACTTTTCATACCCTGGAGCACCATGTGTATTTACTTTCTTGACCCTTTTGAAGTGTTTTTTGTGTGTATAATGAGAAATATGGTTGGCTTTTATGAGCGTTAATGCCATATTCCCCACCCATTCATGTAGATAATGTTATTAGAACACGAGTTAAATGATTCACATGACAAGATTCAAGGCGTCAGATGTCCTGTTTGGATAATCAAATTCAGACCATTATTTCACAATTAGTAGTAAAAAAGAGGTCACACGAAATAGGAAACGATTTCTACCACGACCATGAGAAAGAGAATGAATGCCAGGGTTCTCACCAGGATTTTTTCACAGCGTAGGGGTCAGGTATAGAAGGGCAACTTTCTGCGGCGCGAGTCGCGCATCAATATCCCAAAAACATGGGTCTGATATTCTCCCCCCAAAATTTTGTAACTCATATTAACCACTTAAGACAGTATTTATTGTTTATTGGGGGACAGATTTTGTTTTTCCTTTGTTCAGCTTCATTCTTAAGTTGTATTTTCCTTTTTTTTTAAAGATTAATGAAGCTTCTGCCCCCCAAAACCACCCCTAAGCTGGTCGAAACACAGTTTAGGGGGCTAAATCACAGCGTAGAGGGCCCCTACGCTCAAACAGCCTGGTGAGAACTATGAATGCCAATTATGTTCCGGGGAGTAGAAGATGCTAATCATATCATTGTAAATTGGGCAGTAATAATAAACATTCATTCGCACTGGTATAGACGTCATTATTTTCTTCATTGAATGCCAAGGTGAGCATGCCCCAGTTACATCTAATAGCGCTAGCTAGAGTGACCCAAGTGACCCGACACTTCCGTCAAATGATATTGATGCCGAGCAAATTAGGCAAATTGGTACAATGGGGAGATACATATAGGGATGGGGTTTTACATCAATTTAATTGCTTATTGACTGGTATGTACGGTTACTATTGAAAGTTATTTACTGATAACGATACTTCGTTTCTATTCCAAGGGTGTTACTTTGATGGAGACAAAAAATTCCATAGTTATGACGAAGAGTGGCATCCGTACGTCCCACCTTTCGGCTACATCAAATGTGCCATCTGTGTGTGCGAGGTAAGGAAAACTACGCATTCCATGATTAAAGGTAACTTTTGTCCCAACACAAAAGAGAAATGTTCCCACCTAGAGCTTTCTACCAGGTCTTCTTCAGTAGACTGACCCAGGCCCCATTCCCACCACGATAAAATTGTCCGGATCGAGCCAACTCGGCTTTTCGATCCGGCTTTGATTCTGCTTCGAGCAGGAATGAGGCGGATCGGTACCGGATCGAGTCGGATCGAAGCCGGATCAAGCCGAATCAATTCAGCTCGATTCGGACTATTTATCCTAGTGGGACTAGGGCCCTTGTGAGACTTGGCTTCTCTGAAGTGTGACGTCAACAGATCTAGAGGGTCAGCTGAGGAAGAGCAGAGTGACTGGTCGAAAGCTCCACATGAGAACATTTTTGTGTTGGAACAAAAGTTTTACCTACATGTAAACACCAACACAGACGGGCTTTCATGATAGAACTCTGACTTCATGCACAGGTGAAAAATCACACTGATGGGCAAAGTTGTTGCTTCTTTACCACGTAATCTCTATGCACATTTGCTCCTAATTATGTTTCTAACACACACACACACACACACACACACACACACACACACACACACACACACACATATCAAAAGAAGACGTCGCAGTCTTCATATCTTTTGCATTTACCAACATAAAGCAACATTGTCTCAGATGTTTTTCATACGCTATTAATTAATTATCAATGCTGGCTATTTGACAAATCAATGGGCAAGCTCCAAATGGACCTGCCAACAGGTACTGTACATTTTCACCGATGCAAACTTTAACCATCGTCGCTTTGCGATGTTTTTTTTATTCTCTCACAGAAGGGAACCAACCAGGTGAACTGTAACCGTGTGCGGTGCCCGGTGCTGAGATGTAAGAACCCGATCAGAGTCAGCCCTACAGACTGCTGTAAACAGTGCCCAGGTCAGTAATATAACTTAGGAATTTTTTTTAACCCTCTCTCGTTTGATTGTATGATTAAGTTTGGTTTGGCTGTTCAGCACACACAACCACGGCAGCCCAACTAGCCTGTGGCTATTACAAAGGGATTGCCCTGTTGACAAGACATGACAATAACATACAATATGTGCAGATCAACAGTCTATAGGATCACTCTATGTAGATAAAAACATTGTACAAACGAATTAAATTTGAGCAGCTCAACATTCTAGAGAATCATTCTATATAGACAAAAACATCGTACAAACGAATTAAATTTGATGATATGCTAATCTCCAAAGGGATTAGATTTGCTATGCATGTCTGTTCTGCAGTGACACGTGAATTTTAGGCCGTGTCTAAACGGAATCACCCAAGGCGGTTTACATGTGGTTTACCCCGAAGCCGGTTTCAAGTGGCTCCATGTGAACGCTCCGAAATCACATTGAAAGCGCCTCGAGCCCAAGTCACTTCTAGAGGTGGTTTCGAATCGGTTTCCCCGCATCGCGATTTGCGTCTGAACGCAATGTGATTTCAATGTGACTTCGCCTGGTCATGGATTACGGGGTGATATTTCTTTATTTATATGCAATACCAACTTTTACGTGGCAGCAACTTAAAGAGCAGTAATGGTCAAATAATGTGTCCGTTCTAGGGCGAGCTTCACCGCCTCTGGTGGGACCACGTCGGCATTCGGCCGAGATACGCTGAGAGGGGGGGCATCAGCAAGCAGGTCGTTGACCTCTGACATTAATAACACGCCGCCTTGCGTGTTATCATCAAACAGCAATAAATGTAGCTCAAGCGCATTATGTTCGGACACGGTTTCACAGGTGTGTGTGGCACGTGCACGTGGACCAGATGTGAGGAATGTGAGTTACCCGAATCGCGGTTTGGGTGATTCCGTATAGACACGGCCTTAGTCACGCTTCATCTGCAACAAATGCAAAACACGTCTGAAAAACACGTCTGAAAAACAAGTGTAAAATAGGTCAACATAAGAGCCCCGAGTCTCCTGGCGAGGTTAGGGTAAAGCAGACCTAACTAGAGTTCCCCGATCTCATACCTTCGCCAAATGATGTTAATCTTTATGACTGACAAAGTTTAGATTAGATTATCCCCCCCTGATTTAAGAAATAGGAACCTAATTTTCATGAATTATATTGTTTTATCATAATCTCAACCAAAAGACAAAAAGTCTTATATGAACAAAGAATGCATTCTAGCATTTCCTAATAAATTATGCAAATGAGGTCCTGATTTCAATAAATTATGTTTAATGATGTTCACCTCAATTTAACTTTCAAATACCACAAGTATGAAATTCCAGGCAGTTATCATTACATAATTATAAAATTTTCTCATTAATTATGCAAATTAAGTTCTTTTTAACATAATCAATATCTTCCTGTGTTTCTCTCGTTGTCAATTACCAATGTCACAAGCTTCAATTGTCCTATCATGGAATGCAGCTGATTTATAGAATTTCCCCATAAATTATGCAAATGACATTCATATGTGCATAATTGTCACATAATTATATTAAGCATCACGTAAGCTACCTACATACCAAAAATCACGACGATCCGTCAACCGGTTCTTGAGTTATCCCCTTTTGAATATTTGCAAGAATTTATCCCTGCAGTTCCAGAGCAAGCCTCTAGGGGGCCTAAACTCACGCCACTTCTTTCCCAGCACAAGAGCTACCTACCATCTAAATTTCAATACCATAGCATGTCTAGATCATGAGATATCAAAACCGGAAGTTCAGCTGCAGTACCATAATAAGCCGCTAGGGGGTCCAAAATCTAATCATTTTGAGGTCTCATCAAGACCTACCCACCTACCAAGTATCAAGACAATCCATCAAGGCCTTCTCAAGTTATCGTGTTTACAGACAGACACACACACACACAAACACACACATACACGAACGCCCCTGAAAACATAACCTTCTTGGCGAAGGTAATTACGTGGCTTCGCGCTGTAAATGTATGACTTCAAAACGGCTGTGAAATTTAATATATGGCCACATCAATCTACATAGTGGGTAGCCACCGGTGACTGGCTAATGGATACTGCCTTGCCACCGAAAGGGATCTGTTTAGAGATTACCCTTATACACCAGAAAAGAGTACATTTGTAAATTTCATCATTCCTGATGACTTCCTTAGAAAAAGGATGCAATTGTAACAAGCTGTTTTTCATCATGATACGTTTTACATGTGATGAATATTATGGAAATCACTTAACGTATTGACTCATAAACGTTATGCACAATGAAATCAAGGCTTAATACTTAGAGCAAAATCTAGCATTTAATTTCGCTTATCTTAAAGGCACCCAATGCAATTTCAGGGCTGTAAAACAAAAACATCCTGGATGAGGAAATCTGTCTGATATTGACATTTACTGCCACTAATATTTTGTTAGTATATTTTTAGCATCATTTCATACTTGAAGAAGTTGTAATAGCCCAGAAATGAACTACATGAGGCGTCTCTCTAATTTTTGGGTACCGCCCATAAATAGTTAGAACCAGGCTACGATACAAAACAAGAAACTCTTTTTCATCAGCGACATCAGATTTTGCCCCAAAGATATCAGTACAATATGCTACATGTGTTTTGTACTACATTTAAAAAATGATCAGAAAATTGACTTTGAAAAATCCAGTTTTGGACTGAAATTGCACTGGATGCCTTTAACATTTCCTCGATAGCTTGATGTAACCAAATATATACCTCTTTGCAACAGCGTCAGAGGCTAACGAAGCGCCAGGGACTGATGACGTCACGGAGGAAGATTGGCGGCATGTGGAGGAGGAATCTGACCAGAGTTTTGTCTGGCCGACAGAGACTACCATCACCGGGACAGGCACCAAAACAGCTCAAGGAGGTGGGGCTAAATGCTGTCATGAAATAAAGTGGTATCTAGAGCAATCAATTCACAATAGTACCAAAAAAAAAAACTACAGTTCACACAAATACATAGACAAAACATAACCTGAGCCAGGAAGACTACTGGCGTCAGAGAAAGAAAGAAAGAGAAATATATATAATAAATTGATAACGCTGTCTGTTATATTTCATGAATGAATGAATAAATGTCTTTATTTTACATACATATACTGGGTTAGGTACAGGTCACACCAAAAGAATAGATTGCAGATACATGAATACACTGGCACTATACGTTGTAGTCTAGAATGTGAACTCGGCTTCTTCTCGCTTCTTAGTGTAAGAACAGATTAGTTTATGATCAGAATTTGGTAGAAATATGAATTTGTTCGTACTTTATCAGGCTGCAGATTCGGGAAGGACGCCTACCAGAACGGAGAGTCCTGGAACCCGAAGGTCCCACCTTTCGGTGTGATGAAGTGTATTCAGTGTTTCTGTAAGGTAAGCAAGGGCTATTGTATTTGATGAACCTATAGTCGTCGTGTCCTTACAGTGTAATAAAGTTGATTATCATATAGCAGGGCGACGTCGACCACTGAGAAGTCTCCATTTCCCATCGGTTATCAGGCGCTACGCTCACTCGGTGGTTTATTCGGTGGTTATATTATCACACCTGACCATTGATAATCTCACCATACACACCTCGGGCAGGAAATTAACCCTTTATTAACCGTTTAATCTCTTGAACAAAATGGCTACCTATTTGATATGGCCGTCTAATGTGATCAAGTTTACATATCTGTCGTGAGATTTCTTATGAATATGATATTTCTGTTCGTGACTTGAATATTTCCATCTACTTACAGAACGGAGCGGCGGATTGTAGGAGACCCAAATGTGAAAAACTCAACTGCAATCCGAGTGACGTCATCAAAGAAGATGGCGAATGTTGTCCTCGTTGCCGAGGTACGTTCTTTTTGAATGTTTCAAACTGTGAAGATGCATGGAAATTTGGATGAAATGTTTTTTTCTCTAATTCTGTTTGACCGATTCAGTGATCTAACCACCCTTCGGCTAATAGCACACAAAAAAACAAGAATTCGGGGATCTCACACCTTCATGAAATATTTACAGATTTTCATTTTTTTAAATTCATTTTTCTCATTATGAAATGATGTCTGATTATGGGAACAAGACATGTATACACACCCACAAACCGAACATCATCACAATCCATAAAAAATGATAAATTTAGTTTGTCTTCTTGACTTATGCTGACCACAGATATGCGGAATCACATACACACATACAAACAAAGACCAAAGGCAATATCTCCATTTATCAAGGAGATAAAAATCTTACAGGAAGATAGAGATCATATGTCCAACCGTACATCCTGGCAGATATAGGTACTGACCATGCACTGTTCCGTTGCAGGAAAATGATGCGGTGTACCAGCAGGAGTAAAGGAGTAAAGTCTCGTCTGCCACATGTGGAGTCAACAACGGCGCAAAGAAGGACGCTTCTCTGTACTATAACTTCCCACTGCCAACAGGAATGTTTTATATGTTTCTCTGAATCCTCTCACATATACAGGTGAAGAACACTAGAAAACACCTAGTATAACTGTTTTATACATGTCTCCCCCAAAAAACACATCTTTTATCATCCTAAACTTCATGTATGTGAAGATTCAGTGTGATGCACCTAATAAGATATACCATTAGCCATCTTTGTATCCATTGTAACTTTCTAGGTGTTCTCCTTGACATTTATGTCAGTTGAAGGAAAGAATTGAATTGAAGTAGAGCCTTACTCAACCCATCAGGACACTTTTTATTTGATGTTCACCTTTAAATTCTTTATCAACTACCATCATTTTGTCTCAGATATTGAAAGACAAGAGATAGCGAATCACTCTTTTAAAATTTTACCAATTTTTGTCTTTGCCACTATTACATGTGCCGCCAGGTTTGTTTCATAAAAAAGAATTAGCGACTGGTGAACAATGGTAAGACTAATAATGACACAAAGGGCAAGCGTAAAAACATATTGATACTATTTATTCCATTAGTAGACGATTATACAGTATATCGATATTACAAATACAAATTGGTGATATTTAGCTTTTAAGTTCAAGATTGTTGACTAATTTATTTATTCCAGCTAGATTAATTATGGTTTCCTTGAACAGGAAATATCAATCAATTCTTAATTAAGCTTCGCACTTACGTACACGTGATCTAATACAAGCGAAAAATTTATTCGTGCAAATTCTGTATATATACTTAGTCTAATGATTTCGCAATATATCTGTTTAAGTAATGGATTGTTTACGTAACTAATACTAATACTTATGGCTAGATTGTAAAGGGCTGGTACTTTTGTATTAAGACTGTAGGTGTAGGACAGATAAAGGTAGGAAGAAGACCCGTCGTGTGTTTAATTAACGTACGAATTGTTCTTGATAGATTTGTTGTAAATATTTCATGTGCGAAAGCAAAAGATTTGGACCTCACACAGAAAAGTTGTCCGATGTGTGGTTTCTATCTAAGGTAAAGTTTTAACTTCTACAACCGTAAAGGGAAATTGTAATGTTAAGTACACGTTACACGACAAGCAAAACATAGTTTGATATCCTGAAATATATTTTTGCAGAATAATGCCAAAATATCAAGTTGGTAAGCTTCAGAAAAGACACAGGTAATCTGATGACAGTAGTAGAATAAGGCAATGTTCAAGGCAAAATTTATAGAAAGGTCGAATAAGAAGCTTTAAGACCAACAAAGAGTTTTATTCTTATTTGAATTCAGCCGACGTTTCGGTGACTGTCTGTCACCTTCCTCAGGGCAAGTCTGACTGGTTCACATTGCACAGCACAGGTGTCTCTGCTTATAGATGCGTTCCCAAACGCAAAGTATTTATATATACTCACAATTCACAATATTCACAAGAAACGGAGTGTAATATAATACACAATACTTACATACTGTTTTCAAGTAAAAAAAACATACCTGGCCTGGGGAAGGTTACAGACGGTCACCGAAACCACTTGGTTGTGTAAGAAATATTCTTCTTATTCAGTGACTTATCGACGTGATGAAACTATATTCATTGACATTAGAAAGGCTGTAGCTAGAGGCCTCTATCGCGAAGTTTTCTACCTTGCAAATGTCACAATTCACGTCACGGATTGTGTGAATGGCCTGTAGAAGCCAGTCGAGTAGTGACCCTGAATGGTACAGGGTGTCTCTCCGTAGGTGCTTATACTAGTAGATTATAGAGTCTTTAAGATGAAAAAGGTCAAAGGTGTAGCACCTAGATGCCTCCGAAGTAACCTTTATACACCCCACGAACACGCCACGCATCCAGTCTTCTAATATCGACATCCAGCAAACCCAAACGGACCTGCTTGGCTACCAACGTGTTCAGAAGGTCCCGTCATGTGATTGGCTTACAGTCTGTGGTGACGATAAGGTCCGATCATGTGATTGGCTTACAATTAAGATTCTATTGTGTGTTCAGATGCATCACAGTTGCTTCTGGAATTTATTCTTCTGCGAGAGTATATCTAACAGCGTTTCTGAATGCAATACTCAATTCCATCTCCCAATGCTCTCCCCAGTCCCAACCATATATTCTGACTCGTCTCGTGTTCTAATGGCTGGGACACACTGTTGAATACTACACAGAGCTCAAAGAGACTCTTGGTAAAATGAAGGACTGTGTTCCTGTCCAAAAATATCAGTGGCTCTATGACCATAATCCTGCCTGGTGCTTTAATTCTTCTCCAGGGTAGTTACTGACAAGGTTTCATAACATTTTGAAAACATAGGTATAGATAGTACTGACTCGACACGATCAAAGCATCATAGCCCATACAGAGGATGATAAAGTTGTAAGCCTTCCATGTAAAAACGCGGAACATTAAAGGGAGACCCCGAGGATACTAATAACTTGAAGTTTCTTTAATATTTTCCAAGGACACAAAAGATGTTGTTTGGCCGTGGCGGTAACGATGAAATAAATCAACCAAAGCCTTGAAGGCATAGAAAGCATGAAGTCAACAACATGCGGTACACGCACGGATATTCCATTATCAGGTCTATTTCTGACATTTCATCAATATAATTTGCTTCCTCGGGATTTTTTGATAGTGGTCATAACATGACATTGTACGGCGGTACAATATCAGAGACATTTCCTTGTCGTAGAACGTCTGAACGGCTCGACATGCCACCACCAAATTTGGTAACTGTTCTTTAACGTTTATTCAGTGACAATTTGATAATAATGAATCAATTTTGTGCTGCCTTGCCAATGGTATTTCCCTGACAGGCATATTTTACAAAATCCAGACATTTTGGTTTAAACGATGTAGGTTTTCTTTACTTACAGTAAATAACACATTAATTGCGACACAATGAAATCATGTTACATTTACATGTAATGACACCTAAGTTATAACGATTTGATTATACTACTAAATCATTCTCTGAACATTTGGTGGTCATTAGACACACGACACACCACATGAAAACAAATCTCAAGCTCATGCACGAAGGTAATAACGAAGTATATATACATATGTCCCTGTGACACATTCAGAACGAACACAAGCCGAACAAGGTTGGCTGAGTATGGAAGCAGTACTAGTCTGAACAGATTCTATTCAAAAGCCTACCTTTAGAAAAGAATCGAATCGAATTTGCCATATTCGGCTTTGTGTGAAAGGTGCTTGGCTAGATGTCTACGTGCAGTTTTACCGATGAGACAGACTGTTTGGACCCAGACTGCTCCTTCAGCGTCAGCCAGAATGTCTTCATTGTCACTCCATCCTGCGTGGTAAAGTGGATTTTAGCCAGTATTACGTGGCAAAGACAGCCGTTTTACCATGCATACGACATTTTAATGTAATTTAATTCTCTTCATGGTGTAAACGCTTGTACGGTGTTTCTAAATAAAGGGAAAGCTTCTACGCTGACGTTTGGCTTACTAATACTGTAGAAGATTGTTTTTTTTGTCTTGTGTGTCATACAGAAAAATATCAATATGGCCTGAAATGATGAGGTTGAATTCCTGTCGTGTTACCAATTACTTTTCCATTCGGCGAATATATAGTAAAACTTAAAATGTATTGTGCCCAGAGTGACGGGGACTGAATGGTATGAATATGAAATGCATATGAAAGGACGTCCCTGACATTATACTCTCTTCATGGTGTAAACAGCTTGTGTTTCTAAATAAAGGGAAAGCTTCTACGCTAACGTTTGGCAGAAATCCCTGAAGTCTGGAAGGACCGAACTAGGTAAAATTTTAATTTCTATAAAGCTATAATTTTAAGAATAAAGTTTTAATTGGGTAAAAGGAATGAATACGGATATGTTGTTGAACATGTGCTTGCTAGCATGCAACCGGACGAATTGATGACCACCGATTGCGACCGCCTCCTTCCAGGATAGTAGCTATTGGCACGCCACGCAATCCGCATTAAATACAGACTTTTAACCGTTACATATAGCAAAACACGATATTGGGAACAAATAAAAGCTGTTTTTTCTAGACTTGAAAACGATATATTTAGCCTAATTGTAGAAAAGTTGTCACATGCACAGCTAAACGACCAAGCTGCGATCGTCAGAAAGTGGGAATAACAAACTATCTATCCGTCTTGTTTTTATTTCGTTAGAGAATAGATGATTATGGCCGTCGTGGTGTGGTGACTACATGTTCCGACTGCAGAAGGCGTTTGAAGATTCCATTGCTGCATGGGGGGTATAGAATATTGGAACACCCCATTAGTGTGGGAGGAGATAGGCCCATTTTTGGTACAGGGATGTGATGAAGCCATTTCGTGCATTTGCTCCCGAGCAAATGTCGGCCTTTCTAGTTACACCTATTCTCGCTGTTTGGAAACTTACTTTAATGGTGACGTCACCCCGTGGCTCCACGCGAAAGGAATCACGGGACGACATGAGCAGGTCTCTGGTAGACGGCGAGATTTGGATCCGGTTTGCTGAAGCAGGAGGAACGGGCAAAAAATAAATTTACCATCTTTCAGTAGCGCACTGATACAAAGTGTTTGTCGTGTAATATTTCAGCTGGTAAATAAGAAGGCTTTATCTTTACATGCTTCTGGGTTGATCTGTTCATCATTGAAAAACATATACTGTGGACATGCAGTGGATATTAACTTACAAATTATTTATTTACAATATTAACAACGTGCTATCTTAGACTAAGTGCCAATATTATAACGTGAGGAATACTGGCAGTGGTAGTTAAGATCTGTACTTACGTTCTCCGGTTTGCTCCAAGCTTTGAGCAATACTAACAGTGTTTCCAAAGACGTAATAACGTGGCCGCTTCTTTCCAACTACCCCCGCCACACAAGGCCCTAAGAGATAACAAATAACAAGTAATTACATGTAACTACTTTCTGTTAACATTGTTGTTGAAAAGGCTTTTCCTGATACTTCTTCTATTATTCGAATTAGCATTTATATAAGAAGCAATATCTGTATCTACAAGACGTGGCTTTAGAAGATTGCTTTTTTGTCTTGTGTGTCATACAGAAAAATATCAATATGGTCTGAAATGATGAGAGGTTGAATTCCTGTCGTGTTTCTAATTACATTTCAGGGCTATTCGGCGAATATATAGTAAAGCTTAAAATGTATTGTGCCCAGAGTGACGGGGTATGAATGGGAAAATAACTGGGTAAGTAACGTGGGAGCAGTGCACCCGAGGAAGCCCAATGTGCTCCGTTAGTGAGGACGTCCAAAGAAAGGATGCGGTAGTTTGGAATATTGAGGAATATTGTGATTTTGAACATTCGTCATATACTAGGTACTTGTTTATTCATTTTGTATTAATTTATTTATTTCCTGTGTTCCCGTTACCCGTGACCCCACTCTTTAACTGGACTTCCGGGAAGAGCGGAAGATAGGGCATCCCAGTCAAAATAAAGAATATTGTTTGATTGATTGATTGATTGATTGATTGATTGGTCAATAGTTTGATTGATTTGACTGACTGGTTGATTGATTGATTGATTGATTGATTGGTTGGTTGGTTGATTGGTTGATTGATTGGTTGATTGGTTGATTGGTTGATTGGTTGATTGGTTGATTGGTTGATTGGTTGATTGGTTGATTGGTTGATTGGTTGGTTGATTGGTTGATTGGTTGATTGATTGATTGATTGATTGATTGATTGATTGACTCATTGATTGACCTGTATGGATGCCGATGCGCAGTTCCATGGGATAAGGTATGTGTACGGGATGGAAGGACCGGGAGGAGTTCAGGAGGTGCAGCGCCGCGCATGCGATCTGCTCCCCGTGACGGTCCCCGTTCTTCGTCGGCAAACCAGAGGCAACCATGTAGGAGCCAGCTGCGGAGATAGTTCACAAAATATTATATTGCATAAGAAGTAGAAATCTTATCATAGTTAATGTTTGAGATTGGAAATCCCAAGTTATGTAGAAATATACAGCATGGTCAGCTTATAAGAATGTGGTGAAACTAAGGTATAAACTTATAACAAAAATATGAGAGGCGTACATGTGATTATGATGGACTTAATTAACTTGAATTATAATGATAAAAATTAATGAGTATGTCAGAGACGTCGACAGATGATAAAGTAGATTATTTTGTTCCGCTGTCTTACAACAACATAGAAAGATAGGCAGCAGTTTTCTCCTAATTATGACTAAACGCCTCTTAACGAAATTCTATAACACAGCCTGGAGATGTCTACATTTATTTGGTAATTTATGGGATAGCACTCCTATTATTATCCCATTAATTTACCCGGAATTAAAGAGATAGTAGGGGAGCTATCCTTTAATTCACCATATAGAGGATTATTGAATCTCATTCTGGTAAATTAATGGGATTGATTCACAACATAGAGAAGGACTGAAAATCCTAAGGCCCTAAGAGATAACAAATAACAAGTAACATGTAACATTTTCTGTCAACATTGTTGTTGAAAAGGCTATTCATAGCATTTATATAAGAAGCAATAGTTGTATATACAAGACGTGGCTTATTTTAGAAGATTGCTTTTTTGTCCGTAAGTTGTGCGTCATACAGAAAAATATTAATATGGCTTGAAATGATGAGGTTGAATTCCGGTCGTCTTTCCAATTACTTTTCCATTCAGCGAATAGTAAAACTTAGAATGTATTGTGCTCAGAAAGACCGGGGACTGAATGGGAAAATAACTGGTTGTATCATTTATTTGGTAATTTATGGGATAGCACTCCTATTATTATCCCATTAATTTACCCGGAATTAAAGAGATAGTAGGGGAGCTATCCTTTAATTCACCATATAGAGGATTATTGAATCTCATTCTGGTAAATTAATGGGATTGATTCACAACATAGAGAAGGACTGAAAATCTACACATACTTTTGGCAATCTATCAAATTTGTTGGTATAAGACAAGCTAAGATGAAACGTTTTACGGGCGCGTTCTTACCGATACTTTCTACCTTGTAGACATCGTACCGCCCGAGGACAGCGTCAAACGTGCGGTACATCCGGTTGAGAAGATCGATGACGTTGTGAGGAGAGATGGAGGCGGTGAGATCAGTGAAGCCGACCACGTCAGAAAACATGACTGTCACCTGGCAGAGGGACGGATAAATACAGAGAACTTCATTGACACAACAAAAGTATAGCGACTTTCGTAAGGTCCTAACTACATGTGAACTGGTCGGCTGGCCACAGACCAGTAGTGTACGCCACCAAAAACAACATGGCATTGCTTTTAGAGCTCTTCCAGGCAGCCAAAACAACACTGAAAGCCTTTTTTTTCAACGAAATAGAAAGAGAAATATCTAGACATCTGGAAAATGACAGCATTTATCCACACATACCAAGAAAATTTTTTTTTCAGTTGGTTTGGATGCACGGGTACTCAAAATGGGCCTTCTGTGCTTGCGGGAAATGGTGACTTTTGTCCTACTGTTCAGTGGCACCAGCCGAATCTGGCTGGCCATAAAGTGCGGCATGTAATACGAGGAGATGGTCTCTTACGTACTCCTCTGGCAACCTATAATGTCAACCGATCGAGGAAGGGGGCGACCAAACCTGACGCTATAGAAGGCTTTAGAGGATGAAGTTACCATGCTGAATATGGAGGGGCATCAATGGTGTCACTACTTGTTACCCCAAAGGCCACGAAAACAACAGAAATCATTTATGCAAACCTTTGTATGAAGAAATGTATCTAGCTTCTATGTTTCAAAAAATCTTGTTGGGAGTGACTTGTTTGCCAACCTACAACCACTCTCACACAGGCGTAATGTTGAAAGGCTAGCGCTGGTGTTATTTCATCGCTATTTCTATGGTAAATGCTCCGCGGAACTTCACTCGCTAGTGCCTCCGTTTCGTAACCCAAAACATTTGAGTGGCTCCCACCAGCCTTGTTTTGCGGTGAACATTAAGTAAATATATGTATATCTAGCTGTACGTTCTGTATATATCTGACAAAAAATAAATCTAACGTTAGGTGTTCTATCTTTCAATAAGGATACATGTAGATGAATACTCAAGTACCTATTTTGCTACGTTGTGCAGATTAGAAAAAAACAAGATAGAGTTTCTCTTTAAAAAACGCCCATTCCAAGCCAAGGCCTTGTTGTTTGGTATAACTGTATGGAAATCTCTTTACGTTAATGAAATTTTGTTTGCATCTGTGCCATCTGTTGACCTACTTTTACGATTACTCGTACATACTAGATAGATTGGTAGACCCAGATGTATGAAAACAGCAGGAAGAATACAGCATTTCCGCCATTCACGTGAAGAAATACACCTATTTGTTCCATCTGTCGATGGTACAGTAAATCGTATCATAGTCACCATGTGCATATCTGATTTCTCTTTCTCTGTAAAGCTAGCAATGTTTCAAAGCATGTTATGTTATGAGGTGCTGTGGCGTAGTTTGAAATGTCACATTTTCATTTCTATATGTTACTTTTATGTACAAAAACAACCTTGTAAAAAATAGCCACTGGGCTAAATGCAATTAATATTCGTGTGTCAAGAAGCGTGACTGGGTAGATATGATTGAATATATACGAGTAGATCAAGACAAAATAGACAGTTTTAGACCACCGGGCAGGAAACGCCCTACGGGTATTAGCAACCGATAATGACTACTTATTACCCTACTAACTTCTCGTTTGATTTCCTGGCAGATATTGACTATATAATATATAATTAGATCAAAGGCCTGTATAGTTATGCCAAAGGCCGATCTTTAGTGTGTGTGTGTATGTGTGTGTGTGTGTGTGTGTGTGTGTGTGTGTGTGTGTGTGTGTGTGTGTGTGTGTGTGTGTGTTTGTGTGTGTATTGTGTGTGTATACATGTATGCGTGAGGGTGAATGAGTACGATAGTCTAAGTACCTGCCTGTTGCGTTTTAAAATTTTATCTTCCTCACCTCATCGAAGTACTCAGCCGGGACCGTGTCCGCTTTCTTCATGGCGTTCACAATAATGGCGGGAAACACGCTGTACAACAGCTGGTCTGACTTCTTCTGCTCCTGTTCTAACTTCGCGGTCACGTGCTCCAAGTTTGCCGCCACAGACTGAGTCTCACTGGCCATTTTGTACACGCCCATGACTATAAAGGGACCGATGGAGACCACAGTTAGTAATATGGTGTACCCGGTAGCTAACTGGATATCATCTTGTGCCAGAAGATCGCCGATGATGCCCAAGACTCGCTCAGAAAGATGCTCTTCAACTTGCCGAAGGAAGCCGATGTACTGGGTCATAAGGTCGAACCATTCTGCTCCCATCTCAACAGAAGCGCCGGCGATTTGGTTCATTTTGATCTCTTCCCGGGAGAGAGAAATATTTGCTTCAAGCGATGTGCCACGAAACTGTTCCAGAATCTGGACCACGCTGTCGCTGTATAACATGGCATCCTCCAGGTTAGCGTTTCCGACGGCTAGCACCTTGTCGTACCAAATCAGCTCATCCGAAGAAAAACCGCCTGAATGAACACAATTATACTTCATACTTCCAAGCATGTCATTTTCGTGAACATTTGTGACGATCGTACGTACATGTTCATAGTGCAAAAGATAACTTTCTCGGTATATGAATGAACGTCAACGAAGATTTGCAGTACGACAAAGAAAATGGCGTCCCTTGACGCAAAACACATCCTGACAGATAGGGAATTTGGCGGCAAAACGACTGGAAAGCGAACAGAAACCATAATCAGTTTGTCCTTCACACAATAGAACATAGATTTCCACATCAATAACGTTACATAACTGTACAGGGAATATCCTTCCATCGTTCCAGAATATATCATTTGATGTTTGAGGCTTTGTACACTTCCACTAAATTCTTTAGCGGGAGTGTGACCTAACTTGACTTGACTTGAGTGTAAACCATAATATCATTATTCTTGTTAGGATGACATTGCCAGACGCCATTACTGCTGTATCAAACGTCACTGCAACCTTTCTGTTACATTGACATGATATTTGCAGAAAAAAAACAAAGCGTTTGCTAGCTGCATGGCAAGGAGACTTTTAAGCCTCCTAAAGATTATACGTAAGGTTGTGGCGACTATGACAGAACGTACAAAAACAAGTCCTGAAAAAGCTTTCATGTGTTTTCCTGGATTAACTGCTTCGCTGCGTGACTTAAGCCCTCTCTTTATGAGAAGGATTTGCGTCTGTTGACGCATTAACAACTAAGAAGATGCCAGGAGATTTATCTATTCATTATCTCGCAGAAAGTGCAGATGACAGTAAAAACAAGATCAGAGTTCCACGATCTCATACCTTTGCTAGATGACGTTAACTTATGACTGAAATTCTCATTGCTTATGCAAATTAGGTCGTCATTTACATAATGAATAAGCAATATCTCCATATGCTCATCTCGTTCTCTATTACATATGTCAAAATCTTGTATGCTCCTATCTTGGAACGCAGCTAATTTATAGAAATTCCTCAATTATTATGTAAATTAGACATTTAGATAATTGTTCAAATTGAAGATTTTTTTAATGTACCTGCAGTTCCGGAACTAGCTGCAAGGAGGCAAAAACTTAGATCCTTTCTTTCCCTCGTCAGAACAATGCACGTTGAGACTAAATTAAATGTAGGATCATAATTTAGTATAGCCAAATGTGCATCATTCATCCTGTTATTCATTCAAACAGCACTTCTTTACCTTTATCTATGTGAAGATACATATAACCTCTCATTAGCCTTACAGACGACTCGGGATAAGTCTACTTCAGTCATACTTAATCTCCAAGCAGATCCCTAGCTTTCGGTGGCAAGACCGTATCCATTAGCCAGAGGAGTTTGTACGGCCACATAAGTGGCTAATGGCCACTCCTCTGGCCAATGGACACTGCCTTGCTACCGTATGATCTGCTTGGAGATTAGTCATACTCTCTTGAAACATTTATAGTACCAGTAACTATTCAATACGACTAAGTCTTCCTCGACGGCGTGATCGGCTAAATTTGCAAACCATGAAGGATGACAACCTTCAAAAACCAGTAACAGCTGGCAAATGTCAAAACGTACGTCTCTATGATCGCTAACAGGGATTGCTATATTCAGTGTGTAAGTACGCCCGTTTGTACGAGTATTCCCAGCTGGTGTGTTACATAGGAAAGGTGGTTATTACGGTTTCGCGGATATAAAGTGTACCTAATTACGACAACCCCTGAAAACATATCCGGCCTACTGAAAAATGATATCCTTTCATCACAACCCACAGTGACGCATCCGCCTGTAGTGTCATATCTACCCCAAGGCCGTAGCAAAGGTCCATTTTTCATCTAAAGGTGCAAGATTTTTTATTTACTGATGGACTGATCTTTATCACCAGCGAGGCTGGAACCGTAGAAAAACTGCTCACTTTGTCATTAATTAAGGAGTTATGTCTGATTTTGCCCTTAGAAATAATCCTCTCAAAACGCAGGAAATGCCATTTCAGGAGGTTCAATTTTCAAAATTTCCCCCTAGGAAACTTGGGCCTTCGGCGCTTGCTGGTCCCTCAGAACACCCCCCCCCCTCAAAATCCTGGCATGTACCTTGAGCGAAGAAAACGCTGCCGAGCGCTCTCTCCAGGCCGGCGTAATCTTTAGCGCTGACCACCATCTGGTAGGCTACAACACTAGTCCACAGCTGGGACCTGTCTGCACGGCTCAGGACCCTCCCCATGTCAGAGATAAACTTCTCAGTCACCGCCGTGTAGAACAGGATCTCCTAAATAAACAATAAGCAACGAAATAAACAATTCACTGCATATGGCTGTCAGAGTTCCGTTGAGGAGTTATTTATGTATTAATGACATACCTTGGGTAGAAATCTACATGCTCATGCAAAACATTTAGAAGTTTAGAACACTCTTTTTTTTACTTCCGATCTTTGAATATCAAATATTGTCGACATCATATCATACATTGCACATCATTGGAATTCCAGATCTAAGGAACTGTGATGTAATTGAAGATATCATAGGAGAAAGACTAGCTACAGACTTGTGCAATTGTGATATAACTGGGTCTATCATAAGAAAAAAACAAACGTTACAGATCCAAGCAACTGTACCAGAGTTATCAACCAAGGATTGAGCTGTTCATTCTTTCCTAGAACTATCGCAGAGTGGAACTTGCTGCTGTCACCAAGTATAATAGGGGCATTGTCATTCAATAGCGTCTTACAATGTTTAGAGTTAGATGAGTTCAAGAGTAATGTGTAATGTAGCCAGCTGCCGCCGCGCCGCGTGCCTGCGAAGCTGGTGTGTTACGCCGAAGGGCGATTATACCGGCTATACAGATACAGATACAGAACTGTGATATAACTAGGGCTATCATAAGAAAAAGACAAACCTTACAGATCTAAACAACTGTGACATCATTGAACGTATCAAAGAAAGGTCTACAGAGACAATCAACTGTAATTCATCAGAAAGTATGTCAGACAAAGGTATCATGAAAAGACTGCAGACCTCTATATATTGAATGTAATATATCATTATCAGTTTCATAAAACAGACTACAGACCTTAGCGACTGTAGTTTCGTTCCGCTTGAACCAGACGTCACTCCTGTGGTCCGCCAGGTACCGCCGGAAGTTGTCCGGACTCCGGAAGTACCAGGGCGTGTCGGTCGTGACGTCAGGCCAGGCGGGCAGGTCTGTGATGGCCATGTCTGTGTTCTCGTACTTTCGTAACAACCTGTTGTAAGGTCATAGTAAAACGTTAAACTTTATTCCAACACACATATTATACAGAGATCAAATTTTCAGCGACCACTGTCGCCTTCATCAGGATACTCGTAATTACTGACCAATCACTTCACAAAGTGATCTCGCGAGAATGGTGGTTACAAACACGTGACCTTACTCACACGATACTTTACTGATACGTGACGTGAGCAATTGAACAAAAGTGCCAGGGAGTTTATATCCTCTACCATCTCTATTAAGTGAAGGCTGAAGTGCTCTGATATTATCGTACCTGTTGTAAGGTCATGTTGATTTGATTATGGATGGCATGAATTTTCGTCAGTTTTCCCAAAAGAAGTTTTCGACCATACTGTAAGTCGTACTGAACAGCTGCGAAATGAGCAAATATATGCCGTACATTGCCAAAAAAATAATAATATTGGAAAACGATACTGATGTCGTAGAATTCCGAACTCAATTCCAAAGGCAAAGTGAAAATGTGAAAATATACACTTTAATAAATCAAATCAAGAAAATGTGAATAAAATGAAGATGAACTGTCAATTATTCACCATACCATACTCTGTATTTTATTCCCTTGTTCATCCTAATATCTAACATTAGCACTAAAAGAAGTTCATGATGACTTGCAAATGTAAATGCTCACATCAATTATACTCTGGATTATTATAGATTATCATTTGACGTTTAATTCCTGTAGGTGTGACTAGTTGACGTCAGTACGTACCCCAGGTAGACGTCAGTGTCGCCTTGTGAGCCGATGAACAGTGACGTGGTGCCCCTCTCCACCGCCATGTTGTGCACGGCACGGCCCATGTACGTGGTGAAGGAAATCTCCTGACTAGCCGCCCGTCTGCTCATTCTGTTCTCATTTACCTAATGGGGAGAAAGGTTTTCTGACCCGATCCTGGACACAGTACACTCTGTGTTTGTTTGTGAAGTTGAGAGAAGGACGTAGAAAAGTGTGGGGGTGGGGAGGGGGGGTGCGTATTATTAAATACAAAAGTACTAGGTCACAATTCAAAAAACCCTCGGATGAAGGAGTCTGTGACAATATAGAGAAAGATTTCGGGTGGGTCCGTACACTTTTAATGCGTTCTGATTTACCCTTGTTTTTACGTAGTAAGTTTATATATATATATATATAGTAAGTTCAAGCCACCCTGTTCTCAAGCGAAGTACTATAGTTAATTCAATCAGGACTAAGGGCCATTATATGATGACACCGACCATAGATAAGCATTTGTTCCCACCTCGTTCAAGATGATGGCGTTTTGCACGACCATGCCCAGAATAGGCAATAGAACCAGGAGTAGTAGTCCGAGTAGCTGTACCGTGCATCTTCTACTTGGCGGCGAAGTGCTTTCATCTTCTTTTGTTGACTCCCGGTACTTTGCGTAGAGAGACATAGTTCTAATGAAACATCTTTCAACACTGGCGATGTTCCTTTTATATACAGCATCTCATTGATTCTGTTTTGTTTAATGTCTTAAACGCTCAGGGCGTACATCCGATTTCTTAACACCAAAGCCCTTAAAAGCACTTTACGAGGACACGTCACCCACACAATGTCACGAAAGGCAGGACCCAAGTGAATGCTATAAAGTCAGTAATCTCTAAGCAGATTTCTTGTGGGCCATGGGAGTCTATTGGCCGCCAGTAACCTGTTGATAGTCCCCATAGACTGCTTACAGGCGGCCAATGCCCCCCCCTCCCGCGAAGAAATCTGCAAGAGGATGATAACTTTAGCACGTGCACTTCTTTGTACTTTGTAAGATCTCCGTGAAGACTATTTTGCAGTGACTATTTTAACAATGGCCTAGTAATTGCTTCTGTTGCTATCAAGGTAAAGCTGCTACCATTATGTCGCTAAATGATGCACTTGTCTGGCATGTGTCAAAAAGTGGTAAGGAATGCTTACTGAGAATTCTCCATTCTAGAATACACACTGTACTGTATGGCCCACACCCCTTCTCTTTTTCACTATTTCTCTCTCACTATTCGGTTTATAGTAATGGGCCCAGCGACATTAGGGAGCAGGCGAAAACTACGGAGGATGGCGCCCAGGCTATACAGTGAGTCTCGCTGGGTCTACACAGCTTAACATGCAGATGTCGAAGCTTGATGACATCCCACTGGGTGCTTCTGAATTACAACACTAGGCGTGTTGTCAACACTTCGGGTGCACTCTTCATGTCACTTCTAAATGAATTCAATTGATCTCCAATCATAGCAACCATTCATGGTTTAGTCGTGATCAACAACTTATGCAAGAGATTTATCCCGATTCCATGTTGATTTCTATGTCTCTGAAATGCTACTGAAGAATATGATTCCCCTAAATTGTACTGTGCGAGCTCGAGGTTATTTACAGTTAGATTTTAAGCTTCTTGGCCATAGTCAGTCCTTTCAAAAGTGAATCCCAGCACAAGCCGTAAAACTGAGTAAAAGGTTCAGTCATTTTTCAAGTTAAAGTTTCATTATTGTAATTCATAGCTACGGGTACACAAAGGGAGGGGGTTAGAACCGTTCCATACGGGCTTATAATTAGCTAAGCATTTTAAAGTGGATATTTCTGTGAAATAAATTATTGACTTAATTTATGCTTAGTACTAACTATCCTCAGCCTCTCGAACCACAGTGGTTTCCCAGAAGCCTTTCCCATGCCGCCAGTAGCTAGGCATATGGCGCCCGATATAAATGAATAACCAAGTCCTTGACATAACGGATCTAGACATATTACTTGCCCTCGGTTGAAGAAGTCTGGAAGGCTCACCAGCACTTTTACAAATCTGTTATGGTCAAAGGGTGGCAAATTGCATCTGTAAAGAGCGACCGACATCTGTACGTGCGTACAATTTGAAGCAGACTTGCTTTAATGTAGGAGGTTCAAAGCTCAAAGCAGGATCCGTGATATCAAAGAGACTCTCCTACGTACATATACCTACACTGTAGGCTACGATATCACTTTTCAAACATTGTAGGCTATACCGTAATATTATTCTTCAAACCATGGAGGTAGAATTTCTACCTCCATGTTCAAACATAGGTTTATGTTATTTTTAACGTGTCTTTACACGTTTTTATCGGGCTTTCTTTTTACCGGTATCTTTTGTACGTCAGCCAAAACGTCGGGTGGAAAATGGATGCCAATTTGATACTGCCTTGCAGTCACCAAAAGATCTGCTTGGAGATGTTACTTTATATGTATTATCTTTTCTTTAACGCCAGCCCAACGTCGGGTGGCAAATGGACGCTGCCCTTCTATTTCTATACGATCTTGCCAATTTGAGTCTTGCAAATGGATACTGTCCTGCTAATACGATACTGAACTGCCAATTTGACATTGCCTTGCCAATTTAATACTGTCTTACAGCCACAAAAGCATTTGCTTGGAGACTATACGATATGTCAGCTCTACTATCTAGTAGATTCCATCTGAGAGAAAACAACAAATCCTACTCTGTCTGTGGGCAGACTTAGGATTTTAGAAAAGCGATCGACAAACACCGTAGTATACATGGGAAAATACAATCCTTTATTGTGGTGAATATAAATCTTTTCATGGGTACATTTCCCCGGCAGTGAAATGCATTCGGGCATTTCCGGGATTTCAGTCCGACACGTGCAGCACAAAGGCAAAAAAAACGGTATCCTACTTTCTTGATTCGTACTTTAGACACTAGTTACCAAATACCACTAAGATTTCTGTTACACATTCATATCAAACATCAAATACGTATCCGCCCACTACATAGGGCCATTATCTCACACCTGAAAATGGTCAAAACAATGATTTCTTTACGTAGAAAGATAAAACACTACAACATTACAAATCTCACTGTGCGTGTACTTCACTGTATCCTGTGTCTTGTTACATAGTCTTCTGATCCGTCTAGACAAAATAATAAAGTAGTTTAAACGTCACAATCGTGGATATTTTTTTCTATTTTGTCTATAGAAATAAACCACTTGGCTTGTCACGTCATAATCATATTAAAAGCTTGTCTATGTTTTGTCTATTTAACTGACAGATCGTGTGATATGTGTACGTCTTTTGTGATTACTCTATGAAAAGAATTAACTGCCGAATCTCGAGTCAATCCCAACTTTAGACTGCCTTGTATACTTCAAATCCTGTTTGAGATATTTTGAATTTTTGTACTATGCCAGCATAGCAATGTTTCAGAAAATTGTATAACAAATAGATACAACATTCAGAAAATACAGTTATAAATACAGAAATACTATACATTCACAGAATGGTCAATGTGACAAGAATGTCATCACAAAATAGATCGGCATTTACATCAAATATGCCGCCGACGTACTCTAGGTTGTTGAATAGCCTACAGCTTAACAACCTGACACGATGTGTTCCACTTGTGGTTATTGTGAACGTCACAGAGTACATGCATTACGTATTTCTTCCGATTTAATTAAAATGTATCTGCAGCTTAGATAAACATGTTACTCCAGCTGCGTCCAAGAATCGTAATTGGCCAGGTTGGCCCTTCTCAGTGGCATAGTACAAGTGTACGGCATTACATATAACAATTACATAAAAATGTAAAATATACACGAAACTTGGCCATTATCCATACTCAAAGTCCATATTCCGGTCCGGTCGTAAGGTGAGGTTCAGCTCTAGATGTTAGCATACGCCTGAATACTGGCATGTTAGTAGCTGTGTTTGTAATCTGGTAGCTCTTTCCAGCCACAGGTACTTTCTACGTTCTGGTTTAAATTTCCAGTGTAAATATGTTTTTACCAACGTGTGGCGCATATGATAAATCAAGTGTGATTCTAGCTGCCCGGTTCGCGATCGGTGGCTTCTTTGAAAAGTATTATCCACAAGCTGCGTGTACAGCTGACTGCATCACAGTAATCCAATCCGGGTAAGACCATGCAATTGAATAGCGTTTTAAGGGTAACTGGGGTTAGACTCTCCAAAGTGCCCAGTCACGCTGATGCACTCTTATACAACTTATTTACGAGTCAAGACAGATATTTCAAGTTAGAAACAACAAGAGAGTAGCTATCCGTTATTTTTTTTTATCTAGATGCCGCTTAGGTGCAAAAGAACTTGCTTGGTTAGTTTGTTTGATTCGAGCCATATTCCTACACCACTGAGATTTGCATTCACTTTAATTACATTGGGATTGACGTATCCAACAGTGCAATGCCCTGTTACCAAGTTATATAACAGCGGGCATGTCATTGAAGTATAGGATAAATAATAACCCAAAGGTTTGATGTTATCGTTTTTTCTTTCATTCATCTGTAATTAGTGTAATTTCTGCCGACGGGCATTTCTTCAATCTTTGCTTTGATGATTTCATTCTGTTACTTCCTTCAATGTAATTCAATAAAATGTAATAGAAATGTTACCCATAGCCACAATCTCCTTAGATGTTTTCAAAATAGTCGGCATATTTTTTTGATATCACATTTTTTCGATTCCATTCTGTTTCTTGTCAATCATATGTGTGTTGTGCTAAAGGCGCTACCCAAATTTCAGTGCAATGTCCTCTTTACCATGTTATATAACAGCAGACATTGTCATTTGATGTATAGGATGAATAATAATGACCCAAAGTTGTACATGTGATGGTGTTATCTTTTTTCTTTCATTCATCTGTCATTAGTGTGAGGCCTGCCGTGTGTGGGCAGTTCTTCAATTTTTCCTTTGATTATTTCATTCTGTTACTGCCTCAATCACATGGGCAGTGATTCAATAGAGTATTATAGACTGCAATAGATATGTTATCCATAGCCACAATTTCCTTGGATATTTACAGAATAGTCGGCATATTTTTTTTAATATCACATTTTGTTTATTTAATATCATTATCTGTTTCATGTCAATTATATGTGTGTTGTGCTGACAGACGCTGCCAAGATTTCAGGGTAGGTATTCTTTTAGACTAACTCTAAATATCCCACCTTTTCTCACATGTCCGTAAAACAGGCGACACTGTAGTGTACAAGAGCTACACTTGCCACTTGGCACTTTGCCACGTCACACGTTTCTCCGGATAGTTGTTCTGAAAACCCACCGCGCCTTCTCCTGAAGACACGACAAAGATGTCCTTCTTCTTCTCCGCGGTCGGGCTGGGCTGTTGATGACCGATCAGCCAGAAGGTCCGCTTGTAGATGTCTGGCATCAAGTCCTACAATATGAAAACCAACGGTTAAAGTCATGAAAATAAAATAAAGTAATGGAGAAAGAAAGGCCATTTTTTAATCGTTTAGTTTAACAGCTGTATTCTTTAGTTTCTTGTGTATAGTCATGCCTGAGACTAGGCCTGTCGCAAGGACTTCTCTTCTGGCGTCATCCCTGAGCCTCATTTAATACTTCTCTTTATCGTCCACCCAACCTGCCGTGTTCTATTCAAACCGACTGTACCGAAATATACTTTCATTTGTCATCGATGATGCGACCCCTGGCGAGCAGTAATGATGTTTTGCACTGGCTTTGAATGTAGTAAAAATGGGGCGCGTTGGCGTGCTTAGCTTATAGTGATTAACTTCTGAAAGTGAAGGGTGAAGGATGTTTCAAATATATCGCCATCTATGGCCACCCGACTAAGACATGTTCGGTGTAATAACTACCAGTTCCACTCAAAACATTTTCTCATTGGCCATTTTCCCATTCTCATTGAAAACGTTTTATGATTAACCAAACTGAGTGAGTCTCCAGGAGGTTACGTCATCCCAGAAAAGTTTGACCTCCTCACCTTGATAGCCAGAGGCGTATCAGTCCGCGGCACGGCGGTGAAGCGTCCCCGTAACGTCAGTGTGTGCATGGTCTCACAGGAGATCTGGATTCTGTTCGCTGTAAGTGCAGAAGTACATGACACGAACATGTTGTTGAAATCTTCAAAGTGATGATGTGTGTACTAAAACAAATATTTACCTATTCGCTTGGATGTGGATTACATGCAGCCAGTGCTAACTAGCTAGCCGGCGCTGTACAATGAATGAAGGAAGGAAGACCTTTATTGTACCCACGTACCTGGGTTAAGTACAGGTCACAACAAAAGAATATAATGCAGATAACGACAATCTCTTACTGCCAGGGGCTATTACTAAATATGGTAGCAATTAGCAACCTTCTTTCGAGAGGACGGACCGCTAGGCGCGCAATTTAGTGAGGGTACCCTATTAGCCACTGTCTATTATATTACAAATGTCAAACTCCGATGAAAACGCTACCTACTACTCCTGGATATCGATTGCCACAGGATGGGTAGACTGAGTATGTAAGAATGAACTTTGAGTTTTCCCCCATGAGAATCGACTCTCTAGATCTGTTTTGGATCCAAAACTTTAACCACAAAATGTCACAGTCACATAGAAATGGGTTAGTAACTTACTAGTCAAGCCCAAATGTATTAAGTTGAGTGGAGTGGGGAACAGGTCATTGGGTATGGTCTTACTGTTGTTGTTCTGTGCTGGCAGGTATGCAAGTACAAGTTATCTGTTTGCTAAGAACCGGACGGACACGTTTGACGCTAAACGCCGTAAGGTTACCCACTCATTCGTTTCCCGTCTGTTGTCGTCAGACAAATGTCAATGAGATTATCCATCTCCTTGTGCATTCCGATGCCTTCCGCCACAGTACGTTCTGGCGGCACTATGTGGACTTAGTCTTCTCCAGATAGTTTTAGATTTGTTTTTAATTGTATGTGCTGTGTTTGTTGATATGGGCCATGGGCCTGATGCAAATAAATAAATAAAATAACCTTCGCTGGTTGCCTCAAGCTTCTGTGCGATGTTGACAGTTCGCCCGAAGACGTAGTACCGGGGTCGGTTGTATCCCACCACTCCTGCCACGCACGAGCCTTCAAGTATTAAAGAAAAGGAGGATTATTTTTACCTATCTCACCCAAAAAGCGACGCGGAATTACTCTAAAGAACACTGCAAATACACATAAGTCCACCTGAAGCCTCTCAAAATCTCAAAAGACGGAAACACCCGGCTACATTTAACCAGCTCAACTAAGCTTACTATACCCTTTTTCTTCTGATGTTACATAAATTGATGAACTTTATGAAGACATTTTACCATTAAAAGGTTTGCTCTTTGAAGGATTAAGAAATGGACGCGTTAGCTTGAAGTATTTTGTTGGGTACTTGGACGAAAGCACCAAAGTGGCTGTGGTCTACAAATGGGTTCCACGATCCCCAGGGTACGTTTTCCATTAGAAACAGACTGGTCGTCTCTCTTTATTTCCAAACGAATGGCAGCCGCTCTAGACCCTTGATTCGGCCCCAACGATTGTAACGCTACATGTAAACTCCTCACAATTCAGCCCATATCCAATAACAACAAGTAGTCATAGGCGACAATTCTCCTTGAAGTTTTATATTTTGCAGATTGGGAACAGTAAGGCGAAGTAAACGGTACCCGCGCTCGACCGGCGGTTCAACTAATTCTCCAAGCAGATCCCTTCGGTGGCAAGACAGTATCCATTAGCCAGAGAAGTTTTGCCGGCAATCTTTGGCACAAGAACTTCTCTGGCTAATGGATACTGTCTTGCCACCGAAAGGGATCTGCTTGGAGATTAGGTTCAATCACAACGTACAGCCTGGCCACCTATCGGCCGGGCGATCATTTCAATTGACATTATAGGGTTGTTTCTGAAATATGCATTTACTTCAATATGCAAACTGCTACGGTAAAAAGAAAAGAAAACAATGCATCATCACGAACATAATGGCACACCATATGCCCAATTACATAGAAATACAACGGAGAGAACCAAGACTTTTAGCTGCGACCACAGACCCCAATCTCTACGTATATCTTACAACAGGCGAGCCAACAGCTGGTTCTAACCCTAACATCTGCATGAAGGAAAGGACCCCCCCCCCCTTCCCCGCTATTCAAAACAACGTTTTTTGCGGCCAGTCCCAAATTTGTTTATTTTTTTATTAAAATTTTCCAGCACATGCGTGGAGGGGGAGGGAGAACAGGTGGGTCAACTTTACCAGCTCCCTCCCCTAATTACATCAATAAAAATAGTATAAAACAGCATTGGATTTAAACACATTATGAAAGCAATATATAAACATATACATACAAAAATATGGACATGTAATAAATGCCTCCTTCATAGAGAAACAGAAAAACGAGTCAGATTATGTGCGCTGAAGCCTACCTGTGTGGACCCCGATGCGGAGGCGGATCTTGCAGGAGACGAGCAGCGGGTTGAAGTTCTTCGTCACCGCCATGAAGCGCAGGGCCAGGGAGGCGATCTCCCCGGCGTGCCGGTCACCATTGGCCGAGGGTAGCCCCGACACAACCTGGTACACGCCGCCTGGAACAAAAATGTGTTTAAAGCTTCATTATGTAACATAAGAAAGATACAAAAATGAGATTTTCTGATCATTTTGCCATTCAGGAAGTGTAGGTGCCAAAATATGACGCCTTACAAGTGTATTTCAAGGCTTTAAACACAGCTGTCAGCCATGTGTTTACATTCTGGTATTTTGTGGTGGCACCACAAACTGAGTGCAAACTGGTGCAAAAAAATGTTACATAATCCCCCTTTAAATCATCACGTCAAACATGTGTTTAACGGAAACCAGAGTAAGGATTTAACTTTATTCCGTAGTAATCTCTACATCTGTACATGCTCAACTGTGGACGCGTGTCTAAGTTGAGCAAGCTTTACATGTACATACTGTATTAGCAGAGGGGATCAGTAAACATTTCAGCGTCTGATAATTTGGGATGTACATAGAAGTCACTATAAACCACCGCTGGACGAGTGTGTGGTGATTTAAAAAAAAACAAGGCGATGAAACGTAACGTACAGAGGCTATAATATAGTCTATTGTTAGTAGGGGATGTGGGCTACCAGCACTTCCTTCGCTAACGATCTACACGGTCAGAAACATCATTAGCCTGCTGATGCTCCCTTGACATTTCTCGAGTTTTCTCTTTCAATAGGTAGCAGCCTGCTCCTATTGAAAGAGAAATCTAGCAGCCTACTCACATGTCTGCAGGAGTTTTCAACAATCAATATGAAAAGGCTGCTTCCTGTAGAAAAAGGACACAGGAAATCTCGGCCCTGTGGAAAGTTCTATCTGCAGCTGGCTAATGGTGCTTGAATGTGCAGCAGATCGTTAGCGAAGGAAGGATTTGATCTTTAAGAAGGTCGTTGTACGTTTGTCGCACGCCTTTTCATCTTGGATGTGTAAATGGATCTTGGATATGTAAAATCTTTTTATTAAACAGACTCCGGCAAAATCTTAGGAAGCAGTGTTTGCTTCTACTATTTGAAAAAAATAGATAATAGTATATCGTATTACGAAAAAAAAATTCAAAATCCATCAACCTTCAACCTGCAGCAAAATCCATTAACCTTCACTCAAATGGTAGGGGTTGCTACATGTAGTTTCATGTAATAACATTGAGCGGTAAGCGTTATAGTCGGAGTACATGAAAATGCGATGTGGTTAGGGACCTTCCTTTGAATAATGTTAATAACAACATTCTCTCCGAGGGACGACCCTAACCGAAGCTAGGTACTAATTTTCATCTGGAGGAAGCGAGGGGTACAACCTCAGGGCATGTCAGGGATTCGAACCCAGTACCTCTGGATCCTGGGCCAAACCCACCAGCCATCACGCCACACCATATGTCATTCTATGTATACTTATAGTGAATGACTGACCTGTACTCTCCACCTTGGTAACGTCATAGTCGTCAATGATGGAGTCAAAGGTGTGGTAGAGGCGGTTCAACATGTCCACAACCTGGTGTGGGGACATCATGGCGGAGATGTCAGCAAACCCCACAATGGACGAAAACATCACTGTCACCTGCAACAAGATTAACGGTTATGATATAACTGTAGAACTGTAGTTATGGTAATAATATAAAGCCAGAACTCCGTTTGTGGTCGTGAAAAAAAGGTGAAAACAAACATATTGTTTACAAATAAAACTGGGTAAAAGAAGAAAAATGCTTGTTGAATAGATGTCAATGGTTTAAGCCCAAACATATAACCAGTCCCGGTTTGTCCTTGGTAAGTGTTGTCAATATACATGCGTATGCACCTTAAGCTAATTTTGATACTTTAAGAACAAAAGCAGACAACAGATCAGTAATGTTCTAACAGAGTTGTTATCTGTAGTGTAAACAGTGTCCTACCTTTTCGAAATATCTCGCAGGAACGGCGTTGTTTTCCTTCATTTGGTTCGCGATGCATTTTGGAAAGATCTGACCCAGGAGAATTTCTGCCTTTTCTCGGTCATACTCCAGCTCCTGTGTGAGATCCTTCAGACGGCAGGCGATGGCATGCATGTCAGACGCCATCTTGTACACGCCGTACACGATCGGGGGGCTCACTATCATCATCGCGATCAAGATGATGACGTTCAGGGTGACTTTGGTGACGCCATCTTGAACTTTGGCTTCAAGATCCGACAGGATCTTCTTGGAGAGCAGCTGCTCCATGTTCTGAAGAACGGTGATGTAGCTTGTCATGTTGTCGAACCAGCGGATGCCGGCCTCGGCTGTCGGGTGCGCCGTGTTGTTTTTCAGGATCTGTCGGCGTTGGGCCGTCAGTGTCTTCTCCAGGACACTGTTTCTGAACTGGTCGTCAAAGATGGCGGCGATGTCGGCGGAGTATTTCAGGGCCACTTCGAAATAGGACATCGCGTAGAACTTCACCTTGTGGTACATGCTGGCTTCCTCTTTCAGCAGGCGACCTGGAATGACAGGAACGGATGTTATTGCATCTTCTTTCCTACATATTTCATTACATTAAATTGGTAGTTCCTATATTTCTATACTCGTACAATGGAAACGTGATTATATGTGCATGTTTCACATGCTAAAAGCGTTACTCTTAGTCGTTATTGAACCCAATTGACGTGACAGTGAATTGTGCCGTGGGCTGGAAGCTTATGTAAGATTGTAACAACGGGAGTCTTACGTAAGCGCAGTATTACACATGTAGCTGGCACAAAATGGAGACAGGTTCACCTATAAATGGTTCTCAAGTGGCCTATTAAGGACTCGGCTAATAGACTCGTTCTAAAAGTCTATTTTTCTGGCGGATTTCAACAACAAAGTAATTAACATCATTATGTTCTTTGGTCTCCTGCTTTTTTCAACCACTTGTCCCTACTGTTCAATTGACATTAGTCGTTGACTGACTACCAGAAAGTCAGGCGCTTGACAACATGCAATTGTATGATGAGGTTATGTGAAGGGCAGAAACACTGTATTTTACATTTCTAGAAATGACAGGAGAACTGGATTGTGTATATTTGACCGTAGCCCTGAGTGGTTGGCCTGTGTATACTACAAATTACAAATTACATGTCTGCGTGTATTATCTACGGTAACATTACGAGTCACAATCAGTTACTATCAGAAGGAATCATAAGACTGGACTATCGAAGTGGTTTCGGCGATCTCCTATCTTATGCATCAACAGCACATGCCTTGTCCAATGCCATGTATGTCCAATGCAATGTACATTTTTGTCAGATTCCAAACGGTTTTTGTAATATTTTAACATGTCAGTCCTATATATAGGTCTTTGGAAATATTTGGTCCCTTGTTCATTATTTAATAACTACTTGTACATACTTGCTTGCCATGTATTATGTATTGTCTTATGTGTTTGTGGTGGCATGAATCCAATGTAATTTGAGTGTGCCGTCAATGAATGTTTAAAAAACAATGGTCAACATAGCACCTATCCTTGTGGTCTATCCGTAACAAAACATCATATATATCTTACCTTTAGCGAAGAAGATGCTTCCTATGGCTCTCTCAAGACCTGCGTATTCTTGGCTGAGGATGATCATGTGATACGCTATGGCTTTCATCCACACATGAGATGAGTCAGCTTTGCGGACAGTCTGTCCGAGGTGGGAGATCAGGAAGGTGTTGATGTCTGTGTAGAACCTGAGAATGAATCAATGAATTTTTAGTTATTTATTGATTGATCTTAAAAACGGTAGGATGGTACCTTCAGTTTATGACAACTGATTTCCAAGGTAGCCCAACATAACAAGTTACAAAGGACATACATGTAGACAATCAAATAATTAAACATAGAGATAATAAATAATATGAACAAAGAGTACAAGTAGTCAATCATTGGAAACAGGACATGTCAATCAAAACAAATAGTCAAAACCATAAGGCATAATCATAGTCCGTGTCATTCCAGGCAAAAGATAAGTCAGTCCATGAAAAAAAAACCTTTATTGCTCGACAATTGTACATGGTACAATGTATGGCAACAATGACAATGTGATTACTAGTAATACAATCGAGTCTATTCTAAGACACTGCTAGTATTACTACAGGAATATGAACGTAAACGGCGTATAACATGATGTGTATTAGGCGTTGCTATCTGTTACAACACTTTGGGGCATGACATAAGTAGATTGAAAATTGACATTCTAGATACGTGCTCGAAGGTTAGAAAAAACAGTTACTCATGGCAAGCAACTAGGTTTGATTTTGGAAACGGTCAGATGTTTCAGGTAGCATCCACTACCTTTCGTCAGTCACACAGAGTTGTCAGTAACGCAGGTTTATAAGTACGAACTAGTACTATTGATATTCCAGACATGTGTAGAATACAGGGTGCCGTCCATCCGCTAGTCTCCACCAGACCTAATTGTAAGCTTAATAATTGTAGAAACCGGCCTAAATGGAATGTAATTGGTCAGGAGAGTTGGCCAGCCTTAGAAGGTCAATTTGCATATCCCTATACTCTTTGATGTCCACTATTGGGTTTAGATAGATGCGAAGTACCAGTCTGAGAGTAATCCGTTTATTGAATGAAAGAAAGACCTTTATTGTACGTTTAGGCTCTTCATTACAAGCTAAGTGCAGGTCATAAATAAAGCAGAAGTGAAATTACATCTTACTATACCTATACATACTAATGTTAGCTACTATATGTGCAGGTTCAACCTTGTAAATATAATATTATGAACATATGGGGCTAAATATGCTAGTACATGGCTTGTCTAGTTTGATAAAGAATACGAATTTGAATTTTTCTGGTAACTAGTGTTGGGTTACACCATGTTGCAATTTTACAGCAGGAAGGATTTAGACTCCTGTCTGACCACATATATACATGAATGTTTGAGTAAGAATTAACATAGCAGCCTACATGCGAAGACAAACATTATGCATTTGCTTTGCAAATGTTTCCTTTCTAGTTGCCACAATGTTTTTGTTTGCGTCAGAGCCCCCAGTCGTGCGTGCGTCAAACACAGTCTTGGGTATCAGTACCCAACTACAATTAGCGTGAAACTGGTGCATACCATTATTGCGACAGCCATGACAATTACAAGATGAAAGAGGACTTACAATGGCGTAGGCGGGGTACAGGCGAGGGAAGGTGATAACTTACTGGATTTGTTCCTCCACAGATGTCTGATTTTCGAGGAGTTTTTTGCGGTGCTCCTTGACGTACGCGTGCAGGTTTTCCCCGCTCCGGAACTGCCAAGGGGAATCATCCGGTACGTTCGACCACCTGGTGAGGAGAGCAAAGGCCTCATCCGTCGCACTGTACATCTGAAAACAAGGCGGAAACGAACAGTTACATCTCTCCGTTTGATGTATCCATCCATACCCAACACGCGGGGATTGTGATCTAGTATGCTCTCTGATTCCATTCACATGAAACAAACATTTAGGAACCGAACAATATCTTTCATCAAGATTCAGCAGCACATAAGAGACGGATAAAAAGACTGGGGGAGGAGCTGTGTTGGTAGTCTATTTAAAACCACTGGAACAACAAAGCGGCTTAACTAGATTCTCTTCTGACTGTGAAATGAACATAAAGCGATGATACATCTGGCTATAAAGATGTGTGTGATCGAATAGGTTTGGAATTTCTGTTACTGCACATCTAAATGCAAATCTGTCTAGAGGGCGAAGCCATTCTGTGTAGTCACCTGAGAAGGGCATTTGAGTCCTTAAATGCTGGGAGCCTGGGATGTTAGAAGGTATAAGAGATCAATAGGAGGGCACGTGCGGTAAGCGGTGCAGACTTTATAGATACTAATCGTCTAAAGATGAGCTCTTTTAAAGCTCCTGAGAGGTTTTACTTGATATTATAACAGCTGAGGTTAACGTACGTCCGTTCCCAAACCGCAGATAAGGTTTTGGTGAACGTACTGCTTAAGGATCCGAATTACTTTTCCTATTTAGATGTAATTGCTTTCCCCACACTTTGTATTAATTAAATTTGTCTTTTAGGGCTACGTGCTTCACAGCTCGTCCTCAACCTCATATGACCTACTACATGTTATTCGCGTTGACGTATTGCTTACATTTGATATGATGTCCTGCTTTTAATTTCCGGGTAAAGGAAGGAATGGCTGATCGGAAGGCCCGGTATAGAAGGGAGGGGGGACTCATTTGGCATGATATGCATGAGCGTAACAAGTCGTTCGGTTCGATGTGATATAGCTAGCCTCCGCCGCGCCAGCGCGGGTACCTGCGAAGCTGGTGTGTTACGCCGAAGGGCGGTTATACTGGCTATACCGATACAGATACAGACAGTAAATTTCTATGACATCTCCGGCTAATATTGCCAGTCGTCTTCAATATACAGTAAATCACACTGCTGTGGAAACGCTATAACGGTAAAGACGAGAAAGCGTAGGCGTGGGCACAAGCTAACACAAGCCTGCTGAACATTTGCTGCTTAAAGTGTAGATAATACAGTGCTCTCCTGTTATTTGCATGGACCATTTGTCAGGGAATTTTATTCCTATAACAGGTTTAGTCCAATAACCTTAGGAGAGTCCACACGACCGACAGGGAGGGGAGGTCAGTTGGTTATGGATGATACTGTAGTGAATGGGAAATGGTTTGGGTTTTCAGAATTTTATGCAGATCCCAGGTTTATGCCAATGTCAGTGATGCAAATAGTTGGTGAGCACTGTATTTGCATCCGATTATTTGGGTGCATCAGCGGCCCTTAGTCAACAGAGGCTTACAAGCATTTAGCCTCATTTCTTGCGTTTTGGAGGGAGGGAGGGGGCGCTAATTTGTACTCTTTTCTAATTTTCACCATTTGTTGATTTCCCAGTTGCTTCCCTTCCCTTCCCTCACTCCCCTAACCCTAATCCTAACCCTAACCCATCCTACCAAAACGCTAGCCTCCACCAGGTCTTTCTATGGGAATACGGATCGATAGAATTCGGCAAAAAAGAGAGAGTAAAATTGGCCAAGGGAGACCGGGGAGGTAGTTTCTTAACTGCGCGGCCAGTCAAACCTACAAGGCGGCCAAACTCCGCTGCCAAATATTCTCCTATATATAGCCAGCGTAGCTAGTCTGGAGACTACCAAAACGCGGCGCACTCGAATCGTCTGCAAAGGAGGCTAACAACCATTAGACTCATCTATAAAAGCGTCTCTCGCCGTTGTATACATTATACACTCCTAAGACTTAGTAAACATAAAACATCTGGGTAAGCTCCCTCCTTCCTGCGCTCTACAATTACTTTTGAATTTTCTAGACTGAGGAGAAAATGATACATAAGAGCTGTTTGGTCGTACCTGCGTCAGGCGGTCGTACACTCGATCGTTGTTGCCGGAGCCAACATACAGAACTGTGGTCCCTCTCTCCACCGCCAAACTCACGGCGATCAGACCCATCTCCGTGCTCAGAGAGATCTCTCCCGACACTACCTCAGCCGACTCCTTCTCTATTTTCGTGTCGTGGACAATCATGCTGCTCTGAACGAGCATGCCCACTACGGGGACTGCCACTAAGAGGAGGATGCTAAAGATCCTAAAACCTTTGCCCCTTTTGGAAAGGGCTTCCCTGTCTTTAACTTGCATTCTGCTGATAACGTTGTCGTCTACCGGTGTGAGCCGGCGCTCGCACATTGTGCCTACTGATCCGGCTCTTACACATGTAATACCATGGTGATATCGTGAAAAGACCCCGCCCCCGCTTACCATATTTGGAAACATCAAAGGGCGTTGCCGAAAAACAACGGTAAACCAATGAGCATCTCATATGTGGAATAAGCAGCCGAGGAGTGTGTGCACTTTTACTGTCGCTCAAAGATATAAGAACACATTTCCGTATGCTGGGCCCCCAAATACCATACAAATGGTATATTCTAGCACAAGTAGATGAAATGGTTCGTACGTTGTCTGCGTACGACCACGTAACTGTAGCTAGCAGTGCAACAATAGCATGATTTATTTTCACGTAATGCACAGCAACAGGCTTTATTTAGCTGTAGGAAATGAACTGAAGGAAATTGTGTTAATGGTAATTTTTTTCCTCGTATTGAGTTTGTAAAACCAATTCATATCGATACAAAGGCCGAATATTCTGTGTATCCAGTGGGCTCAGTATGCCTTTAACAAGACTTAAATACTGAAAAACTAGTAGGTGGGATTTCGGTGCAAAACCTACTCCTCCGCCAGTCAAGCGTACTGAGCTGAGAATGACGTCACTGAAGTCCTTGTAGTTAATAGTTCAAACCTTTCCTGGGCTCTGGTTAGGCCACGTTGATTTGATTATATGGATGACATCCTCCGGGAGCCCCAAAACTGATGCGCGCGTGCGAATAAAAAAAAAGTTTTGCAAAAAAAAAGTTCTTTTCATTATGAAATCTACGTGGTCATGAGGGTTGAGCAAATGGCACAGAATATGGTTTGGCGAATAATCTAGTCTTCAAGTTCATTTCTTTACAATTTCGTCTTTTTTCGTTTGATTTTGGCATTCTACGACATTGGTATAGTTTTTATTAATTTTTTTTTGTAACTTATGGTATATTTTTGCTCATTTTGCAACTGTTTTGTACGATTTACAGTATGGTTGAAAACTTGTTTTTTTTTGGAAATGGCCGAAAATTCATGCGCGCGCGGATGTCATCCATATAATCAAATCAACATGGCCTGAACAGAAATTCAGAACTGTTTGTTTGATCCAGGGTTATTACATGCACAAGGATGTGTTTGGAACACAGGGGGATTTCATCACGTCTCCTGAGATCAGTCAGATGTTTGGCGAGGTGAGATCTGAATCCAATGTACACTGTTTT